>NW_004524689.1:626504-633044 GCF_000260255.1 Octodon degus
GGCCGGACCCGCCCCGCGCCCCGCGCGCTCGGACCCGCGGTGAGGCGGAGCCGCCCGCGCCACGCCCCCTTAACCCTCGCAGGCCCGGTGACCCGGCCGGTGCGAGCCCGGGTCTCGCCTCCGACCCCAGTTCAGCCCAGCCCAGCCTCGCTGCCGGGACCGAGCCGTGGGACTTCTAGGCCCAAGGCGAGGGAGCGTTGTGCCGAGCCCCCCTTGGGGACAACCGCTCACCCTGCACAAGGGAAGAGCAACCTCAGTGGCGACCAGCTTGCCTCTCAGCCCAGATGGCTCCTGGACGGCGGGGCTACAGCACAGCAAGCCCACCCGGTGCACCGCAGAGGGAAAGAGCCTGTTCACCGGGGCTCCTCAGGCCCCGCCTTGCGGTGCTCACCCCGTACTCAGGACACCGCTCCAGGGCTTCGGGACGCCTGTCCAGGCTTGTGCCCTAGACAGACCTGAAGCCCCAGGTGGAGTGGGGAACTCGTGGGGAAGGGCAATTCCGAGCAGAGTCTCTACCAGCTGTCCTTGGGACTCTGAGCTGCCGCTACCACCCTCTCAGGGACCTTATCTGAGAGAGTTTAGGTGGGCTGCAGAATTTACTGCATCCTGATCTCGGATCTGGAGACAGCCACCCCCTAGATCCATTACCTAACGAATTCCGGGTCAACTTAGAAAGCCCAGGTCAGCCCCAGACCTCAGGCATTTGGCCAGAGCCTGTGGCCAGCCGAGGGTCAGACTTCCCTACTCCAGTGTCCGAGTTTAGAGGACCCTGGACCAATACCGGATCTGTCCACCTGTGGGGACCCTTGGGCTGGGATTGTGGAGAGCTCTGCACCTAGTGGGGATTAGGGTACAGGCTTTTAGGGTACACTGCCTTGCCTCCAGCTTTCTCTCACCTTCCCCTTAGGCTCTGAATCTTGCCCCAGCTTTGGGAAGGGACCCAAGAGCTCCCCCAGGGAAAGTGACTGAAACCCTGGATTCTCAGAAACCCACACGGCCCGAGCTCGCCTGCTCACAAGGCTTTTCAGGAAGCCCAGGCACCTGCAGCCCCTCTGCCCTTGGGCATGGGGTGCCGGTGGTTGCTGGAGCGGAACCAAGGTGGGCAACACAGGGATTCATGCCTGGCTCCAGTTCAGCTGCCAGCCCATTTCAGGGGAAAAAGAGCCAGACAGATCCAGGTGGTGCTGCTGCTGCCGGATGGGGCTGAGTGGGCAGCCAGGTGGAAACCCTGGCAGACCAGCTGGAGGCTCCCAAGGCGTCCTTGCCTGACCCGACCCGCGGGTTAGTCAACGAGGACCCTGGAAGGGGAGTGGGGATGAAATAGGGACAGGAGACACGAGAAATGGAGGCAAGACAAAGGTTCTGATCAAGCCCCGTTTATTCAAGTCTCAGAGAATTTATAGGAAGGGGGAAGAAGAGGGAGGAGTGATTATACGTCATCAGGTCGCTAGGCACTTGGGGTGGTCTCTAGAATGGAGATCAGGCATGTGACTTCTGGGAAATGGCTCCGAGGGGAAACAGAAACTTAACTCTGGGAAGGTCACAAGACAACAGATCAAAGCAGCAGTCTAGTATGAGGCCAAGCATTGGTCTCCCACACTTGCCTGTGCCTCTGAGTCTGTGCTGGGGCACAAGGGGGGGGGGGGTGTCTCCAGAGGGGTGGGGCTCCCCAGCTGCCCAGAGTGAGCAGGGTGGCCGGAGGTGGAGCTTCTTCCCACGTGGACTCTCCTTTCTTTCTTAGGTAGCATCATCTCAGGTGCGATTTTAAAATGACTTCTGCATTTTACACAAAACTTTCATTGCTTCAAGAAGTCTTAAAAGTTACCCACCTTAGCCAGGTGGGTAATCCCAGCACTTTAGAGGCTGAGGCCGGAGGATCACCGAATTGGAGGCCAGCCAGGCTGCACAGTGAGCTCCGGGACAGTGTGAGCTGCATGCCGAGCTCTTGAGTCAAACAACAAAACAACACAAATCTGCTGTGTTGCTGCAACGGAGCGCAAATACCTGGCTGTGCAAGTATGTCTGGAAACTGTCCCTCTCCAGGGAAGTCCTTCCTTCCTGGGCCCCAGGGTGCAATCCACAAGGCCAGGGCTTGCCCCTCAGACCTCGTCCCTGGTGTGCCCCACGGTAAGAAGACGTTCACACCTGCCCGTGGGTGCAGCACTTTGTTCATGGGTGAGATTTGGTTTACCTCTGCTGCAAGGACCGCCGGCGCCAAGCTGTAGACGGCAGTCACCTCCTATAGCGCCACCTTCTGGACAGGTGGCGCATCACCCCGGGCGGGGGACCTGGGGACTGCGCTCCACTTGGGCCAAGTCAGGATGTTGCAGAGGGCGCCTGCTGAGGCAGAGCCGCTGACCTGGTTCCATCCCTGGTGCTGGCCCCGCCCTGGGCGTGGTGGTGCACACCTACATCCCCGGCGCTTGGGAGGCTGAAAGCAGGAGGATCACTATGCCTGGAGATCAAAGTATCAGAATACATAGACCCGGAACGAGGTTGCAGGGGATCTTGGTTGTTGTTGCTGTCTGTTTCTTTGGTTTTAAGTACTGGAATTTGCAATCTAAGGCCTTGCCCGTGCTGGACAAGCAGTCTACCACAAGCTACACCCCCAGGCCTTTTGTTTTTTAATTAATTAATTAATTTTTGTGGAACTGGGGATTGAACTTAGGCCCTTGTACTTGCCAGGGAAGCGCTTATTCCACTGAGCCATCTCCCTGGCCCCCCTTTTGTTTTTTAGAATTTTGTTTTGTGAAGTAGGTACTGGGAACCGAGCTCAGGATCTTGCGCTTGCCAGGCAGGCATTTGTGCTGGTGCGCTATATCCTCGCCTCCCCCAGTCCTTTTTATTTTTTTATTTTTTTGCGGAACCAGAGATTGAACTCAGGCCCTGTACTTGCCAGGGAAGCGCTTATCCCACTGAGTCATCTCCCCCCCCCCCAGTCCTTTTTTGTGGCTTGTTTTTTTCTTTTTTGAGACAGTCTTGTTACATAGTTCAGTCTGGAGTTGAACCCAGTAGGAGCCCAGAGTGATCTCAGATGCTCAAAGATATCCCCCTTGCCTCAGCCTCCAGGACGCTTGGGTTACAGGCCTGCCACACAATGTCCCATCCCAGCCTTTTGTTGTTGTTGGTAAAGCCTAAATCAGGGTCTTACCAAATTGTTGAGGCTGATGCCTGCCTGGCAAGCATGAGGTCATGAGTTCAATTCCTGCTACCAGAAGCGGGGGAGGGGGAGGGAGAAAGACTAAAAGTATTTTAAGGGTCTGCCTGGCAATTTCGAGGTCCTGAGTTCGATCCTCAGTATGAAAAAGAGAAAATATATAAACTGCTGAGGCTGGGGTGGAACTTGAGATCCTCATGCCTCAGGCTCGAGCCCCCATGCTCAGCAAGATGGATGACTTTTGACAAATGTGTCACCACCTCCTCAAGACACAACCATTCCAACACAGCACTCTGAGGGACTTTTGGGCAGCCCTCCCAGCACTGCGCTACTTCTGGGCCTGAGCTTCTGCCTGGGTTGCAGCTTCCTATAAAAGGAAATCCGGGGCTGGTGAGATGGCTCAGTGGTCTAAAGCACCTACTTAGAACAAGCTTGGCAAAGCACAGGGACCGCGGTTCAATCCCCCAGCACCACATGCCAGCCAACCCCGCCCCCTGGTGGGCTGAGCTGCCCCCCCAAATAAAAAAATTAAAAAAAAAAAAAGGAAATCCTGCGTGCTCTTCTGCGCCTGGCTCTGGTCTCTCAGCATGGTGACTCAGATGCCTCCAGTTGCAGCGCATTTCAGTAATCCCTCCTTTTTAATACTAAGTGTAGAAGCGCTGTGTGCGTTACTCTTGGACGCCTCATGGGCTTGAGTAGTTATAAATAAACCAGCACATCCACGTGCAAATACTTCTGTGGCTATGTTTCCAGTTATCTTGGGTACGGTGGAATTTCTGGGACGAAGGAATGTATGATTAACTGTGTAAAAATCTGCCACACACAGAGGGCGGCACGGGCCTAGAATCCCAGCTGCTCTGGAGGCCGACGCAGGAGCCAAGCACGAGCACCTCAGCAAGACCCTGTCTCAGAGCAAAAGCCAAAAGGGCGCCTGCTGTATGCACTGCTTGGTAGTTTGCTGCCCAGTGGGCAGGCAGACCTGGGACCCTGGGGCAGCTGCAGGGCAGCCCCTGTGGACTCCCCTCTGCCCCACACACAGCTGCGGCCTCGGGAGCCCTGCCGTGGCCACTGGCCTGGGTCTTGAGCATCATGCTGTGGGCCCCAGTCACACAGAGACCAAGGCCCAAGGGGCAGATCTGCAGCCAGAGCGAGGGTACCACAGCAGTCAGTGCTGTGCCCAGCTGTCCTGGGAGAGAGAGTGGGCATGGGGTGGACCCAGGGCCCCGGCCGACTACGGGGGACCTGCAGGTGGACTGTTGGGGATGCAGCCCTGCTGAGCTGTGCTGAGCTCCACCACATGCTCAAAACAATGCGGAGGCAGTGCTGGATCCTGTTACAGCTGCTACGGGGGGTTGAACCCAGGACTTTCGTACTGAGCTACATACCCAACCTCTTTTATAAATTTTATTTTACAATATTTTAATTTTAGGGCCAGCCAGATGGCTCAGTGGACTAAATCGCCCAAGAATAGGGGTTCAATCCCACACCTTTCCAGCCCCGCCCCCGGGGCACACCAAGATGGCAAATGATACTGGGCGTGGTGGCATGCGCCTGTAATCTCAGCACTTGGGAGCTTGAAAACAGGAGGATCACTACAAGTCTGATCCGTGTGGTGAGACCCGAAGCCCTGCAGACCCTGTCCTAAACATTCCTTTTTCTAAATGGTATGGCGTCTGCCCTCACGCCACCCTGAACACACTTCCTCCTTCTGACTAGGATGCCTGTAATTTCTAGGGCAATGCTCAAGAGAAGTGCTAAAGCACAGTTTGTGTTCAAGTACTGATTTACCTCTGAAAGAATGAGAAGAGCCAAAGGCTGTGTGGAACGTGTTGTTTGAGCAAGATGTATTTTTTGTTGTTGTTTGGCGGAACCAGGAATTGAACTCAGGCCCTTGTGCTTGCCAGGCAAGCACTTATTCCACTGAGCTCTCTCCCCGGCCCATGAACATGTTGTTTGAAAGCAGCCCAGGTCCCCGTTGGCACAGACCTGGCCAGCATGGATCAGTGTCGCTCAGGCCGCGTGAGGGGCCTGAGGCCCTGGTGGCACCTGCCGTCCTCCTCCAGGTTGTGGTATGGCTGTGTGCTGAGGCAAATTCCCACCTCTGTCCCTGTACAGGCTTCCCGAGTGGCTGTTGGCCGGGCTTGGAGCTCAGTGGCACAGCGCCTGCCTGGCAAATGTGAAGCTGTGAGTTTGCTTCTCTGGACTGCCAGGCCCTCTGTCCTCCTGGGAGGGTCACTACCCACACAGTGCCCACACTGGGCAGGAAGCCCCCCTGGGTTCTTCTCAGCTTTCACGTCTATTGCCTCCACCCAGGGACCTAGTGTGCCCTCCATGATTTTCTTTTATGGTGCTGGGGATTCCTGGGCCTTCACAGTGAGCAGCATCTTCAGCCCTTTGAAGATATTTTGGACCTGGATGGCAGGCTCAAGGTTCTGAGCTCAATCCCTGGTACAAAGAAAACACAAAAACTTTTTGAGCACTTGGGAGGCTGAGGCAGGAGGATCGCCGTGAGTTTGAGGCTAACCTGGCCTACACAGTGAATTCAAGGCCACCCTGGACTACATAACAAGATCCTGTCTCAAAAAATCCAAAGTAGCCAGAGTGGTGGTGCATGCCTATAATCCCAGCACTCAGGAGGCTGAGGCAGGAGGGTCACTGTGAATTTGAGGTCAGTCTGGGCTACAAAGTGAGTTCAAGGCCAGCCTGAAGTGCAAAGTGAAGGCCTGTCTCAAAAACAAACAGACAGGGCTGGGGAGATAGCTCAGTAGAATAAGTGCTTGCCTGGCAAGCGCAGGGTCCTGAGTTCAATCCCTGGTACCACAAAAAACAAAAAAACAGACAAAACTAAGGGCTGGGAAGACAGCTCAGCTGCGCAAGCACCTGCCTGCCAAGTGAAGGTCCTGAGTTCAATCTCTAGTTAAAACAAACAAACAAAAAACCCAAAAACTAAACAAAAATGTTTTATTTTGAGATAAGCTTGGGTTCAAACTTGCCAATCTCCTGCCTCAGCCTCCTAGAGTGATAGACTTATAGGCACGTGCCATTATTTTAATTTTTGAGACAAAGACTTACTTGATAGTCTAGGCTGGCCTTGAACTCACTATACAGCCTAGTATGGGCTTGAACTTGTGGTCTTCCTGCCTCAGCCTCCCAAGTGTGAAGATTATAGGAATAAGCACCAGCGCTGCACCAAGGCAGGCTAAGTTAGCCGGAGTCCGGGCCTGATGGCACAGACTCCTATAATCCCAGCACTGGGGAGGCTGAAGGCAGTGGGTCACCACAAGTCCGAGCTGCATACTGTGACCCTGCAACAAACAGTACAACTTTTTTTTTTTTTTTTTTTGTGGTACCAGGGATTGAACTCAGGACCCTGCGCTTGCCAG
>NW_004524689.1:633945-649303 GCF_000260255.1 Octodon degus
CCCCCGCTTTTTTTTTCCACTGAGTATTTTTGTTGTCTTTGAGAGACAGTTCAGGCTGGCCTTGAGCTCACTTTGTAGCCCTGGGTGGTCTTGGACTCACAGTGACCCCGCCCCAGCCTCCTGATTGCTGGGGCTGCAGGTGCGCACCACCATGCCCAGCAGCCTCAGTGCACTATGCCCAAGAGGCGGAGCCTCGAACATGTGAGGTTTTGTCTTTTATACCATTTTTGCGTCTTTCTCTCCCACAAATGGACACACTAACACATACAGCCTGATTGGGTACAGTCTGTTACAGAGCACTAACTGGGCCGCTGTCTTTCTTGGTTCCGAGGAGCCATTCCTGCGGGTGGGGCCCAGCCACAGTGCTTGGGAAGGGTCCTGGCACAGTGGCAGAGAATCTTGCTGTGGAGCCCAGGATGGTCTCAAACTCAGGATGCCCCTGCCTCAGCCTCCCACATGTTGCGACTACAGGCGTGCCCCACTAGGCAGTCACCATGCTGGGTTTTTGTTTTGTTTTTTGCTTTTTTGTATCTTAGGGAAGGGTCTACAGGGTGCTCAAGGTCTCACAACTAGTTTGGACTCATAGTGATCCGCCTGTTTACAGCCTCCCAAGAGCTGGGATTACAGGCGTGCGCCACCACGCCCAGTCTCAATTGCCGTCTCAGCGCGCCCCAAGGCAGGGCCGGCACCACAGGCCCAGGGACGGCACTCCAGCCCCTGTCTGCAGGCGTTTTAATCCGATGAACTATTTGGCCGGCCCTGCCATGCTGGTTCTAAGGGCAGCAAGGAATCCCACTTCTATAGGGACACTGATTTTAACTGGTTCTGCACCAGAGCCTGCTGTGGCCACACTGTCCCCTTGAGCCACCACACTGGGCCCCTCCAGACAGCTTCCCCACCAGCACCCTGGGCAGGGACTCTGGAAGCCCCCACCTGCCCCCGGGCCTCCCCTAGGCAGAGGCCCTGGCTCTGCTGCGCAAGCTCCACGGGCCACAGGTGGCAGGGCTGAGGCTCTGCGTCGCAGCCTCAAAGCTCACTTCCCTTTTCCACTCTTGCGCATAACCACGGCAGTGCGCCAGGGATTTAGCCCAGTGGCACCAAAAGTGAGGTCCTGGGTTTGATTCCCGGTGCCACCCACCCAGGAGCCGCAGTGGAGCACACCTCACCCTCAGAGCTCCTGCCCCCGGTCTAGCTCTGGGACCCTGGCTGAGCCTTAGCTGCTGCTGTTGCCTTCACACTGCTGGGCTTCCTCTGGCCGCCAGCTGGGACACCTGTGCACACCCTAGGTGGCTTCCAGCATCTGTTCAATCCCTGGCACCACATGCTGTGCTGGTTGGGCGCGCCACACCAGCCACGGAAACCAGGCATGGTGGCACAGGGCTGTAATCCGCCACACCTGTAATCCCAGCAATAGGGCCCTGAGACAGGAGGGTCACTATGAGTCCCAGCTGTGTAGTGAAACTCTGTACCAAATAGATAATTTTTTTTAATGTTGGATAAATCAGGCATGGTAGCACATGCCCTGTAATCCTAGTATTTTCATTTTATTTATTTGATACAGCGTCTAGCTACCTACTTTGGACTCCCAGTGAACTTCCTGTTTTAGCCAGTGCTTGGATTATAGGCTTGCACCACCACACCTGGGGGTGGTGCCTGTTATGGGGTAACTCTGCATAGGAACCAGATCATAAGTACATATTTTTATATGATACATCTTAAGCTGCCTATGTTACAAAAGATGGTTGGGGAGGGAGTTAGCTTGCTGCCTTGACAAGAAACAGTTATTGTTGAACAGCCTTGAGTCGAAAGGGAGAACACATTTCTTAGAGCAGGTAACAGGAAGCACAAGGGTTTTTTTTAATAATTTTCCACAATTAAGGCACAAAACTCTATTAACCCTTTACAGTGCTGGGGATCGAACTCCAGACTTTGTGCTTACCAGACCGGCACTTACGCCGCCAAGCGATCTCCCCAGCCCAATAGTAGTATTTTGAGAGACTGAGAAGGCACGATTCCAAGTTTGAGCCTAGCCTGGGCAACTTCTACAGCAAGACCCTGTATAAATTTTCATTTATTTTTATTATTTCATTTAATTTCTTCACGGAACTTGGACTCGCAGTGATGCTCCTGTTTTTAGCCACCCCAGGGCTGGGATTACAGGTGTGCGCTATCATGCCCAGTCTTGGTGGCCTGCATGTGGTGCTGGGAAACAAACGCTGGTCCCTCGGCAGCCCTCAAGATTTAAAAAGGGTCAGAGACATAGCGCAGTCCTCAGGCCTCGGTTTAATCACGAATACTAAAAAATAGAGTTTGTTAAACCTGACATGGTGGTGCCCAGGTAGGAAGATTCCAAATTTGAGCCATATCTTGGAAGTTCAGTGATTCAGCAAGGCCCTATCTAGAAATAAAAAATAAAAATGAAGAAACAGGATGTAGCCCCTGGTTCAACCCTTAGCAGAGAGCAAAAGGTGTTACTGTGGCCCTATAATCCCAATTAAATGGAGGGTTGAGGCAGAAGCTCAAATTGTCGGCCAGACTGAGCAATGTAGTGAGAGCCTGTCTCAAATCACACACACGGCCTCTCCCTCTCTCAAATAAGATGTTAAACTAAACAAAACAGAAGATGCCTTTATGGTGCATCTCTGGAAGCTCCGCCTATTCGAGTCGGACGCCAGTCCCGGAGCCTTCGTCTCCAAGGCAACAGAAGGCGTCCTCGGAATTCCCTGCGCAGGCGCACAAGGGTGCTAACGGACCACTCCCGACCGGCGCCTCTCTGCGCTCGGGGTTCGCGCACCCAGTTCGCCATCAGGCGAGAAGCCCTCTTCCCAGTATGTGGCTTTCTTTGACAGAGGACGATCACCACGCAAACACGTAACACCCTGAGCCGATCCGCTCAGACCCGGCCGCCCTCACGCCGCCCCACACCTTAGCCTGAGCCGCCCCAACGGGAAACGCGCAGAGCCTCCTGGGAGCTACCCGTCCCGCCCCACGCCCGGCGTCGCGTGCGTCCCGCGCAGGGGCTCATGGGAGCACCCGCCCCGCCCCCTGGCCTGGCGTCGCGAACTACAGCTCCCGGTAGGCAGTGCGGTGGCCAGGGACCTGACCAGGGGTCGCGACGGGCGCGGGGTGGGCGCGGGTGCGGCGCGGCGCGGCGGGGCGGCCTGGCCTGGGGCCCGAGCAGCCGAAGGGCCAGAACCGCTGCACGCGCCGGAACAGTCAGCGCGCGACTGGGAACAGCGCGGCGCTGCCCACTGCCCCGCGCCCCTGGGCCAGCCGAGCGCGCAGGGAAACTCCGGGCAAGTGGGGGCCGGGCCGGCGGCCTCCCCGAGCTGGGGGGCGGTGGCAGCGGACGGCCGCGCCGGAGAGCGGGCGGGGGCGGGCACAGCGTCTGCGGAGCGCCCCCAGTGCGGCGGCCTCTGGGCTGTCGCTCGTGCCCTGTGCGTCCGCAGCCTCGGCGGCTCCGCGCGGGCCCCGACGTCTACGTCCGCAGTCCGCGGCTGCCCGCGGGTGACGCAAGGGTCCCGTCCTCCGAGCCCGGAGCGCCCTGGGGCGAGTCGCGGCGCCGAAGGTCGCATTCTGTCGCGGGCGCTGACTGTGCCTCTCGACACCCCGGCCACAGGGTTGGATCACTTGGTGTTCGCCCGAAGCGCCTCAGGTGGACGCCAGTCCCCGGGGTCCAGGCGTCAGGGCTGCAGCCCGAGCCTCAAAGCAGGCAGGGACCGTGGACTGCCAGACAGGTGAGCGCTTGGCTGGCTGTGCCAGATAGCTGGCGTCTGGTGCATTTACGCTGTGGATGCGATCGATCCCGTGTTGGTGCCGCTTTGGCAGGGTTGTGTTTGTATCTGAGTGCGTATGTGTGGGCGTGGGTGTAATAAACCACCAGACCCAATTAAGGAGAAAAGCAGAGGTGCTAGACAGGCTCCTGCTGGGCACCAGCGCCTGGGTGGGACACGGCATCCCAAGTACAGGAGCCCTGGAGAGCCTTATCCTGGGAGGGTCGCTAGCTTCCCACATGCAACAAGTGTCTGAATGTTGTGTCTTGCCCAAGATCAGCCTGAGTGTGGCGGGGTGCTGGCTGACAGTCTCCAGCTAGATGGCCAAGAGTAGCCATGATGATGTCCCTGGCAGCATGGCTTTCTACCCCAGCAGGTCCTTGATGGGTGTCAGGTCCGGTTCACTGGTCTGTCTGAGGGCTTCACCCTGCTCCCTAGTGGCTGCTCTTCCTGGCACCCAGGTTGCCCACCTGCATGCCCACCAGCATCTTAGCACCGCTGTCCAGTGACAGGAGCCTGTCATGCGCTGTTGTTGGCCAGTTGACTGTGCCGCGCCGCAGGATGTAAACGTGGCAGTATCGGTGGGCCCCGCTGGAGGTGATGGAAGTAGTAGCCTTGTGTCCTGTGCCATCTTCGTCACACTTTATTCTGAATAAAGGCAATCTGCTAACTTCATTGCTAAACATGATTTAATTTGTGTATGTTTGTAAAGCTTTCTAATAAAGTACTCACAAATAGGGAACACTGTCTTCCTGCACCGTCTTGGGGCTTCTGTCCTGTAAGGAGGTGGATGGTTCTTGTGGAAAGAGATGTGTGTGGGCCGCGCCCCTAGCAGCCACTCTGTCATTATGGTGGCAAAACTGAGTATGTAAAACTTCCTCCAAAACCGTTTTTCTCCAGACTGGTTCATTGGCTGCCCACTTGGTTTGCTGTGTTCTATGTTGGCAATGGCTACTAGCTTTCCACTGGAAATCTTGGTGGCTGAGCGCATTTGTGACCCAGGAAGTAAGAAGTAGATGCCTGAATCAAGGGTGCTGTGTGCTCTGAGGTGAGTTCTGATTTCTCTGAAGCACATTTGCTGACCAACTCGTCATACTCTGATGGCCCCACAGTGTTTGTGGATCTTTGTAGCAAGCTGAGAGCCTCCACTACCAGCCAGGGGTGCGACTCCAAAATCTGGAGTGGTCATCAAGTCCAACCTTTATGGCAGAGGAAGCAAGCTAGGAACTCTGTGAGTCAGGTTCCCACTGAGGTTGTGTGCAGATGTATGCGGCATCCCAAAGGATGAAGGGTCAGCTGCATGTCCAGGAACAGGATGGTGGGGTCACTCAGGCCCCTGCTCTGTGGGTCGAGGAAAGGCCAGTTGTGTGTCTGGAGCTGGGATTGTGGGGCAGGGCAGAGCACACTGGGCTGGGTTGTAGTCTCACAAGGCTATGGCTGTCCCGTGGGACTTCAACAGGTCAGATTGAAGCGCTAGGCCAGCTGTGGCCCAGAGCTAAGCAGCTTCAGGGAGCTGAGGGCTCACTGGAACCTTCCTTTGTGCCCAGAGCTGGCAGGGTTAGGTTAGGAAAGAGGGAGCTGCTGGCATAGACGCATCCTGCTCTTCAGGAAGTTCTGGTGTGTGGCAGTGGTCAGGAGGCCGAGGCAGGGTGGGTCTTGGGAGGAGGTGCTGGTGGTGAAGTGCCCTGGCTGCATCTGTCCCAGAGGGTCTGGGTATAGTCCTTCTCCAGGACAGGGTCCCCATGCCTGTCACTCACTGGGGATTCTTCACCACAGTGTCCTGGGCATTGCAGCACCCCCTGAAGTCTGCAGCGGGGTGGGCCTGGTGCTGAGTGCCCTAGGCCCTTTCCTAGACATGGCCAGAGCCTGAGCACAGGAGCCTGTGGTCTGCCCTGAGCAAGCAGGCGCTTGTCCCATGGCCTGAAGAAGATGGTGATGGCCAGGGAAGGCCAGGGGATGAGCTCTTTGTCCGCAAGTTCCATTCTGAGATGGCTAGGCTCCCTGTGGTCCCTTGTTCTCTGTGACCAGTGGAGGTGGCAGGGTCCCACACCATGCCACTGGAGAGATTTCCTAGAGGGGCAGCAGCGGCGATGCCCCGACGGGGACCCTTCTCCCCTGGCTGGGTCTTGCTGCTGTCTCTTTGCTTTTGGCTCACAGTGTCCTGGTGAGACCCTTTGGGCTTAAGGAGGGGTGCTGAGGCGGAGGGCAGAGGAGCTGCATGGTGGGTGGAAGGTACCCAGGGGCCACAGTGGTAAGGGCCAGACCCAGAGGCCTGGAAGTAGGGGACAGGAAAAGCTGCCTGCCTGATCTTCCTGCATGTCCTAGGATGCCAAATCCAGGTGCCCAGGAGCCCTGTGTCTGTCTACCTCTTGGTGATCGTGTCCAAGGGGACCGCAGGGAGCCTTTACTGAACACTTAGTTTGGGAGAGATGTCCAGGTGGTAGACGCTGCCTTTGACCCTAATGACAGAGCCTGCAATCTCCTCAATGAGAATGCAAGAGGGCGGTGACATGGAGGCTCCCTGGGCTGCAGGTACCACTAGGGCTAGACCCTTGGGTGCACCCCACACATCCTGGTGCCCAGGGGAGGCTGTGGAGTGAGCGAGTGCCCAGAGCCTTGCCTGGGCTCTTCCAGGCTCTTTCTTTGGGGACTCTGGGCACCAGGGTGCTGGTTCTGGGCAGGAGGGCCTCCCCAGGTCTCAGCTTCGGTGTGCTGACTCTGATGGGCCCTGGTGGTGGGTTGTCAGGTTGGAGAGCTGTCTGGTTGTGTTGAGAATACCAGGCCTGACAGTTGGTTCTTCTGTCACGCACTGGATGCTCCTGGAAGCCTGCCGCTGCTCTTTGTGCAGGGGTCATCGGCTGAGGCCTGGTCTCGATGTCCCTGGACCCTGCAGCCACCTGCCCCAGCCTCTCTTGGCCCACTGGCTGCTCCTGTGTAGACTTGACTCATGCTTGGGGCACCCTTCCATTTCTTGCTGGGAAGGCCCAGGAGCTCGCACTTGTGTGGGTCTGTGGTTGCCTTCAAGGAGCTGTACTCTTGCTAATGGGAGTATTAGGGTAGAGGGTACCCCTGTGCGTGTCGGGCTATAGCTAATTCTGACAGGCACCTGGCAAGAAGAAACAACGTGTGGATCTGCTGGGCAGTGTCACCATCATGCCAGCGAGTCCTGCAGAGAGCAGGCACTGCCCCAGTGGGTGGTACTCCAGGTAGGGCCTGGATGGCCTGTGGTTTTCAGGGTGACCTCACGCAGGACAGCCCCCATGGGGACTGGGGCATTGCCAGGGAGGGTGTGGGGCCACCTGACCAGTAGAACTGTGTTGTGTGCCAGCCGTGGCTATGCTGCTTGGGTTGGGTGCGGTGCCAGGCTGGCTGATCGGGGGCTGAGGGGCTATGGTCATTATAGAAGCCAAGTGCTGTTTTCTCTGCTGTTGTGGGTCTTACTTCCTGAACCTGGCCATCAGGTTGGCAGGGGCTGGCCAAGGTGCACATGGGATGTCCGTTAACAGCCACACTGGTGGGCCTCACCGCCCTGCCCTTGGGCTCACTGCCAGGGTCATGGGGAGTTGAGCAGCACTCTAGGACCCTGGGCTGCAGAGGAGTATGGGGAAGGCAGCTCTGGCTGCTGGAGCTGAGCACCTTGGCCTGGGGGTCCGCAGGGAGCTATGGTTACAGCAGGGTAGGCTGGGCCTCCCTGTGAGCAGAGGAGGAGGCCTCTGTGTTGCTTCCAAGCAAGGTCTCCAGAAACCACCAAGGCAAGGGAGAGCCACGCCATCTGGGCCGGGAGAGCACGCGCTTTTGACACATTGGTACCCGCCTACAGTCCTAGCTACACAGGAGGCTGAAGCCAGAGAACAGGAAGTCCAGGCCTGTCCTGGTGTGCCTCATCTTGGACAAGTAGGGCTAGGAATGTGGCTCCATGTGCAGACTCTGGGTTCAGGCCCAGAGTGACCAATAAATCAGTGAATCTATCTGTTCCGGAAGCAGTTTGACATCCTGGGTGTCGGGTGGGGTAGGGAGAGCCCAGGAGGCCAAGCTGGCCAGGCGATTCATGACCAGGAACCTAGGGGGTACAGCGTAGTGCCTCACTCAAGCCCTGGGGCAGCCCTCGCTTGGCCTCTGCTGTGGCTACAGACACTTGGGCTTGAGCCTGGCTGTGGCCTTCCTGCTGGCCCAGCTGTAGCTGTGGAACGGGGTCCTGAGTCACCCAGCCTAGGAGATAGGAAAGGGACTCTGGAGTAGGCCAGGTGGAGGATGAGAGGAGTAGCTCCCTGAGCCCTCTCCCTGCCTAGGTCATCTCTTTCTAATTCATCTGTATTAGCTGGGCACAGTGGTGCACATCTGTAAAAATGCTAGCATTCTGGGAGGTTGAGGCATGAAGATCACAAGTTCAAGCCCAGCCTAGGCAACATAGGATCAGTGCTAGGCTTAACCCAGTACCACAAACAAAACAGCACCAATAAAATGCATTCTTATTAACAAGACTTTATTTTAAAATAGTACAATACCAAATTCTCAGGCCATAGGTCACACAAAATGAATGCCAGGACATTGCCAGTGGTCAGCTCCAGAATCCCTGGAGTTGCTGTCCCATTTGCAAGCTACTGTGGAGCCACTGGAGTGCCCTCTCCCGGACTTGCTGCCCTTCAGTCTCCTTTTGTTGGTGGTGGTTTTTTTGGCGGAACCGGGGATTAAACTCAGGCCCTTGCGCTCGCCAGTGAAGCGCTTATTCCACTGAGCCATCTCCCTGGCCCTGGTCTCCCTTTGTGAGCTTGGTTTGTGTTCCTTTGGGGACTAAAAGAGGCAGAGGCAGGAGGATTTAAGTTCAAGTCCAGCCTGGGTATCTTACAGACTTAGTGAGACCCCATCTGAGAATAAAGGGTTTTGGGAGCCAGGAATGGTGGCTTGTTGTTCTAATACTCAGCACACTGAGGCAGGAGAATTGCCTGGAGTTTAAGGACAGCCTGAGCTACAGAGTGAGACCCTGTTTGAGGAGAAAGAAAGAAAGGCAATCAGAAACCCCCAAGATACTTCAGAGCCAAGTTCTTCCTGGAGGATGTGGGCAAGAGCTTGTGAGAGTGGCACCACGTGCTGAGCACGGCCCCACAAACAAGGCCACGGACAGGCCTGTCGTGGCAGTGCCTGCTGTCTCAGGCCTCGCGCTCCTCACTTCTTTGCCTGGCCTTTCTCACCCTATGTGGTGCCCCTGGGCCTTCTGGGAAGCCCCCTGAAGGGCCCGGGGGTAGGTGTGGCCCCAGGGGCTGTGGCCTTCCATGCAGCCCCACACATCACTTGATAACGCAGAGAAATAGTCCATTTTCTCCTGGAATTGTGTCACCTTCAAACTGCTGTCTTCACTGCAAATCCAGTCATTTTAAATGCAGGGCTGGGGCTGCAGCAAGCAATAGAACCCTCACCTAGCCTGCCCAAGACCAAGTGCAGTCCCTCCCATGGGCTCAGTCACAAGCACCCCAAGAGAAGACCGGGCGTGGTGGTGCACACCTGCAATCCCAGGTCTTGGGAGGCTGTAAACAGGCAGATCAATATGAGTCTGATCTAGTAGTGAGACCCTGAACACCCTGGAGATCATTCTCTTAAAAACAACAACAACAAAAAACCCAAGAGAAAGTCATCTGATGGTGGGCTGGGTGCCAAGCCCCTAGCACTGGTCTCCTGTCCCGGGTCCTTGGCTGACAGCTGTTGCCCAGCCCTGAGGCTGTGGCTGCTTGTGCTGGCCGAGTGCCACGCTGCCTCCCTCCCTGCCTGGGGGTGCTCGCCTCCTGCCCTCTCTGCAGGTTCTTTAGGGTTTGTGTTCTGCACTCCAGGCCCTGCTCCTCTCCCCGGACAGGTGTCCTGTGGGCTGGCTACGGTCTCCCCGACGTCACCTGAGCGTGCTCTGTGCTGCAGGTCTCAGCAGCCTGCCCGCCATGGACCCCGACCCCCAGGCGGGCGTGCAGGTGGGCATGCGTGTGGTACGCGGTACGGACTGGAAGTGGGGCCAGCAGGATGGAGGCGAGGGCGGCGTGGGCACCGTGGTGGAGCTGGGCCGGCATGGCAGCCCCTCAACGCCTGACCGCACCGTCGTGGTGCAGTGGGACCAGGGCACCCGCACCAACTATCGAGCCGGCTACCAGGGCGCCCACGACCTGCTGCTCTATGACAACGCCCAGATCGGTGCGTGGCAGTGCACAAGGCGGGTGGGGTTGGCCAGGTGGGATGAGGGCCCAGGGTACCTGCTGACCCCATGTCACCCTGTCTCCAGGTGTCCGACACCCCAACATCATCTGTGACTGCTGCAAGAAGCATGGGCTACGGGGCATGCGCTGGAAGTGCCGGGTCTGCTTTGACTACGACCTCTGCACACAGTGCTATATGCACAACAAGCATGACCTCACCCACGCCTTCGAGCGCTATGAGACAGCCCACTCTCGACCGTGAGTCCTTGTCCTCAGAGGGCTCTGCCGCTCCCAGGGAGGGAAGGCAGGTCCCTCCTGAACCATCCTTGAGGAAGATACAGGGCCAAAGTCACTCCTGCAAAGGCCACTGCATCCCCAAGCAGGTCTCCCAGAGAGTTGCTGTGGCCAGGTTTACCTCTACCTGCACAGCCCAGAGCTGCAGGGAGGCCCCAGGGGAGGGTGTATGTGTGTGGCTAAATGGCAGCCACCCTGGGAGCCAGCTGCCTGCACAGCTAGGCAGAGGCTGGGAGAGACCCCTCTGCCAGGTATGAGCAGCAGCCAGAACCACCACTCAGTGTCCTGCATGTGGACCCTCCATGTGGAGGGCAGTGTGTGCCCTAGGCCCCAGCTGCCTGTTGGCGGCCCCTGTGCCATTAGCCGGGCACCTGTCCTGCAGCCCCAGACAGGGTGAGTGCTGCCTCTGTAGGGCTCAGGCCTGGTCCTTTCACAGTGTTGTGCTGAGTCCCCGCCAGGGCCTTCCGCGCACACCGCTCAGGGGCATCTTCCAGGGAGCGAAGGTGGTACGAGGCCCCGACTGGGAGTGGGGCTCCCAGGATGGTGAGTGGTGGCCTGGGGTGGGCAAGTGGGCAGCTTGGACCCAGGGCACATGCTCAGCCCTCTGGTGGGGACACTGTCTCCCTAGGAGGAGAAGGGAAGCTGGGCCGTGTGGTGGACATCCGCGGCTGGGATGTGGAGACCGGCCGAAGTGTAGCCAGTGTGACCTGGGCAGACGGAACCACCAATGTATACCGTGTGGGCCACAAGGGCAAGGTGGACCTCAAGTGTGTGGGCGAGGCAGCAGGCGGCTTCTACTACAAGGAGCACCTCCCGCGGCTCGGTAGGGGTCGCTCCTGCTGCCCACCCCGGCCTTGGCCCTGGGTACCCTGGCATGCTAAGGCCTGGCCTGCCACTCTCCCCAGGTAAGCCAGCCGAGCTGCAACGTAGGGTGAGTGCTGATGGCCAGCTGTTGCAACGTGGGGACAAAGTCAAGTGTCTGTTGGACACAGATATTCTGAGGGACATGCAGGAAGGCCACGGCGGCTGGAATCCTAGGATGGCCGAGGTGAGCCGCCCAGCCTGCTGAGCCCCACATCCCCTCCCGTCCAAGCCCTCTGCCTGCCCCAGCCATGGCCTCCGTGACCCGCCACAGTTTATCGGACAGATGGGCACCATGCACCGCATCACCGGCCGTGGGGACGTGCGTGTGCAGTTCAGCCACGAGATCCGCTGGACCTTCCACCCGGGGCTCTCACCAAGGTGCCTGGGGGCTGGGCCAAGCCTCCTCTGGGTACCTCTTCTGCTGTGCAGGTGGCCAGTTTGCTGGAGCCCAAGAGTGGCAGACCGAGGGCAGAGTGGGCCCAGAGGAAGGGCAGCTGCCAGAGCCCTGGGTCTAGAGGGGCAGTGTGGCAGGCCGGGCCTGAGGGCCAGGTTCCTTCCTAGGGCCTCCCTGCAGGCACCCCAAGAGCAGGTACAGGACTGAGGACAGGGCCAGGAGGGTGCCGGTGGTAGGCAGCATGTGCGTGGGGTCCACGACACGGGGGAGTGGCAGGGCAGTTTCAGGACAGTGCTGGTGGAGGCTGCTCTGCGCTCTGGGCTGCAGCCTCTGCCCCACCCGTGTCCAGCTCTGGTTCCATACTACCCTAGCCTTTCCCTAGAGGTGACTTTCACCCAGTATAGACACTGCTGCGCAGCTGCCTCAGCTGTCACCCCCATGATGGGCTGGGCCACCGAGGGCTGCCTTAGTCACCTGTGGTTCTGTCCATCCAGACCCTCTGCTGGTGCTTAGGGTACTGTCCTGCGTGGCTGGCTCCATGGGGCCCTCCACAGCACTGAGAAGCCACGTGCAGCTGGGGGGACCCTCTTACCTGTCTCTTTCTCACCTAGCACAACTCCTTCTGGGTGGGCGATGTGGTCCGGGTCATCGATGACCTTGACACCGTGAAGCGGCTACAGGCTGGGCACGGCGAGTGGACAGATGACATGGCTCCCGTGAGTACCCATCTTGCTGCTGACTGACCCTGTGTCCCACAGACCTGCCACGACCCCACCTCTCCCCGCAGGCCTTGGGCCGTGTTGGCAAGGTGGTGAAGGTGTTTGGTGACGGCAACCTACGTGTGGCAGTTGGTGGTCAGTGGTGGACCTTCAGCCCCTCCTGCCTGGTGGCCTACCGGCCCGAGGAGGACACCAACCTGGATGTGGCCGAGCGTGCCCGGGAGAACAAAAGTGTGGCACCAGCCCTGGTGGGTGCTGGGGGGAGCCAGGGTGGCTCTGCTTGGCACTGACTGTTTGCTCCCAGGCTCACTGAGTGTGGCCCTGGACAAGCTGCGGGCCCAGAAGAGTGACCCTGAGCGCCCTGGGAGGCTGGTGGTGGAGGCAGCACTGGGCAACGTGGCACGAGCAGTGGACCTGCTGCGGAGGCACCCAGAGCAGGCAAGTTCTGCCCTGCCTGCCCCCGGGGCCATCAGGAAGCCAGGCGGGACTCATCGCTGGCTCCCCTGGCAGGTGGACAGTAGGAACCAGGGCAGGACTGCCCTGCAGGTCGCCACCTACTTGGGACAGGTGGAGCTGGTGCGTCGGCTGCTGCAGGCCCGAGCAGGCGTGGACCTACCAGATGAGGGGGGCAACACTGCGCTGCATTACGCGGCCCTGGGGTGAGACTTGGCCAGCTGGGGCTCCCCAGGGACTGCGCCGGGGTCCAGCCCACAGCAGCGGCCCTTCCTCTGCCCGTAGGAACCAACCCGAGGCTGCGCGGGTGCTCCTGAGCGCGGGCTGTGGGGCTGACGCATTCAACTGCACCCAGAGCACAGCCCTGCACGTGGCAGTGCAGAGGGGCTTCCTGGAGGTGGTGCAGGTCCTGTGTGAGCGTGGCTGTGACGTCAACCTGCCTGTGAGTGTGGGCTCCCGGGCACCCTGACCCAGCAGACCAGAGAAGTGTCTGTAGAGTGACCACTGGTTCCGGCCACAGGACGCCCATGCAGACACGCCCCTGCACTCGGCCATCTCGGCGGGCGCTGGTGCTAGTGGTATCGTAGAGGTCCTCACAGAGATGCCAGGCATTAACCTCACTGCCACCAATGGCCAGGGCTTCACGCTGCTGCACCACGCATCCCTCAAGGGCCATGCACGGTGAGTTGGGGTGGGCACCCTGCCAGCCCACTGTTCCTGGGCCACGCCTGGACAGGCCTGGACAGACCTCCCTGCTCCCACAGAGCTGTCAGGAAGATCCTGCTGCGGGCTCGGCAGCTGGTGGATGCCAAGAAAGAGGACGGCTTCACGGCCCTTCATCTGGCTGCTCTTAACAACCACCGAGAGGTGGCCCAGATCCTGATCCAGGAGGTAGGTGCAGGTCCCTGGCCTCCCCAGGGATGGGAGCCAGGCCCATCTGGGGCACTGGGCTGAGCCGCGTCTCCTCCCAGGGCCGCTGTGACGTGAACACACGGAACCGCAAGCTGCAGTCCCCCCTGCACCTGGCAGTGCAGCAAGGCCACGTGGGGCTGGTGCCACTGCTGGTGGACGCGGGCTGCAGCGTCAACACGGAGGACGAGGAGGGGGACACAGCCCTGCATGTGGCACTGCAGCGGCATCAACTGCTGCCCTTGGTGGCTGACAGGGCTGGGGGGGATCCAGGGCCCGTGCAGCTGCTGTCCAGGGTGAGGAAGTACAGAATGGGTATGGAGAGGGGTGCCCATGGCTCCACCCAGCCTTGGTGATGGGGGCAGGCTGGGGGTTCAGGGCTGGGGAACAGGTTTGCCGTTCATCCCTGGTCTGCACCAGCATGGGTTGTTGGGGTCTCCAGGCTGCCCTGTCCCTGAGGCCAAGAGCAGGGGCCCTGCTTCGCGCGGCCTGTGCCCCCCCTGACCGGCTCCTGTCCTGTGGCACAGCTGCAGGCCTTGGGGCTCCCAGGCAGCACAGAGCTGACAGTGGGCGCTGCAGTCGCTTGCTTTCTGGCGTTGGAGGGCGCCGACCTCAGCTACGCCAACCACCGCGGCCGAACCCCCCTAGACCTGGCCACCGAGGCGCGCGTGCTCAAGGCGCTGCAAGGCTGTGCTCAGCGCTTCCGGTGAGCGTGCACCTCGGGGGAGGAGGGTGCGGCCTGCCCAGGGACTTTTCAAGCCCGCTACTCCAATTGCAGAGAGAGGCAGGTGGGCGTCGGGGGCGGCCTGGCTGCGGGCCCCAGGCTCACACGGAGCACCCCAAATACCGTGACCAATCTGCACGTGGCCGCCTCGGCGCCAGAGGCTGCAGAGTGCCTGGTGTGCTCTGAGCTGGCACCGCTGGTTTTATTCTCGCCGTGCCAGCACCGCACCGTGTGCGAGGGTGAGTGTGGGGTCCCGGGGAGGTGGGTTTCGGGACCTTGGCCTGCGCAGCAATGCTGCTGCTCTCCCTGCAGAGTGCGCACGCAGAATGAAGAAGTGCATCCGTTGTCAGGTGGCCATCGGCAAGAAGCTGCGCCCAGGTGGGTGAGGGCTAGGGGCAGTATGGGGGTCTCGTCCTGCCGGCTGACCCGTGCCCACCCCGCAGACGGCTCCGAGGTGGCGGGCGCCGCCCCTGCTCCTGGCCCGCCAAGGCAGCTGGTGGAGGAGCTGCAGAGCCGCTACCGGCAGATGGAGGAGCGCATCACCTGCCCGATCTGCATCGACAGCCACATCCGCCTCGTGTTCCAGTGCGGCCACGGCGCGTGCGCGCCCTGCGGCGCCGCGCTTAGCGCCTGCCCCATCTGCCGCCAGCCCATCCGCGACCGCATCCAGATATTCGTGTGAGCGCCGCGCGCGCTGCCTGTTTTATAAAGAGATTCTTGGACCTTGCTGCCTGTTGCTTGCCGCCTCGGGCCCCGCTGGCCCGCCCGGGGCCGTGCTGACCTAGCGGGGCTCGGCCCAGCCGGGCGCGCCGGAGGGGCTGCTCAGTTTATGGCAGCAAGCCCGAAACCGCGGGAGGGAGCGGGCGCTTTCCAAGAACCGCCCGCGCCGCGCCAGCCGCTTGGCGCTGTCACCAGGCCGCTGTGGCCCGCAGCCCGAGGTCTCCACCCGCCACGGGCTTGCCGGGGGAAGGCTGCCCCCGGAGCCCGCAGGCCCCAGCCCTCGCCCGCCCCAGGCTCAGCGGGCCCCACGCTGCGCCCGCGCCCCTCCTCGGCCC
>NW_004524689.1:649963-657525 GCF_000260255.1 Octodon degus
GTCGGGCCAGGGCTCGAGCGCCAGCGGCCGCCTCGGGGTGACAGTGGCAGGCTGAGGGCCGCGCCCCTCCGCGGCCTCGGAAGGAGCGCCGCGCCGACCCGCCGCGGCTTGGGCCCCGCTGTGCCGCCTGACGCCGTTTTCTCCCGCGAAGAGCGCCGCCCCGGGACGGGACTCCGCCGGGGTCTCGGGCAGCTGGGGCCCCGGCCCGCTGTCGCCACGAAGACGCCGCTACACGCTGACCCCCGGCAGGCTGCGCTGGGACCACTTCAACCTCACCTACAGGTGCGCCCTGGCTGGGGGGGCGTCGGCGCGGCCGCGCGCCCTGACCCCGGCCCCCCGCAGGATCCTCTCCTTTCCGCGGAACCTGCTGAGCCGCCGCGAGACGCGCCGGGGCCTGGCCGCCGCCTTCCGCATGTGGAGCGACGTGTCCCCGTTCAGCTTCCGCGAGGTGGCCCCGGAGCAGCCCAGCGACCTGCGCATAGGTGTGTGCCGCCCCGCGCCCGGCCGATCCCCGCCGCGCCCCGCCCCGCCGCAGCCAGGGCTCAGGCCTGTCCCCGCAGGCTTCTACCCGGCCAACCACACGGACTGCCTGGCCTCAGCGCTGCACCACTGCTTCGACGGCCCCACGGGCGAGCTGGCCCACGCCTTCTTCCCGCCGCACGGCGGCATCCACTTCGACGACAGCGAGTACTGGGTGCTGGGGCCCACACGCTACAGCTGGAAGAAAGGTGGGGCGGGGCCTCGGGGCTGGGCCCGGGCGCACGGGTGCTCCGGGCGGGCGGCTGCTGGCCACGGGGGCAGCTGCGGGGGGCGGGCCGGCGGCCTGGGGCCTGCTGCGCCTGGCAGCCCTCCCTGCTGCGTGCCTGGCGGCCAAGTCACCGCAGGCGGGGCCTGGCGCGCTCCTGCTCCTATCTTCGGTGGCGGCCGTGGCCTTAGGCGGCCGGGCAGTGGCTCAGGAGACCTGGCCCCACAGGAGTGTGGCTCACAGACCTGGTGCACGTGGCGGCCCACGAGGTCGGCCACGCGCTGGGCCTGATGCACTCGCAGCACGGCCGGGCGCTCATGCACCTCAACGCCACGCTGCGCGGCTGGAAGGCCCTCTCGCAGGACGAGCTGTGGGGGCTGCACCGGCTCTACGGTGGGTGCCTGGGCTGGGGCTGGGTGGGGCTGCCCGGGCAGGCCCTGAGCTGCTGCGCCCTCCAGGCTGCCTGGACCGGCTGCCGGCGTGCGCGTCCTGGGCGCGCAGGGGCTTCTGCGACGACGCCCGCCGGAGGCTCATGAAGAGGCTCTGCCCCAGCAGCTGCGACTTCTGCTTCGGTGAGGGGCGGCGCCTCGGGCGGCGACGGGGCTGCGGCCGGCCGGCTGGCCGCGCTCCTGACCGGCCTCCCTCCCTCCCTCCCTCCCTCCCTCCGGGCAGAATTCCCCTTCCCCACGCCGGCCGCCACCCCGGCGCCCCCCAGGACCAAAACCAGGCTGGTGTCTGAGGGCAGGAACGTGACCTTCCGCTGCGGACAGAAACTGCTCCACAAGCAAGGCCGAGTGTAGTGAGTGCGGGGGCGGCGGCCGGGCAGGCGGGCAGGCGGGGCGCAGCCCGCCCCACAGGCTCCAGCCGCCTCTCCCGCAGCTGGTACAAGGACCGGGAGCCCCTGGACTTCTCCTACCCCGGCTACCTGGCCCTGGGCAGCGCGCAGCTGAGCATCGTCGCCAACGCCATCAACGAGGGCACCTACACGTGCGTGGTGCGCCGGCAGCGGCGCGTGCTCACCACCTACTCGTGGCGCGTGCGCGTGCGCAGCTGAGCCCGCGGACTCCCACGCGGCGCGGCGCGGCGCGGCCCATAAAGCTCTCTGGCTCTCACGTGCGCGCTCGTTTCTGCACAGCGGGGAGGCGGGCAGCGGCCTGCACCGGGTGCCGCCGCCACCGCAGCCAGCGCCAGAGCCCCCTCCGGGGAGCGAGCGGAGCGGGGCGGGGCGGGGCGGGGCGGGAGCCCAGGCATGGAGGAAGGGTCGCCCAACGACAGCTTAGTGCATCTGGAAACCCGTAACAGCCACCTACGTAAAGCCGCCGTGGCTGGCACCAAGCCCACCGGGCCCGGCCGTGGACGCGCCACCCGGGCGCCAGGAGCACTGGTCCGACCTTGCGGGCAGGCCGTGGGAGGGCTGCTCCGGCCTCGGGCCAGGTCAGGAATAGCTGAGAACACCGCCCTCCTTCCAGGAGGAAAACGCGGTTTAATTCTACAAATTTACAAACCAAAATATAAAAAGCGGAAGGGGACAACCAAGAGGAGTCCAAGAGCTAGGTGTCCTGGCCCGGCGCCTCTGGTCCAGCAGCCCCAGTCCGAGGGTGCGCGCCGCGGCCCGCTGCGGCGGCGCTAGAACTTGAGGCTGAAGCCAGGCCCGGCCGCCGAGGCGCCCTGGTTGGTGGTGGTGAGGTGGAAGCCCGTCTCCTTCAGGTCGTCATCACCCTGCAGCGCAAGGGGGGGCAGCGTGAGGATGGCACCGGGCCGGCTCCCCTGGGGGCCCTCTGCCGGCCGGGCCCTCACCAGCTGGCTGTAGCCCAGGCCGCCCTCGGGGGGCCGCGGGCTCGTGCCACGCTTCACTCGCTGTTGCTCGCTCTTGGCAGGCCACGTGGGGAACATGGAGGGGTCGATGGGGAGCGGGGTCTCGCGGAAATACTCGTGCTTCAGGCCGTCTTCTGCGTTGATCCTCCTCCCGGGGAAGTAGGTCAGGAACCTGGCAAGAGCAGCGGTTGTGGGCCCCACGCTGGGGAGTCCGTGGCGCGCTCTGCCAGCGACCTGCAGTGGTGACCACGCCAGAGGAGGGCGGCCCTGCCCAGACTCACTTGTTCATGAGGTCGAAGCCTTGGTCTGACAGCAAGGCCCCAAAGCGCTTGCGGAGGTTGTTGTAGGGGTACTCGCTGAAGGTCATCTTCTTCACTGCAGGGAGGTCGTTGTACCCTGGCCAGATTTTCTCGCTGGGGGTCCCCAGGTCCTGAAAGACAGTGGTGTCTGAACTGACCGTGCCATCAAGGGAAGGGCCACCACCAGACACGTGACACCGATGCCTGTGTCTGTTACCAGAGGACAGGCCACCAAGGGCCACCCTGCCCAGAGCCCTGACCCAGTGCTGCATTCACCTACACAACACTGGCGGGCCCCATACCCACCTTAAACACTTTGTTGATCTGATCGATTTCTGACTTGCCGGGGAACAAGGGCTTCTGTGTCAGCAGCTCCCCGAAGATGCAGCCCACAGACCACATGTCCACAGCTGTGGAATACTCCTGAAAGCCCAGGCATGCGGCTCAGGCCAGGCAGAACATACCTCATCAAGCCCCGTCGGGTAGGGGGCCTTCAGACACTGAACTCACCTTGGCACCCAGCAGCAGTTCTGGAGCGCGGTACCACAGAGTCACCACGACAGGGGTGTAGGCCTTCAGGGGTGAGCCATACTCCCGAGCCAGCCCGAAGTCACCCACCTGCAAGGAAGGAGGTGCTGGAGGCAGGCTGATCCAAGCTCCCGTCTGGCCCGACAGGGAGACAGGCACTGCACTCACCTTAAGGATACCGGCGTGGCTCAGCAGCAGGTTAGACGTCTTGAGGTCCCGGTGCAAGATCCAGTTGTCGTGCAGGTGTTTCACTCCACGCAGTAGCTGGATCATGAGTGTCTTCACCTCCCCTGGAACAGCAAGGGGTCACGTTTGCCCCACTTGGAGGCAGCAAGGCCTTGCACAGGCTCAGGGCTCTGTAGAGGGCACGTCCAGCTGGTCAGGGAAACCTGTTCCAGGGACTCCTGGCCCAGGATGGCCTGCCACTTCTTTGCTCAGCATGTCCCGTGACACAGCTGGGTGGGTTAGTGTCCCTGTCGTCCCTCAGGGCCTGAGGCCTCGGTGGTGTGGCCTACCTGGCAGGAAGGGTTGCTTCATGGTCTCCATCAGGCTCTTGAGGTCATGCTCCACGTAGTTCATCACGATGTAGATCTTGTCCATGTTGCTGCCCACGACGATCTCCTAGGAACGAGTGGTAGGCCTATGGGTGGCGGCGTCTCCCCGTGCCCGCCCTGCTTCCACAAAGCTGCTGCGCTCCTACAAACTCGAAACCCTGGTATGGTCGCAGGACTATCTCTGTACAGCAGTGAGTCTGCTTAGTGCTGCAGCCCAGGCTGCCTGCTTGGGGGGCGGGCCTCACCCTGACAGTAACGATGTTGGGGTGCTGGGCCTTGAGGATGGTGTTGATCTCTCTCAGAGAAGTGATCGGGAAGCCCTCCTTTTCCTTTTCCATCTTTAACCGCTTCAGAGCCACAATTTCATCTGTAAAGACAAACATTTAAAAATGGGCTGAAAGGGCTGGCAAGATAGCTCAGGAGAGAGCTGGAGACGTAGCCCAGCATGCACAGGCCCTGAGTTCAATCCCCAGTACCAGAAAAAAAAAAAAGATAGCTCAGGAGACTAAGCACCTGCTTACACAACTGTGGGGTCCTGAGTTCAATTCTTCAGACCGCATGTTGCACCGGCCCCACCCCTGGGTGCAATGAGCCTCCATTGAGTCTGGGCGTGTTGACGCATGCCCGTAATCCCAGTAGTAGGAGGGCAGAAAACAGGATCACTATGATTCCAAGCTGCACAGTGAGACCCTCTACCAAACACAGACACACACATACAAAACCCAAAGGCTATAGCTGGGCATGGTGGCGCACACCTGTAATCCCAGCACTCGGGAGGCTTAAGCAGGAGAATCACTTTGAGACCAGCCTGGGCTACAAAGCGAGCTCAAGGCTAACCTGACGGCATAGTGAGACTCTGTCTCAAAAAAAGACCAAAACAAACAAAACGCAGGCTGAAAAACACTTAGACATATTTTCATTTCTGTTTCCAAACTATTTCTTCTTTCATAGCTAGGCACTGCAGGGGAATACTCAGTACAGAATGCCTGACTGGGCCCCAGCATGCAAGAAAAGAGGAAAAGAGCAAAGGCTCCAACCTGTGAGCAACTGGGTGCCCAGCCCACACCTGCCACTCCCTGCCACAACACAGACGTCACAGGCCACAGCAGGGAGCAGCTAAACCTCTGGGCAACCTCTGGCTTCCAAAGTACTAAGGGCTCAGGCTGCGTCACCCAGGTCAGGATGGAGCACCCCCGAGGTGCTGAAGCCCCAGGCCTGGCACTCTGCAATGTACACCTCCACAAGCGGAAGGCAGATCATGGCCGCAGGCCCAGGCTGCTCATATCCCTGCCAGAGGCGGTGGGAGGACCACAGGCTCCCTCCCCACATGATCCAGCACTGTGCCTGCGAATCACTATGTCGGCCTCTCAGGACAGATCACCGCTGCTCTACGGACCAGCCACCCAGCCCTACACCTCCCCAGAGTGCCAGGACCTGCGCACCTGTCTTCTTGTCCTTCGCTCTGTAGACCACCCCATAGGTGCCTTCCTCGATTCTGTTCAGACACTGGAACTCCTCCACACTGCGGCAGCCCTGGCAGGAAGTGTGGCCATGAGGATAGATGGCCACACCTGACCAGGGCTGCATGTACACCCAGGCTGCACCTCGCACAGCTTGGGCTCAGGGGAGGGCCTGGCCCCACTTGCACCAGGAAGATCAGAGCCCATGGTGGTGTCCAGGCCCAAGGGCAGGCCCCTGTGCTTGAAGGGTGGCAAAGCAGCCTTGCCAGCCACCTCCTCCACCAGGGGCGCACAAGGCCAGACCCAACAGAGTGGCTCCCTGTGCCCAGAATGCCTCACCAGGCTGGGGTGGCCTGTGGCACAGGAACTGGGGCCAGGCTACCCTGCACAGGAGTGGGACAATCCAGGCGGAGCACCAGCAGGGCCAAGCATGGGGCAGACACAGGGGGACCCTCACCTGCAGGGCCGGCAGGTACTTAGGCAGCTCCTGCTTGAGCTCGATAGGTGACAGGGCTGGGGAGTCAGGCACATAGTCACCCTCAGTTGGGGCGCTGCTCTGTGGGGTCCCCTCACCCACTTCTTCCCCTTCTTCACTGTCCCCCGAGTCTCGGTCAAATCGTGACTCTGGAACTGTAAAAACAAACAATTACACAGCTGGGAACAGGCAGGGATGGAAGCCTGGCAGCACCACACCTGGCACCTGCACAAGGAAGGGCACAAGGTCGGCAGTCCTGGAGGGCTCGGCTCAGCATGAGGATGGGACAGGCTGTGCCGAACAGCCATGCTTAGAACACAGCTCAGGGCTCGCTGGGACACCACTCCTCCCAACGGAGGCATCCTCGGCTCTGGACCACAGAGCTGCTGTCCAGCACAGCCCAGTCGCAGAGGACTGGAGCAGAGCAGCACTTGGCAGCCTCGAGTCCTGCATCCTATCAGTGACCACCCAAAGTGGCGCCACTCAGTTACGGAAACCACTGTGAGCACTCAACAGCATGGTCCCCAGAGAGGCAGATGCCCGCCCATGAGCCACTCCAGTCCACAGTGAGGCGCTCTGTTCTGGGGACAACACACACGTGGAGGCAGGGCATTTGTGCCGCACAGGAGCCACTCACCGACCATGACGTGGTTCTCATTCTCCTGCTCTTCGCCATCGCTCATCTCTTCCTCGCTCACCTCTTCTGCAAGAGAGCACAGTCCATTCAGGCGGTGCGGGGCCGCCTGCCACGGATGCCGACGCCTCGTGGCACCCACAGAACGGTGAGCGCTCTCCTTGCCAGCCCAAGCCCTGCCAGGAGTGAGAGACAGTGGCCCCAGGTGGGAAGGGTTCTGAAGCCGCACTCCAACTTATGCTCCTGCACTCCCGGAGCTCTTGGGGACTGGGTGACCCTGTGAATCCCAGCCACCTTCTGCCCAGCCGCCGCTCACCTGCAGACTGCTCGGAGGCCTCCTCAGAGTTGCTCCCCGTCTCCTCCTCCTCCTCCTCCTCCTCTTCCTCCTCCTCCTCCTCTTCCTCTTCTGACTCCTCGCTGGTGCTTCCCTCCTCTTCCTCCTCCTCCTCCTCTTCCTCCTCCTCCTCCGAGCCTGAGCCCGACTCTGCTGCAGGAGAAGTGGAGCCACACGTGAGCACTGGCCTCACCATGGCAGCACCACCAGGCCACGCCAGGCAGGCTCGAGTACCTGAGGAGGACTCTGCCGAGCTGGTTTTCCTCTCACTGTCACTGATGTCCTGCAGGTCGGACAGCAGGTCTCGCTCTTCAATTTTTTCTTCTTTCACTTGTGAGAGAAACCATGAAAGATAAATGTAGAAAATTATTTAAATCAAAAACACTGCGCCACCAAAAGTTAGACGTTACCCCTCCCATACACTCAGCTTTACTCTATGTAAGCAAAACAGGTCACCCACACCCTTTTTTGAGGCAGGGTCTCTCCAGGCAGTGTAGGCTGGCCTTGAACCTTTCTGCCTCAGCTGGAATGGCAGGTGTGTGCCCCATGTTCAGCTGTCCACCCACATTGAAATGGAAAGGCAACCCTCAAAAATCTAGCAACAAAAATCTGGGGGAGGCCTCGTGCCTCACTTTGTGTGAAGGCTGACAGCCCCTCTCGGGGGCAGTGGGCGCCATGCGTCATTCTACTGTGACACTTTAGCTGGTGAGCCCCCTTC
>NW_004524689.1:658575-696526 GCF_000260255.1 Octodon degus
CCCGCCCCCGCAAAAAAATCAAGTCATTCAAGCAGCAGCAAAATTAGCCCAAAAGAAAAACCACACACAGGGCCAGTCAGATAGTTCAGCAGATTACAGCGCCTGCTTAGGCAGATGCAGCAGTTCGATCCCCAGCATGCCATGCCCTATTCCCCCACTCCGCCGCCCCACTGACACGGTGAAAGGGACTGAGCCTGGTGGCGCGCGCCTGTAATCCCAGTGCTTGGGAGGCTGAAAACAGGAGGATTGCTACGAGTCGAATCTGTGTGGTACACCCTGTACTAAATATATTTAAAACACATACATACACACACACACACACACACACACACACACACACAGAAGCCCCAAGGGCAGATGGGGTTAAGACTGGGTAATGCCACGTCTCTAAGCCTGGGTTCCAATCCCATTCACATAATATGAAAAATACAAAAGGCCCTGAGGGTCAGAGAAGTGACAGAAGTCACTGGCTGTGGGCTCAGAGGTACCCACAGCCACCTGGAGGCCTAGGGACCCTCACTGCCCTTACCCACCCCATCCATTCCCTGTGACAGAACCACATGTGACCAGGACTCCTCCTGGAGCTGACCACAAACTGCCTTCATATAATCAAAGACAAAGTAAGGCTTGTAAAAACACCAGTCTCCACATGCACAGAGTCAGGAAAAGGATGCAGAAATGTCAGCAGAGGAAACCAAGACCCCGAAAGTTCTCAAGTGACACGCAGGGTCCTGGATGTGGCCCGCGGGAGGGCTCGCAGGCAGGACATCGACACCACCTTGTCAGAGGGGTGGAGGGTGAAAAAAGACGCAGGCCAACAGAAGCTGCAGCATGCCAGCAAATGGGTCAGCCAGGTTCCCGACACCCAGGGAGGGGGCGGGGGGCAGAAACCACCGCAGGACACTCCCTGTTTTGGGAAGACACGAATACTAACATTCAAAGTACTGCAAAGTCCAAGTAGGACGAAGTCATAAAACTCCACGAGACACTGCAATGAAAACGGAAAAAGGAAGCTTTCTGTATTGTTGGCAAATGTAAACCAGTACAACTACGGATTCCTAAAAGAGTAAAACTAGCAGCTCCTTTGGAGCCAGCCATTTCCCTTCTAGGGATCTTCTCAAGAGCCAGGACGGCGCATTACAGCAATACATGCACGTGCACAGCAACAGCAGCACAACGCACCGCAGCGAGGTCCCACAACGGTCTGTGCGCCTTCAACGGCAGAATGGACAAAGAAAACACGTGTGCGCGATGGAGCACCACTGAGCCATACACAAGGATAAATGTGAGCCACCTGTAGGAAAATCAACGGGTCTTAAGACCATAATGTGAAGGAAAATAGAAACAGAAGGCTAAATATCACATGGTTTCTCTTAGAAGAACCCAAAGTATGAAAAATCTAATGAGCAAGTAAAAGACAGGAGACAGGAAGACAGATCTGCCATGAGAAGACGACGGAGGAACAGAGGGCCTTGGATGTGAAGTGAGGAACGTGCTCCTTACGTAGTACTAGAAACAAACAAGAGCCGGACAGGCCCTCGGCAGCAGCTGCGTGAGGTGGTGGCCAACACTGTCAGCAGACGCCTCAGAGGCAGAGGCTGAGGAGCTCACAGCGCTGTTTCAGAAAGCTATCAGCCAAAAAACATCTACCAGCGCAGGGGAGATAGCTCAGTGGAAGAAGCGCTTGCCTGGCAAGCGCGAGGGCCTGAGTTCACTCCCCGGTTATGCCAAAAACAAAACAAACCCTTCTACCCAGCAAACCATTCTCAAGAAGGTAAGGCGAAGGCAGGCGGCTCCCGGGTGAGCAACAGCCGCAGGCCTTCTACCAGAGGGCAAGCCACACACTGCTTGTGGAAAGAGACCTCGGCCCCTGGGTACCCGGCAAGAGCCTACCTCGAAAGTCAGCGCGCACAGAGAGCTGGGGATGCAGCTCGGGGGAAGGCCCTGGGTTCCCTCGCAGCCCAGAGGAAAAGGGAAAGAGCTCTGTGCAGACGAGCGCTGGAGAGGACGGGGCCCGAGTTACAACAGCACCTGTGGCAAATCGCATCCTGCCTGGCACTGGGTGGAAAGCTACGGTGTTTGCAGAGCTGCCAGCTCACGGTCACAGGCGCAGTGTCCCCGTGAGCCAGAGCCAGCAACAGCTGAGAGGCGGACGATACACAGTGAATTCAGCGAAGCTGCTCTTGACTCCGATTAGTGTGCCAATAACGCTCTCCACAGAAACCGGATGCAGAAAGCACACCAAGGAGAGGGAGCTGAAAAGGCGACAAACCTCACAGCCAAAAGCGAGTTCAGAAAACTGTGGGAGGAGGAATAAAAAGACCAGAAAGGCCTGCAGAAGGCAAAGAGCGAATGCCCGAAGTGCGACGCCCCCCGGTCACCCTTTAAAGGAAGGAAATCCGGCACTACTGAGGACATGGGAGGACCCTGAGACTTCCTGCTGAGAGTTACAGAACTGTGCGGTCCTCCTCGGGAAGCAACCAGAGGAGGCAGATTCCTGTCAACAGAAAGCAGCAAACAGCTGGCTGCGGCAGGAGGATCGCCAGGGCAAGCCCAGCCTTGGGCACTTAGGGTCGCATGGAGACCCTGTCTCAAATCAGGCACGGGGCACACGCCTATCACCCAGCGTTGGCGGCTGAGGCAGGAGGGTCGCCATGAATTTGGCCAGCCTGCACCACACAGCAGGGCCCCTCTTTCAGGGAGGGAGGAGGGCCCAGGCGCCCCGTGGCCTACCTTCCCTGCGAGCCTCGCGTTCCTTGCGCCGCTCCTCCGCCCTCCGCTCCCGCTCCTTCTGCTCCCGCTGCTCCTTCTGCTGCTCCCTCAGCTTGCGCTCGCGCTCCCGCTTCCTCTCCAGCTGCTCCAGGCGGTCCCTGGAAGAAGGGAGAACCGTTGTCGCCAGGGCGCCAGGCCGGGGCGCTCTCAGGGCGCACGCAGCCCCGGCAGCCCCGCAAGGGGGCGCCTCCTCGGGGCGGCTCGCGCAGTCCGCGGGGCTGGCAGGCCCACCGCCTGCTCCGCCCGGAGGCGCCCCCGGGCTAGCGCTCCCTCCCCGCAGCAAGCAGCTACACACACCAGGGAACCCACGCCCACGCAGCGTGACCCGTCCACAGGCCGGACAGAGCATGGCACTGCCCCATGCCGAGATGGGTCTGAACTGCAGCCAGCTAAGCGCGCGCGAGGCGCCACGCAAGAAGCAGACACCGCTGGGGAGCTGGGGAGCTGGGGAGCTGGGGAGGAGGACCGCAGGGAGTCCAGGGCACGCCTCAACTGCACACCGGACCGACTCATCACGCCAAACCAAAGCACACCCCAGTGAGACAGTGTGTGGCTGGTGCAAGCAGACAGGTGTGGGGGGGACAGAGCTCCGCCTCAGGGACGCCTGGGTACCTCCCTGCCCGCCTGAAGCAGTGTGGCCTCACACGGGCACGGGCCAGCTCCTGTGACAGAGCAGACCTACGAGGATAACCGTGTAGCTGGCGCACCCCAAAGCACCGCACATCCAGCCTGGGCCTGCAACTGCGCGGCACACCTCTCATCCTGGAGCCCGCGGAGCCTGCAAGGCCAGGGGTCGCCCTCACAGCAGGGCGCACGGGACACGCCAGCTGGGTCAAAGCACTGCGCTGATGCTGGGTACGCGCAGGCCTGGCCACGCATTCTGGGATTCTAGCGTCTCACACTACAGTTAGTTCTTTCCTTTCCTCTTATTTTATTTTGCGGAACCAGAGATTGAACTCAGGCCCTTGCACTTGCCAGGCAAGCGCTTATTCTACTGAGCTCTCTCGCGGCCCTTTTTCCTTGTATTTTATTTTATTTTATTTATTTATTTTTAATTTATGATTTATGATTTATTTGGTAACAGTCTATGTTCAGTAATTTCTGGAGATGCTTGTTATTGATTTGTAAGACCAGTCTTTCTATATAAGGTATATAGACCCTGGATGTTTCAATATATTTTTCCTACTTTTCCATCTGCATTTTGTTTCTTGACCAGAAATGGTATATGTAATGTACAGAAATGTATATGCAATCAAGGTCAGTTTTTCTTTTTATAATGTCTGTATCTGTTGGTTTTCCTTGTATTTTAAATACATACATTTAGCATCTTTTTTTTTTTTTTTTTGGTAGAACGGGGACTGAACTCAGGCCCTTGCGCTTGCCAGGGAAGCACTTATTCCACTGAGCCATCTCCCCGGCTCCTAGCATATCATTTTAATTCCTGTTACATATACTATTTGTTTATGCGTGCTATCTTTATTTTTGGTACCAGCAATTGAACTCTGGACCTCGCACTTGTGAGGCAGGCACCGTGCTGCTGAGTGTGCTATTTTGAAAAAGGTATTTTCTTAATGGTTGCTCTAGAAAGTGCAGTAGGCAAGGCCGGCCAGAGAGCTCAGCAGATTAGAGCGCCTGCTTAGGCAGACTCGGGGACCAGCCTTTGATCCCTGGCATGCCGTGCTGGCCCCGTCCCCGGGGCGCACCGAGACAGGTGCCACGCGCCTGTAATTCCAGCACTTGGGAGGCTGAAAACAGCAGGACCGCTACGAGTCCCATCTGTGTAGTGGGACCTCTGTAGATCCTGTACTAAATATATGTATATATTTTTGGCGGAACCGGAGATTGAACTCAGGCCCTTGCACTTATTCTACTGGCCTATCTCCCCCGCCCAGTAAATACCTTAAAAGTAAGAAGAAAAGAAAGTGCAATATGCCTCCGATAAGATTAATATGAAGAGGCCGGGACATGGCTCAGTGGAATAGACGCTTCCCTGGCAAGCTCAAGGGTCTGAGTTCAATCCTCCGATCTACCCACCCCCCAAAAAATAAAAAGATTAATATGAACTAGCCAGGTCGGCGGCACGTGCCCGTGACCTTAGCTACCCTGGAAACTGGGGCAAGAGAATTGCAAGTTTGGACTACTCAGCAAGAGTCTCAGAACAAAAAAACATGGGAATGTAGCCTGGAGTTCCAGCTCCAGTACTGCAAAAGGAACAAAACACCAAAGCACAGCAACCGCCTCACAATCCAGTTCCCAGTCTCCTGGTCCCTGCTGGCCATCTGTATACGTTTCACCCTGCAAAGGCACAAAGCTGCAGACGCCGGACCTGCCCCGGCCACCTCAGCCTATCTCCTCCCTCCCCGTAGCTCCTGCAGCCTCCGGAGATCACTTCCACTCGGCCTGTCTTTCACTACTTCTTCCAAGACAGGTTTGCTAGCAACGCGTCTCATGAATCTCTGTTCGCTGGAAACCACTCTGTCTCCCTTCACAGTTACAGAAGAGCTGCCTTCCCAGCTGAGCCTCAGCACCAGCTGGCCGGCGCCATGCCAGGGCCTCCGCCAAGCCGGTCCGTGCGCAGAGCAGCTCCCTGGCTGCAGGGACTCCAGTCCCTTGCTAAGGGCCACCTGGCTACTGGCAAATGTAAATATATGGCTGCTGCCATCAAATCAGGGAGGCTTTCAGCCTGTCTGCAAAGGTATTTTTTCTGTTCTCTCTGGGGGCCCTGGCCACCCACAGGCTGGTGTGCTCGGCACAGCACAGCACAGAGCTCCAGCTGCGAGATGTCAGGCCCTCCCCGCAGCATCCCTGGAACTGGCACGGCCACTCACTCGTCTGGTGCACAGACCCACCAGGGCTGCCGCTTCCCATGGGCACAGCCTGCAGAGCAGTGACATCACTGATGGCAGCAGGGGCAGAAGGGAGCTGTGGTAGGTTGAGAAGGGCTGGGCAACCAGGATGCACGGCCTCTTCCTGCTGAGCTCCCACGGTTTCCCAAGCACAAACCTAGCTGAGTATCGATCTCTCTGCCGTCACAGATGCTTTTTCAGAAGCCTGGGCCGTACTCGCCTCCACCTCTGCCCCGCTTTCGGCTTTGCACTCCAGGTGCTCCAGGAGAGCCGACTTCACCCACCACCCTCTGCTCCCAAGCACCCCACAGGACAGGAGCACTTGGCCTAGCAGCACACACTAACGTGACCCTCAGGTTCCCTGCTGGCCTGGGCCCATGAACTGGTTCTCAGTGGCTTCCTTCTGCCCCTCAGCAAGGGCCCCAGCACTAGGAATTGACAGATGCTCCGCCCTGCTGCCAACAGCCAATATCTGAAGCCTCCATTCGACACCCCCCAGCAGGCCGACTACCCATCTTTCCGGGATATGACCCCCAACGGAAGGGAACCACGCACAGGAGCATGGGCTACAGATCACAGAACTGGACTAAACCCGCACCCTTCCGGCATGTCCGAGCTGAACAAGGACCCAGGGTGCTGTCTTTGCTCTCAGACCGTTCTCCCATCTAAGTACTAACCGGGCCCGAGCCTGCTCAGCTTCCGAGATCAGACAAGATCGCGCGCGTGCAGGGTGGTATGACTCCCAGACCATTGCAAGGCCTTGGCAGTCTCATATGTTACTGATCTCTGTTTTTGTTTGAAAGAACTGGAGCCTATTTCTGATGCGACCCAGAGAACCTAAAATAGCGCATTTCCTTGGGTACCGGAGAGGTATAAATTCATCAAACACAAACCACCTGCAGCACTGGCTCCGTGTCAGGATTCACATGTGTGGCCTTGGCTGACTCGGGAAGACCTGATTCTACCATGACTTGAAAACAACCCGCCTCTGGCCACACACGGCCCTCATGGCCCCCCTAGGGTGTTGCGCCACCCCTCAGGACACTGTAGGTCCCAAGGTTCAGAGATCATCCAACTCTCTCCTAGGCCTGTCCCCACTCCTGGCCTCCACCCCCTCCCTGCCTGGATCTTTCCCCGTGTCCTGGCCTGCTAACTCCTGCCCGCGACCCCTCACACTGAGTGTAGACCCTCTTTTGGCTCCTCTAGTGGGCAGGCACTGACAGAGACCTCAGCCCTCTGTTACCTTCACCGTCATTCACACTCACCGATCTGCCACATGGAGTAAAACACTTAGGCTCTGAGATGACTCCTGTAACAGCACCCAGTGCCCACTGTCTCCAACTCCTCCATCCGCTTTCGCACCAAGCCTGCACTGTCACATTAATTCCTTTCTCCTACCCCCCCCCCCTGACACGACAAAGGCACGGATGCTCCTCAGCGGGCCTGGCCTCACCGCTCTCTCCTGGAGTGCTCCCTCGCCATCTCCCGCCGCTTCTGTCTCTCCCACTCTCGGCGGGCTTTGTCTTGCTCCTCTCGGTGGCGCTTCCGACGTTCGTGTTCCCTTTCCTTCTCTTTCACTCTGGCATGCTTCCCTGAGGAGCGGTAACAAGGGTCATACAACGAGGCCTCACTTCAATAAGCTTAACAGCAAGCAGAAAAGACTTTCATGGCGACTTAAGAAAAACAGGACCTTCTCTCGGGTAGCTTAACGTGTAACGCATTTATCAACCTCTTGGTTTGAAACAACGCACTATAGAACACTTCTGCTAACGCTTCACAAAAGTAAATAAATGAAACGGAACCGCTTCACATATTCCACTTGATGTCAGCCATAGTCCCCAGGGAGCCACAGCAACAGCTATTACGTGGCAAGCTTTCCAGAGAGCCTGCACTTGAAAAGCTTGGACTATTAGATGAATTTGTAGATGCAAATTTTCCTCCTAGTTCACTTGTATCAACAGCTAAATTAGGAACCTAATTTTCTCACTGGTGGATGATAAATGAGAATATTCTTTTTCATGTTTGATTCTTAATAGTCTTAAGTCAATCAAATTTTTAAAAAAGATATAGAACTATATGAAACTACAATTATGAAAACATTGTGGTCATCGCTAAACAGAATTGTATTTTCATCTTTTTAATTACCTATTCTAAAAAAAAAAAAAATTATTCTGCATTTTTTCTTTTTTTTGGTACCAGGGATCCAACTCAGGACCTTGCGCTGGCCAAGTAGGGGCTTATGCCACTGAGCTGTGCTACCTTCCCGCCTAATTATCTATTCTGAATACAAGACAATATATTACTTTTAAAGCTGATGAAAACAATCAGTCCGGGGCCAGGCAGATAGCTCAGCGGAGTAAAGCTCCTGCTTAGGCGGATGCTGGGGCAGGGGGTTCAATCCCAGGCCTGCCCTGCCCTCCAGCGATTGAGATTGGGCATGGTGGTGGCAGGCACCTGTCCCAGTGCTTGGGAGGCTGAAAAACAGGAAGGATCACTATAAGTCCGATCTGTGTAGTGAGACCCTGTATGCCCTATACAAAAATTAATAAATAAATAAAATTTTTTAAAAATAAAAATGTAAGAAGAGCTGGAGATATAGCTTATTGTGACCCTGCGTTCAAATTCTAGTTCTATGCAAAAACAGAGAATAAAACCAACAGAAAGCTAGTCAAGGTACACACCTGTAATCCCACCACTTGGGGCTGGGAGTACAGGCCTGAGTTCCAGGCCAGCCTGGGCTAAAAAGTGAGCTTAAGGCCTGGCTGAAATATATAGCGAGACTCTACCTCAAAAAAAACAAAACCAAAGGGCCAGCCTGATAGCTCAGCAGACTAAAGTGCTTGCTTAGGCAGAGCACAGCGGCAAGGGTTCAATCCCTGGCGTGCCTGGCATGCCTGCCAGCCCTGCCCCCGGGTGCACTGAGATGGAGATTGAGACTGGGCGTGGTGGCACACTGCTGTAGTCCCAGCACCTGGGAGGTTGAAAAACAGGAGGATCCCTACAAGTCCGATCTACATAGTGAGATCCTGTATCCCCTGTACTAAACGCAAAACAAAACAACAACAAAAAAAGCTATTTAATTAACCAACTGCATTTATAATAAGAGATTTAAACCAGGCCCCAGAGAGAGTTTTCCCACTACCAATAAGAACCTTTAGTTTTTAAGTTAATTATTCCCCCTGCAGCACTTTTTATTTTCAGACAGTCTAAGTTGCCCAGCTTGGGCTTAAACTTAGGATCCTCCGGCTTCAGTCTCACAGTACTGAGACTGTACGTGTTCGGCTCCATGCCTGGCTCTTAAGAACCTCCTGTACTGGCGAGCAAACAAACCTCTAATCACCCAAAGTCATTAAGTGGGACTTGACAAAACACCCATTTTTGGTGGGACCTTTTTTCCCTACACAATTATGGGGGGTTGAAGGCAGACAAACTACTCTAAGCAGTACAGGAGAAAAGCAAAGTAACAGTTATCTCAAATGACCTACAATAAACCACGGTCTGGGCTACACTGTATTTATTCTCTTAACCATGCTCTGGAGAAGGGTGATCACAAAGCCTGCTTTACCCCCTTCTGCCGAGTGGCTCCGATGCCTACGCTTTTCTTTTCTCTTTTCATCCTTCCTGTGATGGGCCTTTTCTTTCCGGGACATTTGCTGGGGTGGTTTGATAGCCAGAGAATCATCTTCCTCGCCTCTGAAATAAAATGAACACATCTCATCACCCTGGAGAAATGCAGAGAAACTAGATATCACTGACTTTCTCCAGCCTAGAAAACAACACGACTCACCATGAAATAGAGGTGGACCCGAGCCATCATCTCAAAAGATTTGTTAAAAGAAAAGCAAGCAAAAAATGAGTAACGAAAACCAAACAAACAAATCCAAAAAGTTACGTTAATTCTACAATATAAGCCACTTTAACACTCAGAAGAAAAGTGGAAGAATCAGTATGATATGTGGAATAAAACTATGGTTTGAAGGGAGGAGGGACACGTCCAGTACCTTCATCACGGTGATGGAATTCTTGGCATGTAAACATGTATCAAACTGTGTAGCTTTAATATATGCAGTGGATTTTATAAGTCAATAAATGTTTAAAAGGGTCCCAAAATTGTATCAACCTATGTAATGATTTAAAAAATCCATTTGGGCTGGCGAGATAGCTCAGCGGTCTAAAGCGCCTGCCTAGGCGGGCTCAGCAAGCACACAAGGCCACAGTTCCATCCCTGGCACCACATGCCATGCCAGCCCCACCCGCAGGATTGGCTGAGCTGGCAAAAAAGTAAATAAAAGACACACAGACTGATCAAAGATGAGACAGAACTCTGGAGACACAGAAGAGCACTTGGCTCTTAGCATAAATGTTGCTGGTCACAGCGGCCCCTTCCAGTACTCTCTTCTCTCTTAGGCTTGCAACACAGCGTGAAGTTATCTAAGGGGCCTAACTTGATCGGGGAATCATCAGAAAGCAGGGAATACCTGGCATGCGCAAGGGCCTGAGTTCAATCCCTGGTTCCACACGCACACACACACACACACCGGCCTAAAAAAACGGAGAGCGGGGCCGGGGAGATGGCTCAGTAGGATAAGCGCTTCCCTGGCAAGTGCAAGGGCATGAGTTCGATCCCCGGTTCCAGAAAAAAAAAAAAAAAAAAAAAGGAGAAAGCAGAGAATATATAACCTTGTACAGTCTTTTCATGAGAAGAGAGCTGGAGTGACAACTGATGGCAAAGACGACCTTCAATGGTCAGGCAAACCTGGCGTCAAAATGCCCACTGCAAAGGCCCGCCAGGCCCTGGGCTGGGCAGGGTGCTGCTCAGTCTGCCTGCGCGACCTTCTCTTCACTGCCTTGCCTATTTCCTCACCTGTCTTCCATGCAGTCCTCTCTCCTGTACGGTGAGTTCCTGATTGTGATCTCCATGCGGTGATCTCTCAGCTCCCCCTCCTCAAGGGAATCCCGCTTGGAATCCCGGTCATCAGACTAGAAAGCAAACATAAAGTGTGTCATTTTCCTTACAGACAAGACAGATTTTTAAATGAAAACCAAACTCGGCTGACAACCCAAAACAAACTCTGAACAAGCAAATGTTACAAAATATAAAAAATTTTATTCGGATCTCATGACATTAAAATTATAAGTGTGTAACTCAAAATCAGATGGAAAGTTTCATGCCAGGATTTACAAGGGACACCAGACTTATGCTCATTATGCTAGCCGCTATGGGGAAAATCTGAGGCTTAAGCCATACGCACGAAATACTTTCCGGTGTCCCGCGATACTGATAAACACCTCAAAAGTGATCTGTTCCTAACTTTCCGAATTACTCATGCTACATCATTTTCACCAATTACTAAAAAACTTTTATGAGTATGCTACTACAGAAACCAAGACAGATAACTCATTAATTTCTTATTTCATCAATATTAACTTTAAGGCAAGTTTCCACTATGTTAATAGTACTTAGAAATATATGCTAAAGATGCTACTAATGAGATGAGAAAAATTAGTCAACTCGTACTAACGATTCTATGTTCACGGCATTTTATTCTCCAGGCAGACAGTCTCACCTAGACACAGTGTCAAGGTGTTACCGATCTGCCTTCAATGTAAGCTGAGTGTGTGAGTGTCTTTGTTAATTTTTAGAACAGATTTTGGGCTCACCTGAGACATTTGGAAGTACAAAAGAACTTCACCGAAGAAGCGTTGTTCTAATGGAAAAACGAGGGCAAAGAAATTAAATCTCCTTTAAGAAAACCACTTACTTAAAAACACAGCTTACATTTTTTAAGCGTTTTATCTCTGCTTTCTCCTCTTGTTCCTTCCTTCGTTTCTTTTCCTGGAGAATTTCATCTAAAGTTTTCACTTTCCAAGAGTCCTTTTCATCACCCATTTGAGTTAAAACACTGCAAAAAGAAAAATAATTCAAGCACCTTCGGGACACACCAGGCTGTGGAGGACGCTCCGTTGTTTCTGGACACTTAACCCTGGCCTCTCTGGAGTGTTTCCGAGTAAGGCCTCAGAAGAAGGGCGGGCTCTGGGGCGTGACCGCAGGATCTACCTCATCAGCTTCCCGTCACTTTAGCAAGGTCTTGGGCAAGTCTGTGCGCCTCAGTACACTCTTCCACGAAGGAGGGTAACACCCAGCTAACGGTCCAGTAAAAAACCCCAAACGAGGGATCCGGCAGACCCCGCGGGCCACTGTTCCCTGGACAGGGGCAGCCTGCGTAACGGGACCCGGAGATCTCGGGGCGGGGAGAAGGGACGCCGGCGAACAAGGCTACCTGACGCGGGCGCGGGGCTCCTACTTCTTGGGTTCAGTCACACAAACGTGGAGCTCAGCACGGCAGGGGTTGGCTCCCGGGACGCCTGGGCCCGCCACCTCCTCCACCCGAAGCTCTGCGCAGGGCGAGACTGTACGGCGGAGCTGGGGCGCCGCCCGCCCGCACCCACGCCCGCCCGGCCTCAGGCCAACTCGGACCCGAGCCCTCGGTGCCGCCTTGGCCCGGAGCTCCCCGGCAGGCCGCCCGAGCGCCACTCACCCCTGCGCCGCCGCCGCCGCCGCCGCCGCCGCCGCCGCCGACACCGCCGCCGCCGCCGGTCCGCAAGCCCGAGAAGAAGCAGCGCCCGGCGCGCGCAGGAGCGTCTGGCACTTCCTGCGGCGACGCGGACTGATGACGCCCAACGCGCACGGTGGGGAGCTCCACTCTGGGACTGGAAGCTCCCGCTCCGGCTCGCCCCTGGGGACGTCACTTCCGGAAGCGGAGCACATTGATGACGCAAAAGGAGGAAGGGGCGGGGCTTCAATCCGCTGTGGGAGAAACCGCGGTGCCGGCCCTCAGAGCGTCGTGGGCTCCAGGAGGGAGGCCTGTGGCTCGGTAGCGCTGGGAGCGAGGCCTCCGACCCAAGACTACTATGGGAGCGTCTGGCGACTCTTACGACCTGTGACACGGAGCCCAGCGAATGTCGTTTCCGGGGCCCAGCACGGAAGCCCGCGGCCGCCGGGACAGGCCGACTCGTCCTCCGGGGCCGCGACCCGCCCGAGTCCGACGGCCCGGCCCGGTCCCCAGGCTCCCGCGCGTGCCCCCGCGGGCGGCTGCCTCCAGAGCCCCGGCGCGCTCGTGAGCCCCACGCGTGCCCGTTGAGCTCTGCGTCTCCGCGCGGAGCGAGGAACACGGGCCTCTTGCAGCCCCACCTGGTCCTGCGTGTTGGGGTCCGCAGCCCTTCCCAGTGGTCGGAGCCTGCGCTCGGCCCGCGCACCGGACCGCGCAGACGCGTTCGTGCCCGAGTCCCCAGCCCCCAGTGGCAGCGAAGGTGTTTGTCTGCCTCTGAACACTTGAGAGCGAGACGCCAGGCATTCGTACCTAGCGCGGTGAAGCCCCCTCTGCCCCGACCTGTGCCAGGAAAGGGACCTTGAAGCTTTGCACTGTTGCAGCTTCCCCGAACTCGGTGTCTGTGCAACGAGCCTCGGGCGGCCAGTGGCTCTTTAGCGCTTCACCTTCCTTCCGACCTTAGAGTCGGAAAGCGATCCGGACTGTGAGCCTTGTCGTTGTGTCTGACCTAAACAAGCAAGGCAGGCGGAGCCGTACGGTGTGCTTTTAAAACATACTTTGGTTCCCCAAACACCCACTGAACCCCATCAGAGACTGATGAAAGAGTCCTGTAGCACCACTCTGAAGCCCCAGAATTAACACACACGCATACACACACCTGATCAAATGACATTCCTGAGTGCGGGGGAGATGGATGGCTCAGTAGAATATGCGCTTCGCTGGCATGCGCAAGGGCCTGACTTCGTTCCCCGGTTCCGCCAAAAAAGAAAAAGAAATTCCTCTTCCACATGTATATGTCAAGTTATCCTGTGGATTTTTTTTTTTTTTAAACAGCAAAACTAGCAGGGGCAAGGTGGCCCGTTGTCTGTGATCCCAACACTTGGCAGGCTGAGGCAGGAGGCTAACTCCAAGTCTGAGCTAGCCTGGGCTAGACAGTGAACTCAAGATGAGCCTTATCTATGTAGCAGGTCTTTGTCTTTAAGAAAGAAAAAAAAAAGAAAGCAAAATAATTGGACATCAGGAGTCCCTTGGGAGACTGTGGAGAGCAAGCATGTCTGCACACTGCCTGTGCCTGGATGGCTCAGCAGCACCGGCTCCTGCCTGGCAAGCACGAGGTCCTGAGTCGGATCCCCAGAACCCAAAAAACAGAACACGGTGGCCTGAGTCTGGAATCTAGCTACTCAGAAGGCTGAGACAGGAATACTGCAAATTCGTGGCCAGTCTTTACAACCTTGTGAGATCTTGTCTCAGAAAACAGGAACTGAGGATAGTGACCAGGTGTAGTGAGGAGGGCTTGTAATCCCTGATTTTGGGAGGCCAAGGCAGCAGGGTCACTGTGAGTTTGAAGCCAGCCTGAGCCATAAAGTGAGTTCAGTTGAAGTATAGCAAAACTCTGTCTCAAAATAGACCAAAAAAAGAAAAAAAAAAAAGTTTCAGGCAAGTTTCTTGCTAAATTTATTTTTTTTTTTGAAGGTAGGATCTCATGTAGATCAGGCTGGCCTTGAGGTCATTATGCATCTCAGGCTGGCTGAGCTCACTTTGTAGCCTGTGCTAGTCTTCAACTGCAGTGATCCTCCTGCCTCAGCATCCGGTGTGCTGGGATTACAGGGGTGTACCACCAAGCCCATAACAATTTTAAAGAAAGTAGAGTTTTCTTAGTGTCCAAGGTGGTAATTTTTGTCACACTTGTTCCTCATACAAACTTTTGGCTTAGCCTTCTCTTTTTCCTTTTTTTTTTTTTTAAATGCATTTAGTACAGGGTCTATGGGGTCTCACTACACAGATTGAACTCATAGTGATCCACCTGGTTTTGCCTCCCAAACACCAGGATTACAGGCACAAGCCTCTGCCCCCAGTCTCATTCCTCATCTCAGCAAGCTCTGTGGGTGGGGCTGGCACAGCACACCAGAGATCAGACCCTTGTCCCTGCTCATGCCTAAGCAGGTACTTTAGTCTGTTGAGCTATCTGGCCTGCCCAGCCTGCTGTTTTTCTAGAAGTTTGAGGTTCAGTTTTGTTTTTTTTTTTCCTTCTTTGTTTCTCCTTTTGGATACAGGGTCTCACTACCCAGTTCAGAGTCATAGTGATCCTCCTGTCTCAACCTCTCCAGTACTGGGATTACAGGGGTGTGCCACCGACAGTTCCGGGTGGCATGGCATGCAGTACAGCCAGGGGCCAAAGTCCAGCCCTTGTGCTTGCCAGGAAGGTGCTTAGACCGCTGAGCTCTCTCCCCAGCCCAAGGTTCACTGTGGTTTATTTGTGCTTGCTCTGTGTTCCCGATATGGGTGTTCATGCTTTTAGCTTCCCTCTTAGGACTGCTTTCATTGCATCTCCTAAGTTCCAGGTATATTGCTGTCATCATTTCATTGTAGAAACTGCCTAATTCCTTCGTTCATTCTGTCTGTGCCCCACTGGTGGTTCAGGAGGGTGCTATTTAATTGTGATGTGTTGGTGCAGCTCTTGTGGTTTCTTTGGCCATTGATATCCACTTGCATTGCACCATGGTCTGATAGTACGCATGGGACAATTTCAGTTCGTTTGCATTTACCTAAGCATGTTCGATGAGCTAGCATGTGGTCCGTTCTGGAGAACGTCCTGTGTGCTGCTGAGAAGAATGCGTATTTTGATGTTGTGCAGTGGAATACTTTGTAGACATCTACTAAGTCCATTTGTGCAAAAGTTTAGTTCTGGGGCCGGCCACATAGCTCGGCCGACTAAAGTGCCTGCTTAGGCAGACTACAGTGACCAGGGTTTGGTCCCTGGCATGCTGTGCTGGTCCCACCCCCGGGGCGTGCTGAGACAGTGAAAGAAACTGGGCATAGTGGCACATACCTGTAATGCCAGCATTTGGGAGGCTGAAAACGGGAATCACTGTGAGTCCGATCTGTGCGGTGAGACCCAGTAGACTCCTACTAAATATATAAAAAAAATGGGGCCAGGGAGATAGCTCAGTAGAGTAAGTGCCTGCCTGGTAAGCACAAGGGCCTGAATTCAATCCCCGGTTCCGCAAAACAACAACAACAAAAAGTGTAATAGATATTGTAAAATTAGAAAAAAAGGGGCCAGGGAGATGCCTCAGTAGAATAAGTGCTTCCCTGGCAAGCGCAGAGGTGCCTGAGTTCAATCCCCGGTTCTGCAAAATAAATTAAATTAGGAAAAGAACCTTCAAAGATACTTGTGTGCTAATATTGTTTGGATTACTAAATGATAATACTTTGTACTCTGAGTTACTAAAGACAACAATACACAATGTATTAACCATTGTTTATTGTGCTATAAGCATCGTCTTAGTTTTTTTTTATAATTATATTTTTTAAACATTTATTTATTTATTTTATGTGTGTGTGTGGCCAGCTCAGCCCACCAGGGGGTGGTGCTGGCTGGCATGTGGTGCTGGGGGATTGAACCGCGGTCCCTGTGCTTTGCCAAGCTTATTCCAAGTAGGTGCTTTAGACCACTGAGCCATCTCGCCAGCCCCAAGCATCGTCTTAGTTTGAATATTTACATTTATATTTTATTTATTTATTTGGTACTGGGAATCGAACTCTGACCTTGCACTTCTCAGACAGGCACTTGTGCTGATGAGCTACATTCCTAGTTCTTCAAAAAATTTTTTCTGTAAAATTAAAAGAGAGGACCTGGGGAGATAGCTCAGTAGGATAATCGCTTGCCTGGCAAACACAGGGTCCTGAGTTCAATCCCCAGGATCAGAAAAAAAGAATAAATAAATTAAAAGAAGACAGTCTCAATCGCCATCTCAGCGGGCCCCAGGAGCAGGGCTGACAGGGCAGGCCCAGGGATCGAACCCCTAGCCACTGTGTCTGCATAATTAAGGGCTTTATTTATTTATTTTTTTTGCGGTATCTGGGATTGAACTCAGGACCCTGTGCTTGCCAGGCAAGCACTTACTCTACTGAGCTATCTCCCCAGCTGTAATTAGGGACTTTAATCAGTGAGCTATCTGGCCAGCCCTGAATACATAAAATTAAAAGAAAAAGAAAGTAGGCTGGGGGCCTAGTTCAGTGTGAAGGCCAACTTGACTTCCCACTACTGCGGTAAATACAGAACTAGAAAAGGCTGGAGATGTTCAAGCTGGAACGGCAGCCCATAGTTGTAATGCCAGCACTCAGGAGGCTGAGGCAGGAGGGCATCAGGGTCATTACGAGATTGAGGGCAGTCTGGACCATATTGTGAGACCCTGCCCCTGCCCCACCCCCACCCCACGCACGCACGCACACACGCAGACACGCAGACGCAAAAACACCCAGAACCCTGGAGATGTAGCTCAGTGGTAGAGTGCCCATGGGTTCAAGCCCAACTGCCCCTTTCCCCCAAACACACACAAAGACTAAAGTGGGCAGGATGAGGGACCGGAAGTCTTCCCCTCAGAAGGAATGCTTACCTTTCATGCCTGGCTCTAGTTTTCTCTCCTAAACCTGCAGTGACTTGGGGAAGCTTTGATCAACCCCTACTTCACAGTGCAAACTGTTGAAGGCAGTAATAAACCCACCTCAGTCCGGTCAGTACCATAAATGCAAGAGTACTGCAAAAATGAAAAGAGAACACGTGCAGCATTTACGAGAGCCCCTGACAGCTGCTTCTATGGCTGTTTAAACAAATAACCAGGACGCATACTCAGGATTAATGACACAGTAGAAATTTACTACCACGGTACAAATAACAGAAGCTTTTGCTAGGAAGCATTAATCTATTTACATCAATACCAGAACAACTGACATACAAAGTACTACAAACGTTGTGATGTGTTCTTAGTTCTCCACAGGTTTGATATAACGCAGTTACGAGTTGGCTCTGATGCAGATTTGATGTTTCGGTAAGACGTCTCAAGCCTTCCAAGGTAGGAATGGAACCACGACTGTGGCCCCTGAAACTGGCAGCTATACACCTCTTGAGCAGAAGCAGACTCACAAATCAGTCTGCAAACAACCCAGAAATTCCAAATAAGTGGAATGCCTTTTTCCAGATATGAAAACTTAAAAACAAAACAAAAAGAACAAAGAAGACTTGGCAAGTTGGAACAATTCCAGATGGAATTTGGACATCTGACGAACGGAGCAAGTCTAGCAGCAAATTCAAAATCACACAGCCCAGGAAACCTGGATGAGCTACTTGAACCTGGAAAGTTAGTTTCCCGCTGCAGACTGGAGGGGGAGCAGCCAAGCCTCGCTGAGGGCCTCAGCCAGTGCTCGCTTTGTCGAGGAGAGAACAACGCAGCCGAATTCATCAGGGGAGTAGGGACATTGCCATTTAGGAGGCAGTGCCATGTGCTGGCAAAACAGCTGGCTGGTGGTGAATGAATGTAACTCCAGCACTCGGGAGGATCGCTACAAGTTCAAGAGCATCCTGGGCTGCAAAGTGAGCTCAGCGCATAGCGAGAGCCTTGTCTCAAACAGACACACAAGCACACGCGCAAGCAAAATGTCCGGCAAGCCAGGAGTGGCAGCAAAAGCTTATAACCCTAGCACTGGGGTGGCTGAAGCACGAAGAGGAATCTGGAAATGTAGTAAGACCCAGTCTCAAAAGGCAAAAAGCGAGGGATGGAGCTCAGTGAAAGGGCCTGGAGTTCACTCGCTGGTACTGGTTTTAAAAAAAAGAATGCAATGTAGCAAGTGGTAGCTTCCTCACCTGGCATGCAGGAGCCACTGGCTTTGGTCCCCAGCACCGTGGAAAAGAAGGACAAGAAAATGAAGCGGTTCCAGCCAGGCCAGGTACAGCGGAAGACGCTTAAAGCCCCGCATAGAACGCTGGTCAAAGACAAGTCGGAGACGATTTCTAGCTGCAGTCCCGTCCTTGTTAACTTTTTCCCACCCAGAGAAATGGTCCAAATATGTTCAGGCTTTAGGAGACTGTGGCTTGCATGGTTACCTACTACCTGTCCTGGCCCAGGTAAGTGACCATCAGAAAAGCAGGAAGTTAAAGCCACCGATTTGGTGACAGATTGTTTTGCATTTTATGTATTTGGCACGGGTCTCACTACGCGGCGCAGACTCGTAGTGATCCTCCTGTTTTCAGCCTCCCCAGCGCTGGGATTACAGGAGTGCGCCCCTGTGCCCAGACTTGTCGCCAAGGCTCGCTTGCTGGCTCCTGGCGCGCTGGGGCCCGGGCCGGCGGGGCATGCGGGACGAGGGATGGAACCCGGGTCCCTGCGCTTAGCCTGCTGAGCTATCTCACCAGCCCTTGCGAGATCTTAAGGCAAGCTACAAAGCAGAGCTCTATTTGGTTGCTGTTTTTTTGTATAGCTTTAAAAAAAATTGTCTCTGTTCACTGTTTATTTATCTCGAATTAAAGACACATTTTGGATGGTGCAAGAGAATTCGAATGTCCCCGACAGCCAGATTATTTTCATGTTGATATAACAGAAATCTTTAAAGGTTCTTATGCTGCTCAGGGGGAGGGTTTCGTTTTGATTTTCAGTGCTGGGGATGGAGCCTCGGCTTGCGAGCGCTCTGCCGCTGTCTTCCAGCTGGGGGCCGGGGACTGAAATTAGGACTCTGTTCAACTCCAAGCAGCGGGTGCAAGGAAGCAGACGCCTGGGCCAGCGGGCTTTCACATGAGCTGTGTCCAAAGCACAGACAGGCACAGGACACAGCAGAACCGACCCGGTGTAGGCAACGACGCCCAGAGTGAGCTTTGTACATAACATCTGCAGTCTCACTGAGGACAACGCTATAAAAGGAGACCGTTAGTGCAATGTGCCGGGTCTGCACTCGTGAGGCATGACCAAGCCTGGCCGGGTTGGATGTCAGCTGACCTGGGCCACCTGCAGAGCGAGGCTGGGCTGGCGTCTGAGGTGTGCACTTTGGCCACGGGGAAGGAAGAGGTGGTGCTGGCCACGCACAGGCTCGTGGTCTGTCTGCCTGGGACAAGAGCAAGGCTCACAGTGAGTTTGGTGGGAAATGACCTCTGCTGTTACTCCTTTTGCAAAATCTTTGTTTCTGGTCCCCACATTCAGAAAATCCTAACAGGCTTCCAGCAAACCGCGAGGCCGGAGGGGAGGGAGCGTCCCATGGGCTGCTTCCTGTTCCACGGAGAGGCAGAAATCCCAAAGAATACCCGGAAGCCCAGCCACAGCCCGGCTGTGAGGCTGGGGCCAGGACGGCTCCACGCCCTTTGTCCTCTGCCAGCAGCAGAGTGGCCACACTCTTGCCACAGGACAGGGCCACCGCCCTACCACTCCACTGCGTTTTCTTTAGTTTCAGGCAGCAGGGAAGGAGGAGAAGAAACCTGGATGATGTTGCAGGAGAGGAGCGCTCCGTGCTGGTGTCCAGCTGGTGCGGTCACACAGCGCCCACGTGGCCCCAGGAGGGCCTCGGAAGGCGGCTCGCAGCTACACAGCCTGCTGCAGCCCACTGAAGTGGCAGGCTTTTCCACAGGGAGGAATCTAATGAGGGACTTACTGCTCTTGGCTTCTGGGAGATTCTGTCTCCAGGATGGACTATTTATTTTCCAAGTGAGACGCCAACAGGAAAACCAGTGAGGCAAGGATGGCTGCTGCAGTGCTAGCATGGGGACAGGGGACAGACATGGCCCAGCGCGCCAGGGCTGAGGCTCGCGAAGGGCAGCAAGGGGCGGCCGTGCACCAGCGGCACGGTCCCCCAGCGCAGGGCAGACTGGACTCACGCAGATGGTGGCCCAGCTGACATACCGAAGGCTCAGAGGCCTTCTGTATAGGTGCGCGCTTCATTAAAATGTAGTGTCACTTTCAGGGTCGCGTGAAGGGTGGTGGTGCACGCCTGGCATCCCAGCACTCGGGAGGCTGAGGCAGGAGGATCACTTGGAGTTCAAGGGCAGTCTGAACTATGCAGTGAGTTCAGGGGGCAGCCTGCACTGTATAGTGAGACCCTGTCTCATAAACAGGACCGGACGGGGTTTAGCTCACTGATGCAGCGCCTGCCTGGCAAGGGTGAAGTCCTGAGTTCCATTCCTGGTATAAAAGACAAAACACTTTTAGTCTATCACCTGCAAGACGCTCAGCAGATGGGCTGCCTGCAGGGCATGGGCTGAGGTGAGCCCGGCTCCCCCTCTGGTGTCCCCACAGGAACAGAATGGCAGAGATTTATCATCACCCAGCGGGTAGGGCTTGCCACTGGTGAGGGACAGGCCGCAGGCAGGTGGGGGCTCAGCGCAGGCCAGGGAAGGGACAGTGGGGTTCCCTTCGAGGGACAGCTGTCACACCTGAGCCCTCCTGTGTCACTGGGATCGGGCACAGTTCTAGGGCAGGAGGGAACCGAGTCCCACCCTCAGTGCAGCGGCCCTGGCTCCCAGCAAGTCTGCTGTGCCAGGCCATAGGCACGGGAGCCCTCTGCCCCCGTGGGACCACAGGGCGACACTGGGCTGGACTCCAGGCTGTGGCTTGGACGCCTGTGCTAGCTGGTGTGGGATCTCACTAGCTCGCGGCAGGCACCATCCAGGGACACCACGCCCCTGCTGGGGGCTCCAGACAGGGAGGCAGTCGCTCCTGCTCAGGGCGGCCACGGCCCAGCTCAGTGGTGTGGCCTGGGGTCTTGGGGGACCAACGGCTCCGCACCGTCCTCTGGGGCTCCGCTGGTGACCGTGGCCAGGCTCTGCATGGCCTCCTGCTGGCGCTGCCGGGCCTTGGTGTAGAGCAGGACGCCCACCGTCACCAGGACGGTGCCCACCGCAGACAGGCTGGTGATCTTGTTGCCAAAAACGATGATACTGAGCCAGATGGACAGGGCGTGCTTCACGGTGCTGGCGACACTGCAGACAGGTGGGGGCAGGGTGACTGGGAGGGGCAGTGCAGGGCAGAAGGGCAGAGGGAAGTGGAAGGGTGGGGTGGGGAGGGGTGAGGATGGAGGGCGGCAGAGAGGTGGGGCAGGGAGGAGGGCCCGCGGGGGCGGGGCGGGCTCGGAGAGGACCCCTTCTCCGGCTCTCCCCTCTCAGGGATGCTTTTTGTCATGCAAACGCAGGCAGAGAAACCCTGTAACCGGCAGCCCAGGGCCCTCCTCCCTTTGGACTCAACGTAAAGTACGCATGGTGCAACACTGGCCCCTAAATATGTCACTTGGCCTCCTCTCCAAAAACTGCAAGTCCCTAAGAAGAAACAATCCCAGCCAGGTGGGGTGGCCCACGCCTGTCATCCCCCTACTCTGGGAGGCTGAGTCAGGAAGCTCACGATGAACTCAAGGCCAACCTGGGCTATCTGCTGAGCTGGAGGCCACCCTCAACTACATACTGAGACCCTGTCTCAAGAAAACTAAAAAAGTACCAGACACGGCAAGGGATTCAGTTCAGTGGCGCAGCACCCGCCTGCCGAGCGTGAGGTCCTGAGTTCAACTCCCGGTACCCCACCAAAAAAGCGGCAAGGGTCAGAGTGTGGCCCACCGCAGCACGACTGGTCACCCACACTTCCCATCTCAGGGTCAGGGGCCAGCAAGCGCCCCAGGGCCACGTGGAAGTGAGAGACAAGGTCGGGATTCGAGATGGCCGACACCGCCCTGCAGCACTGCACCGCGGACCGGCCGCCGGGAGACAGCTCAGCGCTCCAAGGTGCCTGCGCCGAGCCGGCCGCCGCGTCCGGGTGCGGTGGCACGTGCCTGCAACGGCAGCACTGGGGAGGCTAAAGACAGGAGGCTCGCTGATCCCTACGCGTCTGAGCTGCGTAGTGAGACCCTGTACCAAATACATAAAAACAACTTAAAACACACAAAGGAACCAACCCTCACAGCACCATGGCCGTGCGCGCATTCCTGTCTGTCTGCTGCTGGAAACTCTGCTGCCTCAGCTCCACACCCACTACATCCGCCCAGACGGAGTGGAGCGGAGGCCAGGGCTGCCCGGCTCCCCGGGAGTGTGCAGAGCAGAACCTGGATGGCGGGCACCGGACCGTGCTGTGCTAGGCAGAAGAACGCAAGTGGCCCCGCAGAGGCGGGGCGCGACCTTCCGGAACCGGCTGCACGTGCGTCGCCGCTCTCGCCCAGGCTGCTGCCCGGAGCTCAAGGTGCGTGGGAGCGCTGCAGCTACACACGGAAGCCCACGCGCCCCACCCCGTCAGCCGCTCGGGGCTCCCTGCAGACCACCCCACACCTGTGCCTGCCCCGGGCCGCGCACCTGAATGTCACCGGGGAGATCTTGCCCATGAGGGCATACGCAGTGACGCTCTGCAGGTGGAACAGGGCGCCGTCCGCCAGCAGCAGCAGCACCACATCCTGACTGTAGCGGAAGCTCCCCTCGCTCCTGCTCATCACGGGTACATCCTGCAGCCAGAGCAGAGGGCCACTCTGGGGCTTGCCTTGCCCGGGGCCACCACCGAGAAGAAGAGGCGTCACCTGTGCCGCTGCAGCGAAGGCACCCTGCAGCCGCCTAGCGAGCAGCTGGACCGCCCTCCTCAGGACTTCCTTTGGAATTTGCTATGTTGTTCAGGCTGGCCTGGAGTTCACTGGGTAGCCCAGGCCGGCCTCCAACGCACAGCAACGCTCCTGCTTCAGCCTCCCGAGCGCTGGGATTGCAGACAGGCACCACCCACCTGGCTGCATCGGGACTTTCCAGCTGCATGTGCAGCTGCACAGAGCCCTGAAGCCCAAAAACCTGCGTGGTGGGAAAGCATGGACAGAGCCCAGAGGCTACCACGCCCCACCAGGCAGCCACTGAGCCACAGAGGTGAGGGCACCGGCCTCGGACCCCACGCTTGGACGCCGAGGCAGAGGGCTGCAAGTTCAAGCTCAGTGTGGGCTGCACTGACCCTGTCTCAACAAAGCACCACCTGACATGAAGACACAAACCGACTCCCTTGAGGTTCCCAGAAAGGAGGACACAGGTTGCCAAGGGCCCAGAGAAGTGGCCGTGGAGCTCAGTGGGGACAGGGTTTCCATCTGGGGCAAAGAAAATGTTGCGGGGGTAGGGTGGCAGTGAGCGCACGGTGTGTATTTGGCGCCACCAAGAGGAAGCAGACGTGGTGGCACACACCTGCGATTCTGGCCAGTTAGGAGGCTGGGGCAGGAGGATCACTAGTTCAGAGCCAAACTGGCCAACTTATTGAGACCCTATCTGAAAATAAAAAATGGAGAGGCAGGGTTGGCGCTCAGTTCTACAGGATCCCTCGATTCTACCCCCAGTATCGAAAAATAATAATAATAAAAAGGGCAAGTTTTCTCTTTATTTTATTTATTTATTTTTTTGTGGAATCGAGGATTGAACTGAGGACCTTATTCTACTGAGCTATATCCCTGGTCTTTTTATTTTTATCAGTTTTTGAACTCATTCGTAGTCCAGGCTGGCCTTAAACTCGCAGCAATCCTCCTGTCTCAGCCTCCCTAGGGCTGGTAATACAGGCATGCGCCACCGGGCTGGGCTACGTGGAAGCAAAAGCTGTCTCCCTGAGATCCCAGTACTCCAAGGCTGAGGCAGGAGGATCCCAAGTTGGAGTCCTGCCTGAGAACCTCAGTGGCTCAGTGGGGCCCTTCCTCAAAACACAGAATCCAAAGGAGCTGGGGACGCAGCTGGGCAGGAAGGCTGCATTGTCCAACCCCCAGAGCTGTGAAAAGGAGGGCAGGTGCGCTGCACCCCATGTGCTCCGCAGCACGCGGCCCGCGGCCACCCCAGCTCACGCGCAGTGGCTTTCCCTCAACGGGTCCAACTGCAGGAGAACAATCCAGGGAAACAGGCTGGTGGCCGGGTGTGCGCCCGAGTGGCACTGTCCTCCTGTGAAGCCCAGGACACCGTGCACACGTCCACACCTGCAGGGTCACAGCACTCGGACCACGCGCAGAGGGACCACAGCAGGTATGTGCCCACTTAGTACTCCCTCCTGCAGCACCTGCACAGCATTTTCCCAGTGAAAACAAACCACACAAACCTAAAAACCCACCTAGAAAAAATCTCAACAATCTGGGTGCGTTGGTCCACACCCGTAATCCCAGGATTCAGGAGGCTGAGGCAGGAGGGTTGCCCAGTAGTCACAGCCAGCCTGGGCTACATAGGGAGTTCAAGGTCAGCCTGAACTACATAGCAAGACCCTGTGTGAGACCATAAAGAGGAAGGAAGGAAGTGAGAGAGCGAAGGAGGGAGGGGGGAGGGAAGGAGGAAGAGGGGAGGGAGGCAGGGAATCTGAGCAAGGGGTTCTGGTCTGTTAGGCACCAGGGCACAGCCGCCTCCTGGAGCGCCCCCCAGTGGTGGCCTGGCACCGCATCCCTTAGAGGCCGCCCCGCGCAGGGCAGGCCAGGTGGACAAGGTGGAGCGTACAGCGGCCCAGACGCACCATGAAGAAGATCCAGGCAGGGATGAGCATTGTGACGGCCGCTGCGCTGGTGTAGAACTGAAGCTCCGGGGCCCTGTGGGGACAGGGACCGGGCCTCACACTGGGACCTGAGGGGAGGGCACGGGGCCTCCCACACCGGGACACACGTGGCTTTCTGGTGACAAGGACGGGGTGGCTGTCCAGAATGAAAGGTCAGGCACAGAGCCTGGTGTCTCGGGCTCCTGAGACGGCTCAGGGGTGTGCAGTTTTCCCTGCGTTTGGATAGTGCACAGAGGGCCTGGGCCCGCAAGGGAGATGCAGCAGGCTTGGGGGCGTCGGAGAGTCCCTGGGGACTGGGGATGGCGGGGTTGCCACACTCACGAGAACCGGTACTTGTCCCCGCTGAGCAGCTTCTTGGAAAACACATTCTGTAAACTGGAAAGGAAGCGCTTGCATGGAGCCAGCGTGGGCCAGCGGCCCCCGGGACACGGCGCCATCCACTTCACGGGCCTCCCGAGCGAGGCTGTTCCCGTGTCTGTGAATGCCCTCGAGGGACGCAGGCACCACCTCCTACCCCTCCCCACTCACCAGTCCATGATGTTGGTGGACAGCGCAGCCGAGAAGCCCAGGAGGTTGAAGCTGATCTCAGTGGCGGTGCACAGCGCCAGCCCTCCCATAACTGGGAGGAGAGACAGGTTGACCAGCAGCCCTGGCAAGGGCAGGACACACGTGACATGGGGCTTAGGTCCTCCAGTGTGCCTCCACCCCGGCTGTGCTGGCGCACACCTGTAATCCCAGCGCTGGGGAGGCTGAGGCAGGAGGGTCGTTGTGAGTTCAAGACCAGCCTGGTGGGGGCCTGCCGGTTAGCTCAGTTGTTTAAGTGCTCATGCGAACGGTCAGGTGCAGGACAGCGCGGTTCGACCCCAGCTCCAGCTGCCTTACCGGACCCGCCCTTAAGGCAGCCTGAGGCAGCCCCTGACGCCCCCCAAAGTCCTTCTCAGCTTTTAGTCGGGTCAGGGAGATAGCTCAGTAGAATAAGCGCTTGGCTGGCAAGTGCAAGGTCCCCATTTCAATCCCCAGTACTGCCAAAAAGAAAAAAAAGACCAGGCTGGGCTACAAAGTGAGCTCATGGCCAGCCTGAGTTGAATAGTGAGACCCTGTCTCAAAAAGGCAAAAATAAACAAAGAAATAAATAAAAAGGGCCTGGGAGCAGCTCGGCAGCGTAAACACGTGCCTAGCCGGCGCAAGATCCTGAGTTCGATCCTGGGTACGAAAAATAAATAAGTAGATGAATAAAATAAAAACCTGCTGGCCTTCATGTTGCTGAGAAATAAAGGAAAATGATTCCCCATCAGCAGAGGGTCCCCCTGCCTCGAGGCCTCCAGCAGCCCCAGAGCAGGAGAAGCTGTCTCCAGGAGAGGGGGCCAAGGACAGCGTGACAGCAACGCAGAACGGGCTGCCGGGAGCCCCAGCCCGGGATGACACCCTTCCTTTCTGAATAATAAGAAGCCTACATGACTGGCTTTGAAATCCAATCAACAAGTGAGCAATGACGTAGAGTGGGCCTAAGGAGAGTCCCATGGAGAGAAAACCCTCTCTCGGGCTTTCACAGAGAGCACACTGGCCAAGCAACGGCCGCGACTCATCCGCATGGCTGCACTGACAAAGGTTCTCCAATCTGAGGTACAGGATCTCAGGACAAATCCTGAGCGGATTTCACTGACCTCATCAGACCCAAAAGCTACAACTCTTCTTACACAGGTCCTGCTTTACCTTGGTCTTAACCATCCAGCAGAAAAGTATAAGAATGAAGTATAAGAAGCAAAGCCGAGCTGTATGTTGACCTGAACTCAGGTCAACGATTTCTGACATCTCCAGTCAAGCAAGCAGAAGACCCAGTACTATTATGGACTACTGGACTCTTAGAATATTTTGCTGAGTTTACACACCTATAATATTCAAATAACGGAACTAAACAAAAAAGGGGATACAGATGAATGTCCATTTTGTATCTGTGTATTGAAAGTGGTTAGGATAGACATATAGTTACATTCTCTTAATGAATAGAGGGATTTGTTCTAATGGTGTTTGTAAACAGGATATCATGTCCGCATCTTGTACAGCAATTAACCACTAGGAAGAACGCATGCAATGTGTGAATTATTGAAACTGTCCTCCCAGTTTGGTTTGAAACTGTCTCACTGCTATGTGTTTCTCAATAAAATTATGGGGTTAAACCCCAATCAACAGCACGAGCACACAGTTCCCACGCACACACTTATTTAGGGTCAGGCACTGAGCTGTTCTTTCTTTTTTTCTTTCTTTTTGGTAGAACCGGGGATTGAACTCAGGAAAGCCTTTATTCTACTGAGCTTTCTCCCCGGCCCATTTATTTATTTTTTAAAATTGTTTTTATTGGGGCTGGTGAGATGGCTCAGTGGTCTAAAACACCTACACAGAACAAGCTTAGCAAAGCACCGGGACCGCGGTTCAATCCCCCAGCACCACATACCAGCCAGCCCCGCCCCCTGGTGGGCTGAGCTGGCCACACACACACACATAAATAAATAGAAATTTAAAAATAAAATTTTATTCATTTATTTATTTTTAATTTTTAATTTTTGTGGAACCAGGGATTGAACTCAGGCCCTTGTGCTTGCCAGGCAAGTGCTTATTCAACAGAGTTATCTTCCCGGCCCCCCTGACTTTTTAAAAAGAATTTAGTACAGGGTCTACGGGGTCTCACTATGTACATCAGACTCATAGTGATCCTTCTGTTTATAGCCTCCCATATGCTGAGATTACAGGCACACGCCCCTATGCCCAGTCTCAATCATCAGTGGGCCCCGGGGGCAGGGCGGCACAGCAGGCCAGGGATTGAACTCCCGGCCCCTGCCACTGCCTAAGCAGGGCTTTAATCCGCTGAGCTATTTGGCCCTGTTCTTTGAGTTGGATGCAGCATATACTCTGCAATTGAAAGAAAATGAGGATATGAACGTGTGTGTGTGTGTGTGTGTGTGTGTGTGTGTGTGAGAGAGAGAGAGAGAGAGAGAGAGAGAGAGAGAGAGAGACTAGAATTGAAGCCAGGGCCTTCACACTGGGTTCCACCCCCAACCCATTTCTTGCTTAGATTTTTGAGGTAGGCTCTCGCTAGTCACTAAGCTGCCCCAAATGGGCCGGACTCTGCCACCCTCCCTGGGTGCTGGGTTGCAGGCATGCCCCACTGCCTGCCGTGGGTCAGCAAGGGAAACTGAGTCCCAGTGCTTGGACGGGCGCATGGCACCCCTTTCTGGAAGTAGCTCCCTTCCTCACCATGCACTGCTGCTACCTGGAGTGGAAACCCGAGTTCTCAGGAGCCACCTGGGGCTGGCAGGCCCAGGTGACCGGCAGGCAAACTCAGCCTGGCCCACAGGGACTGCGCTCGGGAGGGACAGGACCTGCACAGGAGAGTCCAAGCACCCAGCCGAGGATTTTAGGACTTTCTCCTGCCACCCTTTGTCCTACGATCCCCTAAAGCTGTGTGGGTGCAGGTGTTCTGGCAGCAGCCGCCCAGCCTGCGCCCTAGGGGGCCCAGCCTTCCTTTGAAGACCTGGCCTGCTGGCCTTCGAGGCGCAGGCAGCCCTGGAAAAGAGCGGGGCGGGGGGGGGAACCTCAGGGTGGGCCTGGGCTCCAGCCAGCACCTCTGAGTTAAGTAAAGGCTTGCAGCAAAGCCGGCTGCACTCTCCAGGTGCTGGCGTCTCAGGCAGGGACAGCAGGCTCAGAGGGGCTGTGAGGACAGTGTGTGGCTGGGCAAGGCAGTAGACTGGGAAGACCCAGGAGCTCAGCAGCCCTGCCCACGGCGCCGGGAGGCTGCCTGGGCCTGGGTCAGGACAGGACCAGCACTGACTTGGCCTGCCATCCCCGCTCTACACGCCTCCCCTTCTGTGCCACAAGACAACCCTGCTCTGACCCACCAGGCCACACAGAGGCAGCTGGGCACACAGGGCCACAAAGCCACATCTGTCCCAGAGATCCTCAGGAGCCCTCGAGCCGCAGCCGACAGTGGGCAGAGAGACGGGATCGTGCCGGGCACAGCGGGTCCGCAGGGCACAGGGACATGGCGGGGCAGGGCCGGCCGCAGCAGGACCGGGACGCAGCGGGGCGCGTGGCTGCAGCTCACCAGTGTACTCGCCCAGGATCATGCGCGACATGACCACGGTGAAGACGGGGGCCGAGCTCTTCACCGTCTCCGCGAAGGACACAGCCACGTTCTTCAGGCTGACCAGGCCCAGGACCACCGTCGCCAACCTGCCAAGAACCCGGGGGACAGCGGGGCACGTGGGCCAGACGCAGGCGCTCCAAGTGGACAGGGACCCCACCCTCGGGACCCCGGCCGGCGCAGAGCCAGGCCGCAGCTTCTAGGTCAGGCCCGAATGCGGCCCGGCAAGAGTGACTGCCGCCCTCCGCTGGCGCCCGCCACACCCCACATGGGTGGGTCAGGCTGCTCCCCGAGAATCTCCTCAGCAGCCGTGGCATGGGGAGCTCCAAAACCAAAGCTGAGGCCTGGCGCTCGCCGCTGTGGCCACGGCAGCGCCCGAGCCCGGTGACCCTGCGTGTTGCAGACCCACTGCCAGGGCCTACCTCATGAGGCCTACGAAGAGCATGGTCATGAGGAAGTTGGGCGGGTAGGACAGCCGGGGCTTGTGCTGGTGCAGGCAGCACGGGACGAAGACCTTGGCACAGCCGATGAGCGTGGTGGACAGCATCTGCACGGCGCCTGCGAGACACATGCTGCCGTGCCTGCCTCTCTGTCCCCCCAGCCTCCTCGCCCGCTGCCCTCCTGCTCCTCACCTAGCATGCTGGGCTCGCCCTCCAGCAGCGACAGGATGTACTTGTTGAGGAACAGCGTGCAGAAGCTGAAGAAGAACCACAGCGTGAGGTAGGCCAGCGCCCTCGCGCTCCACAGGCCCAGGTCCGACTCAATGACGGTGGTCTCGGTGATGGTGATGGCGAGCAGGCTCCCCTCAGGGCCACTCTCGCTCTTGCCAAACAGGATCTTCTCACCGCGGTGGCCAAGCAGGGGGGTCCAGGCCAGCGGAGGCTTCCCTTCAGGCTCCACCTCGGAGCCAGAGCTGGGGACAGGCATGCTCCCCTCCGGAGCCGGGGGCACCGCCATGCCGAGGCCACCACCACGGGCGGAGTGCAGCTCAGCAGGGACAGCATGGGTCACAGCACCTGCCCCGGGGAGGGACGAGGACTTGCCCCGAAGACATGGCCCCAGGGAGGCCGGAACTCTGCGAAGAGGAAACAGGCGCCTCACATCAAGTGTCAACGCTCTCAGAGGTTTCATCACCGAGCAAATGCACCGTGAGACACAGGCAGTGAGCACCGTCTCAGCCCTGCCGTGATCCCCGCCGACTCGGTCTTCGGGGCTCTCCCCTCCCAGCACGCCTCCAGCGGGGCTCTGCCCAGTGCGGCAGCAGGCGGTTCGGGCTCACCCATCCGAATCGGTCTGATTGTTTTGTTCTTTCAGGAGACGCTCCTGGGGACGTGCCTGCCTCAGATCACAGGTGTGTGGCACCGTGGGGGCTCGTTCCACTCAGGCTGGGCTCCGCCAGCCAGTTCACTTCGTGTTGTGTGTGTCGCGTGTGTCATTGTGTGCCTTTTCCTGGGGGCACTGAGGGTCAAGGCCTCTACACTGAGCTACCTTCCCAGCCCGTTTATTTTTTCTTTTAAGACAGGGTCTCACGAAGGTGGTTAACTGCACAAGCTGGGCCTCAACTTCTGATCCTCCCGCCTTAGCCTCCGAGGGCGGGCGGCAGGTGCGTGCCATCACATCTGGCTCACAGGACACACTTAACCCGAGGGCTGCTCAGCTCCCTCCTGGTGGGCACCTCTCCCAGACGTCGGCGCCTCTGCAGAGAATGAATGCCGAGCTCAGGTCTTTCCTGCAACTGAGACCTAATGGCCCTGCCCAGCGACGCTGCAGGCTGCAGTCACCCTCTCCTGGTCCCCGTCTGTCTGTCCAGGGCACAGCCAGTTCCACCGAGTGTACCCACAGGGCAGCACAGACCTCCCCAGGGCCGAGCTGCCCCACTGTGGTCCCGCCGGGGCCCCTGCTCCACTCAGGGACCACCTGCAGGCCCTGGAGCTGCAGGAAAGGCCACTGCCAGGCACAGCTGCCTGTGGGGACCCAGACACCTGTCCCCACCCCTTCACTGTAGGGCATCCACACAAAGCCCCCTGCCCCATGGGGACTCCAAGCCCTGCAGGGCTCCACCTTCCCAACCAGCCCCAATACTAACGCCTGAAATCACTCAGAGAGGATTTGGATAATGCTTCTACTTGACATCACAAAAGAAAGCCTGGGGCTGGGGAGATAGCTCCGTGGAATGAGCGCTTGCCTGGTAAGCACAAGGTCCCGAGTTCATGAGTTCAATCCCCCGTACCGCAAAAAAAGAAAGAAGGCCTGAGTTCAAGACGTGTCCTCTGCAGGGTACTCCCGTGTGGGGGCAAAGCGGGCGACCAGCAGCGGTGTGGCGCCCTCCTCCCCTCAAGGCCATGGCCTTCGCCCCTGTGGGTATCTGCCTCACAGCTGTGTGATGGTGACATTTTATAGCTAGAGGCTGGATAGAAGCCCCAAGATCTAGCTCTCACACAGCACAGACGCGGGGTAAGTGACACGGGAGGGAAGCGTGAGGGGCACACCTGGATCTCAGCACTCTGGGAGGCGCGGGCAGGAGGAAGACCGAAAGCTCCAGCCCAGCTGGGCCACTTTAGCACGGGACCAGGCACGGTGGTGCACCCCTGTAACCCCAACATTCAGGAGGCTCAGGCGGGAGGACTGCAGTGAGTCAGAGACCAGGCTGGACCACACACTGCATTCAAGGCCAGCCTGGAACATAGCGAGACCTTGTTTCAAAGCCCCCCTCCACAAAGAAAGGGCTGGGGACACAGTTCAGGGCAAAGGCCTTGGATTTATCCCCCCACACATAAAAGACCAAAGGAATCTGGAAGTGACTCCCACAGTCTGCTGGCCACACAAGCATCCTCTGCTGACCATGTGGGCTCGGCCAGGAGCTTCCGCCTACCTGGTCTGGGTTCCTGGTGGGTGCGCGGGCCTGTAATTCTGCCCATGGGACATCTACACCCTGTCCCGATACAACTCCATTCACCTTGCTCACTCCAGCTAGGCCTGCTCACTGTCCCTGGTTCCCACGCAGCTTTTCCTGTCCCCACCTCCCCCGGTACATGAATACTGCAGCAGCACCCCCAGCTCCCAAGTCCCTGAGACACTACACAGACCTGTCTGCCAGCGAGTTCAACCCCAGACAGAGCGAGGCCACTGCCCTGCCCTGGAGCCACCCTGCCAGCCTCCTACTGCTGCACCAACTCAGGGACTGCGCAGGCCGGAGTCACCCGTGGTGGGACACAGTCTAGACAGAGCTATCCCATGTAACTTCCCAGAGTTACCACAGGTGGCAGAACTGAAAAGGAACACCACACTGCACGGGCCAGCTCGGAAGACTGCTGCAGCTGAGAGAAAGGTCGCCAGCAACAGCAAAACACAGCATAACTGAAGATGACCACCAGGAGAGACAATGGCCACGCTCTGGGAACAGGCCTGCGACCTCTGCCTGTGGGACCAGCCCAGCATGGAAGCGACAGGACCGAAGGACAATGCGCAGTGCTACTGGAGAGCTGCTGGACATGGCTGGGGTCCTGATGCTGCCTGGGACTCAGAGATCCTCAGGTCACCAAGGTGTGCCCTTTCACCAGGAAGTCATGAGGCCCCTGGGCAGGAGGCCCAGCCTGTGCCTGTGCCGCGTCCCAGGTGCTTCTGCACGTCTGGACGTGAGGTATCTCCTCAGAGGGCTCTATGGGAGGTCAGTTCAGTCCCACGGCAACCGCCACCCCACTTCGCACACCATCAACAGCGCAGGATGTGACTGGTGGGCCTCATTTAGGCCCTGCGGCGCCTCCCCAGGTGCACGTAGAGGGACAGCCAGGCCCCACGCCCTCAGCACTGGACAGTCACCACTGTCCTGGGTGTTCTTGCCTCGGCAGCTCTTCTTGTTACTCAGGAAACTCCCAGGGTTTGAAGGGCACCATGCTGGGGACAGGGAAAGGCCAAGTGTCCTGAGATTCTGTCAGAATGGCTGGTGGCACTTCCCGCAAGCAAAGGCCACCATGCTTGCGTAGAAGCCCCAGGCTGCTGTCAATGTCCCCAGGAAAGATCCTGCCCTGTGGCCTGCCTGCCGCTGGGCCCTGGCTGCCTGCACCTGCCCGGCTGGCTGGCTCTGCAGGCCCCACTCCTGGGGCGGCTGGGGAGAGCAGGCTGAGGGCGTGCAGGCAGCCGGGGAAGAGGTGCAGCTGGAAGCCGGCTTACAGACCAGCCCTGAGGATTCAGGCAAGGTGGGGCAGGCCTCTACACACACGCATGCACAACACACGCGCACATGCACACTGCGGCACGCGCACACAGGAGGCCTTATCAAAGGGTGGGGGACCCATCCTGTGAGGACCACCAACTGGAGCCCAGCACCTTGCACAGCTCCCTTTCCTTATAAAATCCTAGGTTTCTGTCTGGTCCTTGGAGCTTTTTTCCCGAGTAGTGGGGGTTGAGCTACACGTCCAGCAGTTCATTTCTTAGGTTTAATTATACTCCTTTCCCCAGTCCTTTGTAAAAATATTTTGAGACAGGGTCTTGCTAAACCACTAAGTTGCCCCTGCCCCCCAGTCAGCCCAGGAAGACCAGCACAGGGCTGAGCACTCCAAGAGGGACCCTGGGGGGCTCGAGGGCCCTGCCTGGGAGAAGCAAAAGGGGTGGAGAGGGTCTGGGGAGCTTGATGCAGGGTGGCGCTGGGATGAGCGGGGAAGACTCCCACTCCTGAGCCTGGGGTCAGAGGCAGGGATCGCAGGTCAGAGAGGCGCCAGGCATGGCAGTACCAGCGCTGCCAAGCAAAGCCAAGGCGCCAGGGGGAGAATCACAGGACACCCGGGGTGGCCCCAGCCTGGGATCCCAGCTACTCGGGAGGCTGAGGCAGGAGGGCCACAGGCTGAAGCCCAGCCTGGGCCATCTGCTGAGACCCTGTCTCAAAATAAAAAGCAGAAAATGTAGGGGCTGCAGCTCCATGTGAAGGCCCTGTTCAGCGCACGCACACATTGGTACACCCTGGCACACCCTGGCGCACGGCTGGGAATGGGCAAAGGGCAGGAGCGAGAAATACCCACCGTCCTCGGACCCCATCCCTTTGGACTGGGCGTATCACAGGGGTGCGGAGATGGGTGACCCGCAAGCCCCAGAGCACAGTACTTGGGCAAGCGGGACTTTGAGACCAGAGCAACACAGCAGGGCAATAGTCCGTCCCTGCCAGCGAGCAAAGATCCACCTGGTGGTGCATCTGGGGCCTTGATTCCAGGCCAGCCCAGACCACACAGCAAAACCTGACCTCAGGAACAGAAAATAATAATCATTACAATAATACACTGGCAAGTTACAATCAGTAACATTCACCCTGCAGCACCTGGGAACTGGGCAGTGCCAACTTGGGTTTTTCTGGGCGTTCTGGGTACCACACCCAGAGGCACTTTACCACTCCTCTATATCACCAGCCCTTTTGAAAAATTTATTTTGAGGGGCGGGAGACGCTCAGTAAAATAAATGCTTGCCTGGCAAGCGCAAGGGCCTGAGTTCAATCCCCAGTTCTGAAAAAACAAACAAACAAAAAAATTATTTTGAGGCAGGGTATCGTTAAATTGCGCGGCTTTGAATTTGTGCTCCTCCTGTCACAGGCTCCTACACAGCTGGGGCTGAAAGTGTGCAGCACCACACCCTGCGATGCCCTTTACTCTGCTTACAAGTGAGGCCTGGGTGCAGTCCACACCCAGGAGAGGTGTTCTATGGCTGGACTCCAGAGAGACTTCGCGCGCCTTCCCACCCCGGCCCAGACTAAGGCAAATGGGGAACAGTGCACGGTGGCGAAATGAATGGCGCCCAGCCAGCCCCAAGCTGCTGACAGGCAGGCCGAAGAGAGAAAGGGGATGGTCCAGCCCCCGGGGGAAGGGGAGCCAAGACTGCCCAGCCTGCACCAAGGCCCAGCTCACTGGTCCTGCCCAGGGACCCAAGGCTGGCTCTGTCTCCTCAGCCCAGGAGACACTTCTCCTTCTGGGGGAAGCAGTTCTTGTCCTGAAGACACAGGGGGACAGAGATTTGTCCAATAGCAAACCAGTGGTAACCTGCTGAAGCCAGGCACCGGGGCCCACCTGCCAGTAGTGCCCATCATGAGGGAGACAGACACAGGAGAAAGGCTCAAGGCCACCTTGGGTAACTTAAGACCCTATCTCAAAATGAAAAATAAGAGGGATGCGGCTCGTGACAGGAATACCTAGCATTTGCAAAGTCCTGGATTCAGTCCCTAGAAGCGGGGGCAGTGGCCAACTTCGTGGCTCTCCAGGAGCAGCTGCAGCCAGGTCATAGCTCTGGGGCTGGGGTGGGGAACCAGCTGCTGACCGGACCAGGCGGCTCTTGTGGGCGGCAACCAAGTGGCCAGCGCAGAGGAAAACCATGCCCCAGCTATGCACGTCGCTGCTCCTGACCCTTTCTGGGGACAGCAGCCTGGGCTTTGGGGGCAGACCCCGCTCTGCGCTGGGACAGGTGGGAGTGCAGGGACACCAGTACCACCTGCAACTGACCTGCCTTGGCCAGGAATGCTTAGGCCAGGGACCTCAGACAAAGGTCACACCATCCAATGTAGGCTGGTCCTGGTGCCACAGGTCTGTAATCCCAGCACTCGGGAGGCTGACGCAGAAGGACAGCCTAGTTCAACTCCAGCCTAGGGTATGCAGTGAGTTTAGGACCGGCCTGCATACATGGGGAGACTGTCTCAAAAAAAATTTAAAAAAGAAAGAAATCTCCCGGACTACCCCCTGTATAGTTTCCCTGACGGCTGGGCTCCCGAGACCCAGGGTAGGACTCTCATTGGGCACGGAAGAGCTGAAGATGTTCCCAGACTCCGGGGCAAGAAGTCTGCATTGATTCAAATTGTTGGTGTGACCATCTCAACCCCAGCACGTGTCCAGGGACAGAACCTCGAGACTGTGCACTGGGCTAACCACAGGCTTTTTTTGTTTTTGAGATCGGCTCTTGCTTTGTAGTCCAGGCTGGGCTTGAACTCATTGTGCAGTTCAAACTGGCCCTATGGGGCCGGGAGATAGTTCAGTGGCATAAGTGCCGGCCTGGCAAGCACAAGGTCCCAAGTTCAATCCACGGTATTGCAAAAAAACACTGAGCAGTCAAACTAGCCCCAAACTCAGTGATTCTCCTGCCTCTGCCTCCCAATTGCTGAATTAGGTATGTGCCACCACATCCAGCTTTTTTTTTTTTTTTTTTTTAACAAGGTCTTAGTAGGTTAGTAAATTTCCCAGATGGGCTCAAATTTGTGATCCTGTGGTTTGACCATCCTACCACACTTGGCTCTATTTTTCATATATATATTTCATTTCATACAGGGTCTCACTACACAGCTTGGACTCATAGTGATCCTGTTGTTTTCCGCCTCCCCAGAGCTGGGATTACAGGTGCGTGCCACCATGCCAGATTCCAGTGGCCACGTGGCGCAGGGCCCACACGTTATGTGGTGCCAGGGATCGAACCCTGGTCCCTGTGCTTGCCTAAGCAGGTGCTTAGTCCACTGAGCTATCTTGCTGGCCCAGATATTTCCCTTTTAACATTCTTTGCAGGCCGGGGAGATAGCTCTGGGGTCTAATTGCCTGCATGGCAAGTGCAAAGACCAGGGTTCAATCCCCCCCTGCACCATGCTGGCCACTGAAACCAGGCATGGTGGCACACACCTGTAATCGCAGCGCTGTGGGGGCTGACACAGGAGGATCACTGAGTCTGAGCTGCATAGTGACATCCTGTACCAAATAAACCTTTAAAAAGAAAAAATCTTTTCATGCTGTTTAACGTTTCATTCTGCAAAACGTTCGGGTTTGTTTTCTGTTTGAGACAGGCTGACCTTGAACTCAATTACGCAGGCTAGGCTGGCCTAGACCAGAACTCAGTGATCCTCCTGCCTCAGTCTCCTGATGTTTTCAAACTGTTTACAGAGTTTATCTTTATAAAGCACAGTGACCTTGGTTAGTTAGGAAAAGCTTGAGCCAGGCACTAACTGTGCTGCAACCTCAGGTGCTGGGGGCAGGGGCTGGAGGATCGCAAATCTGACACCAGCCTGAGCCATTTAGGGAGAGCCTGTCTCAAAAAAGAAGAACCGATGGGAGGTAGCTGGGTGTGTGCTGGGCCAAGTGACCACGAGGGGTGGCTGGGTGCGCCCTCTCCACAGCAAGGTCTGGCTTGGCTTTTCTTTCTTGCAGCAGTGCATGGCGTGTGCAAGGCTGGGAGCCATGCCTGACATGGAGGCACATGCCTGTAATCCCGGCTCGGGAAGCTGAGGCAGCGGGATCTCTGCGCGCTGGAGGCCAGCGTAGGTTACGATGCGGTCAAGGCCAGCCTAAACTGCACAGACCCCGGCTCAAAGACAAAAAAAAAGAAAGAAGGGGGTGGGCGGCACGGGAAACCGCCCATCTGCTACAAGGCCTCGGGGACAACCGTCACGGCAAAGCACGGCCAGACAGACGGGAGCTCACCAGCGATCCCAGCAGCCGGCGAGCTGAGGAGAATCGGAAATCCAGCCCGGAGCGCGAGCCGCCCACGTTCAGCCACCGCGTCCGGAAGGACGAAACCCTCCGAGGAGCCGGGGAGGCGGCGCGGGGAGAAAGCCCAGGGATGAGAAGGCCGGCGAGAAGGCCTGCTTCCTGCGAGGAGGTCCGGCCGCGCCACGGCCCGCCCGCCCGCCGCGGCCGCCTCGCTCCGGGCCCTCACCCCGCTTCGTCCCGCCCACCTCCTTCGTCCCGCCTACCTTCGTCCAGCCGAGGATCCCACCGGCGGGCGGGCGCGGTCCTGACGCAGACGGGGTCTTCCGCCGACACCGGTCCGTTGGGGCGGAGGGCCCGGATAGGCGTGGGGGCGTGGCGTGGGGCGTCGGGGGCGTGGCGTGGGTGACGGGGCGTGGCGGGACGTAGTGGGGGG
>NW_004524689.1:696853-699592 GCF_000260255.1 Octodon degus
CGGGGCGGGGCGGCGGGGGCGGGGCGGCGGCGAAGCCAAGGTCCGAGCCGCCCACCGCGGGGCCGGGACTCCGAGCCAGTCGTCCCGGCCGAAATAGGGAGGAGCTCTCGCCGCGCGGACTGCGCCCACCGGAGGTGACGCACAGGAAACGGCGCGGCTCGCAGGCGGCCCGGCCCTGAGTCGGCCGAGCTCGGCTTCTGAGCCGCAGAATCCCGCCCACGGCGCCGGCCTGCCCGCCGGGCCTGCGGAGCTGCCTGCGCCCGGAAGTTCTGCACGTGCGCAGGCCGGTGGCCGCGCGGGGCGCTGCGGGGCGCTGCGGGGACCGCGGGGCGCTGCGGGCGCCCAGTTCTGCGGAAGGCACTTTGCTCACATTTGCTTCGTCTTCAAACAGGGTCTCGCTTACGCGGTTGCGGCTAACCTTGAACTCGGGCCTTCAACTAGGCGTGTAACCCAGACGGCTCGAGCTTTTGACAGTCCTCCTGCCCCAACCTCTGGAGTGCCGGGATTATTGGAGTGCAGCACCAAGCCCAGCGGAAGACACTTTTTTTTCCCCCTGCATTTCGTTTACCGGGTCACACTATGCAGTGTGGACTCAGTGACCCTCCTGTTTTCAGCCTCCCCAGAGCTGGGATTGCAGGTGTGCACCTTGCACCCCACTCTGTGGCCGGCTCAGCCCGCCCTGGGGGCAAGGCTGGCACGGCACGTGGTGCCAGGGATGGAGCCCTTGCGCTTGTCAAAGCAGGCGCTTTAGTGTGCTGAGCTATCTCGGATGGAAAGTTTTTTTTTTTTTTTTTTTCCAGAACCGGGGATTGAACTCAGGCCCTTGCACTTGCCAGGAAAGCGCTTATTCCACTGAGCCACCTCCCTGGCCCAGAAGGCACTTTTCAAACATGACTGCTACTCGGTTTAAAGCTAATAAAGCCTCTTCAGATCTGCCCAGAAGTCAGTTATTAGGTGGCTTCCTCCTCGGGATTCCCAGGAAAGCCCCACGCTGGGGAGGCGCCCAGGTGGGGAGCAGGCGGGGTGGGGTCGAGGCCGGGGGGCTGTGATGCCCGCCCGCGTGCGCGCCAGGACTGTCCTCTGGCAGCCAGCGTCCCTGGGTGCCGGCCAAGGGCCTAAGAAAGAGAGAGGCAGAACCAGAAGGGAAATGTTTACTTAAACAGGAGCCTCAGAAACCAAGACGGTGGATTGCTGCCTAAATTCAGCATCCAGAAGACTGTCAAGCTTGGAGACACCTGGATGTAAATTGCGGAAGCTGTCTTCCAGGAAAAGCCTCCAAGCAAACGGCGCACGCCTGTAACCCAGCACTCGGGGAGGGGTAGGGGATGGCCTGCTCGTGCCCAGCCTGGGCGCTCTGGGACTAAGCTTGTCTCCAGAATTTTGAAACGGGGCTGGAGATGCAGGTTAGTGGAAAGGCTCTGGGTTCAGTCCCCACTGCTGAAGTGCAAAAGAAGTCGCCAGATCTTTCCTCACTGACACGCCTGCTGGGGCAAACCCCGTCAGGCGCTGGGGACCGCGGTTGATCCCCAGCTCCTCATGCCTTTCCAGACGTGCCCCCTAAGGCAGCCTGAGCCAGCCAAAAATAAAAAACAGAGAAAACTCCTTTTCCTCACTGACAGGCTTGGTGGGAGGCTGAGGCACGAGGGTCACAAGTTGGGAGAACAGGCTCCGGAACTTAACCAGCATTTTGTGTGGATTTTGTGAACTTTTGTAACAGAACTGAGGTTTGGAAGCTTAGCCCCTACCATGGGAAAGCCTACCCGGAGATGAGTGCTAGGGAGGGGGGTGCAATAGAGGGGGCCGACGGCCTCGGCTCCCCCTCACGCCTTGGGGCGTGTAGGAATATTTATAAGAGAACCAGGCCCACATTTCCTGGCGGGCTGGCAGCGTGCTGTCCTGGCAGCGACTGGCAGAGACAAGCTATTTGACATACAGTTGTGTATGTAGTTGTTTTCATCTGAGACAGGGTTTCATTATGTAGCCCAGGCTGGCCCCAAACTTTCAACAATCCTCCTGCCTCAGCCTCCCCAGTGCTGGGGTAACATGCACCACCAGGCCCGTGGTCTCCTCCTGCCAGCCTGGGGTCAGTTTTGTGGTCCACGGCCAGTTTCTGGAATCAGCTCAGAAAAGCACAGCCACAGAGCTGCACCTGGAAGACATGGGGAGCCGGAGCAGCGGGGCACACCTGCACGGCCAGCCGAGGTAGGAGGACGGCAAGTTCAGGTCAGCCTTGGCAACTCAGCAAGAGCCTGTGTGCAAATAAAAGTACATATAGAGCTGGGGAGGTAGCTCAGTGTGAACAGCCTGGGTCAATCCCCAGTACTAGGAAAACAGAAAAGGAAGCAGAACAAGGCTGGGTGGAGCCACCGAGAGGTGCGGTCACACCTGCAGGTCTCTTGGGGGCTCCCTGGCCGAGTTCAGTCCTCCGTCCTGAGGGGTTTGGATGGACCCGCAGCCCCGACGCCCTCTGCTGAGCTGGGGTCCGCTCTGGGTCAGGCATGAAGTGCTGCGCTCAGGCCTGGCAACACGGAAGCTCCCTGGCGGAGTGGGAAGAGCCTGGGTGCTGTGCTGCGGCCACGGCCCGCCCGTGGAAGTTCCCTTAAAGGGAACCTGGAGGGGCAGGTGTGGTGGCGCGTGCCGCCTCTCATGCCCGCACTTGGGAGGCGGGGCGGAGGATCTCGGAGTTCAAGGACAGCCTGAGCTCCATAGTGCTTTCAAGTCCAGCTTGAGCTGTATAGC
>NW_004524689.1:700329-723098 GCF_000260255.1 Octodon degus
AGAAATGAAGACAGCAGGCTGGAGAGATGGCTCAGTAGAATAAGCGCTTGCCTGGCAAGTGCGGGGGCCCGAGTTCGATCCCGGGTTCTGCAAAATAAAAAAAGAAAAAAGAAATGTAGACAGCACAGGGAGCGGCTCTGCCGCCTGAGAACCCGCATCCCCACACCAGGGCCTGCCCGCTTCAGGTCCTTCTGTCCCCAGGGCCCAGCAGCTGCCTTTCCCAGAGGCTGCCCGGACCCCTGGGGACAGGGCTATCCTGGTCCAGCTAGAGGTGGATGCGGCCGTCCTGCAGCCCAGAGCCGGGCCCCGAAGCAGGTCACACTCTCGTGTCTTACGCTCAGAGCTCAGGCCACAACCTCCTGTCCTCACTGTCCCAAAGGGCCTCTGCCCACGGCACTCCTGAGGCACAAATCTTGGGCCCTGTAGATATAGGGGAGGTGAAACGAGAGGTACCTCTCGGATAAGGTCGTGTTCTCTAAAACCGAAGAATGAATTTAGGAACAAATGGAGGTTAAGGGGAAAGAAAGCTTGTGCCCGAGAGGGAAACAGAACCCCCACCCCAGGGTATTCACTTCTATGGAGTAAAACCATGGGGTGAGGCGGGTCTAAGGTGGAGCCTGTGGGAACTCACTTGGGTGGCATCAGGTGGGACAAAGCTATGGTCAGCCAATCAGGTTACAAGCACCACTGCTCAGATAAAATTGCTGAAGTCCAGGACCAAAGGGGGAAGCGAGTCACGTGGCAAGCGGGCACGAATACTGGACAGGGCCTCTTCCTGTTGGGGTTGGGTTAGTGACTCGTTTGGGCTGTTTAAGGTGACTGATAGTTACTTAGAATATCAATCTCTGATGCCATCCCTAGCGAAGCGTGTGGCTGCCTTCGCTTGCTCTTCAGTCTTGAGATCTATCTGTTGCAAGGCTGCAGGGTCACCTTGTCGGCCATACTGTCCTTGGGAGCAAGGCCCGGTCTACCTACATTTCTATCAAATTTAGCTGCTTGCAACGCCGCTGGCCCCAGGTGGGTGTGCAGTACCCTCCCTGATGGCCACCCCCCACTGTCCCTGCTCCCCCTGTGGCATCTTTCCTAGAGCACTGCTCATGTTGGGGCTGGCCTGGGTGGCTGGACACGCTTTTGTCCCCTCCACTGCTAACGTCCAGGCAGAGGACAGCCTGGCCACCGCCCCACCTCCAGCTCCTGCCTGGGCTAGCCGAGGCCACAGAGAGCCTAGGTGGTGGGGCAGGGCCGCCCTGCGCAGTGGCAGGTCTGTGTCCACTTCCTGTGGCTGATGATAAAGCAGTTTTGGGACAGAGGTCAATCAGGTGCAGACTCCGCCCGTGGTCGTGGCCTCCTCCCGCCCTTGGGCGGTGCAGCCTGTGCTTCCACCCTGCTCCTGAAGCTGCTGGACCGCACCTGCCCACCCGTCAGATTCATGGCCTTTTCTCAGCCTGTTCATCGCGAGGCTCCTGTCGAGCAGTGTACTCACAGTGAGGACTGCACTTCAACGGGAAACCTCAGAGGACACTTAGAGCTGATCCTCGGCCGGGAAACGCTCCTAGGATCCCAGCCCTGTGGCAGTCAGCATGACAAGCAGCGCTCAGCCTGGGCATTTTAGGGACTTAGCAAGACCCTGTCTCCAAACAAATAAAAAGGGTTAGGGAGGTAAGGCAGTGAGAAGGTGCGGGGTTCAGGAAGAACAGTGGAAGTGGCCTGTGTGTCTTCCTGCACATTGCTCTGTCTTGTCTGCGTTTCTGCCTCCCCACGTCTGTCTGTGCCCCGTCTCTACCCACTGTCACCTCTCCTGGTGCCTCTGTGGAGAGATGGGCACTGGATCTTCTGGCCAGGGAGGCCAGGGCTGTCAGCATGAGCCATGTTCTCCTCTGTGGGTCCCCGAGCCCCTGTGGACCTCACTCTGGAGGGCAGAAGCATTCCTCTCGGGGCCTCTGCCCTGGTGTGGAGGCTTCGGAGCAGTCCCAGACAGGCTCCTACAAGGCAGCCTCAGTTTACCCAAGGGACTTCCCATCTCTGAAGGCTGCCTAAGCTCTGGCCTGAGTCTTTCTGAGACAGAATATGGTGGAAGTGGCTGGACTTGTTCCCTGGGTGCCTGGCCTCGGTCACCACCACACCCCTCAGCCTGGCCAGAGAAGGGCCCGCCAGGCCAGGCCAGTTTGGGGCAGTGCAGGGGCCCTACTGCTGGTGCTTCGGGCCAGAGGTTTCGTGAGTCAATGCTGACAATGAGCTGTGGGGACTCTAGCCACAGCTGTGTCCCCAAGGGCAGGTCAAGGGTGCTACCGATTTCACTAGACTGAATCCTGGTGTGGACTCCGACCTGGCGGTCCCTCTAGCCCAGCCCTCTGCACAGCTGGCCATGAGTCCTGGACTTTCAGGGGTTGTGGGCCCTGGGCGGGACCAGGTCAGTGGCCCAGCACCAGGCTCCACATGGGGTCAGGTCTGGGGTGACTCTGCTTCCCACCCATAGGAAGCCTGGGGACACGTGATCAGCCATCCGCTCTCCAAGCAGTCAGCAGCAGCCCAGGTCCTGGTGGCACTGATGTAGTGCTACTGGCCATCACGTGTGGTCACTGAGGGTGCCAGCGCCCAGCCAGGCTGAAGGCAGGAGTAGGCAGACTGGGCCCCGTGGTGCTGGGGCCTGGTGGGCTGTGGCAGTGAGGGCATGACCGTGAGTCACCCTGGCATCCCTTGCTTGTGTACGTGTGTGGCACTCAGAGCTCCCCAGTTATGTGGCAGGTGGTAGTTACTGTCCCCACAGCCGTGGCTCAGGAGGTGTGGGGCAACCTAGCCTCTGAGCCTGACTCTGCTCTAGAAGGGTCAGCCCCAGCTCCTGGGCCCTGTGCAGGGTTCTTCTGGGGCCAGACACCCCCCCCTCCAGGGAGAGCTGAGGGTGCAAGCCAGTGAGGGCAGTTGAGAAAACAGACCTTCAACTTTTTTTTTACAAGTCTGTTTATTGAAAGGATCTGAAAATAGTAATAAGGCTTTCAGCAACAATTAACAAATTTCCAAGATATTAACAGTATGAAACATTAAGAATTTACTTCAAAAGGCCAAGTATTCTCATGCAGCCCAGGAGCTGATGAGGACAGCTTGGTCATCACCTGCTGTCTACACCAGGAACACGAGCCCTGAGGACAGCCCAACCACTGGGTCCTCATGCCACGCTGGGAGGCGGGACCCAGGGCCTCCTGAGTGCTGGGCAAGCGGTCACCGCTGAGCCACGTCCCCAGCCCTTTTCTCATTTTGAGACAGGGTCTCACTGATGGGCATGGGCAGGCCTTGAACTTGTGCTCCTCCTGCCCCAGCTGCCGGAGTAGCTGGGCGCACACCTGGCAAGGAGCCCCGCAGAACAAAGTGCTCAGGCTCTGCCTGCAGGGGCACCTCAGGGTGGGCCGGGAGCTCACCAGTGTGACGCTCCCAAAGGAAGCACAGGGCCCCTCCTCCTCCTGTTGCCCCCAGGGCCCACGCAGCTGGCCCCGGGGTCTGCACAGGGCCCCACCCCTGAAGCGCTGCCTCCTGGACACAGGGTAAAGGGACCCAGGATGGAATGGCCCGCCTGCCTGCCTCACAAAGCATGTACAAGACAATATGTACTTAGCGCTTCAGCAGGTGTGAAAGAGCGCCACGGAGGGCACACGGGACTTAGGACATCCCCAGGAGCTGCCACCGCCACTGCTGCCTGGTGGAAGGAAATGTGGGGTCCAGTGGCCCTGCCAGGCCACAGCGAGGCCAGAGCCCCCAAGGGTTGAGGGGACAGGTTACAGGCCCAGGGGAGAGCACTGCCACTAAAGGAGGATTTGGGGCTGAGACATTTATTTTGACCTCAAGGGACAGATCAATTCATCCTGGCGCCTGGACTCAACAGACTGACTGGAAAGGGCCTGGCTGGCTCGGGGGGCTCCCTGCCCATGCTCACTTTGCTTCTTCAGAAATGTAAAAAGTCAAATTTAAAAATGTTAAAAAGCTGATCTGATTGCAAAAGGTGGACCCAGGCCGGTGGTGCTCCTGCCCCAGCAGCAGACGCGGTGTATCTAGCCCTCCTCCTGCTCTGGCTCCTGCTTCTCAGCCGCCACCTCCTCCTCCTCCTCCTCCTCCTTGAAGTGGGCTTGCTTCTTTCTCACATTCCAGTGCAGACACTGTGCCAGGCTCTCAAACCAGTCACTCACGGGATTGCGGACGCAGATGGAGGGGAGCGGGTAGCAGGAGGTAGTGATGGTGATGCTGCAGAGAAGCAGAGGCAGTGAGCCTGCCCCGCCCTGCAGGAGGCCACCCGCCCCCACTCGCCTGACCCATCGCAGCAGGGCCCAGGTGGGCTGGGCAAGGCCAAGGCCCACCCGGCTACCGCCAGCCCCGCAAAGGCTGCCTATACGCACAGCCAGCCCAGGGGCGGGGGAACCAGGAGGTAGGGACGCTGAGGCCCTTGGCCCTGTTGCCCAAGACCCTGGGGACCTCCACCACCCCACACCGCCACCTGGCTCAGCACACCTGTCTCCGTGGCGGATTTCCTGCCGCTTCCGCCCGTCCAGCGACACCCAGGCAGTGTTCCTAGCTTCTGGTGAGAGCATGATCTGAAGGGCCAAGTGGGGACAAGGCGGGCTCAGGCAGGGAGGGCACTTGGGAAAGAGCCAGGCGCCCAGCAGTGAGGTGGCCCTGTCTACCAGCGCTCACGCCAGGACCCGGAGAGCTCAGGGGCTGGGAGGCCTGGCAGGGGTTTCCTGTCACCTGTGCCCTGCATGCCCACCCCCACCCCCCAGCAGCTGAGGAGCCTGTAAGCAGCTGGCAGCCAACTAGGTCCCAGGACTGGGACAGATGTGCGGAACTCGAGGCTGACCATGCAGGGCACGCCCAGGGTGCTGTGGAGCTGGCGGCTATGGGTCAGTCTGTGGCAGGCACCCGGTGACGCAGTGGAAGAGGAGTGGGGCCGACTCTGACCTTCAGCTCTACCCCTGCGGGGACCACGATGGGCCGGAAGGATAGCGAGTGGGGGCAGATGGGTGTGATCATGATGGCTGGCACGTTGGGGTGGATCATGGAGGCGCCGGCTGCAGCCGCATACGCCGTGCTGCCAGTCGGGGTGGAGACGATCACTCCTGACGGGCAAGAGGCAGGCGTGAGGCATTCCTCCCAGCCTGCCAGACGCACAGCCCAGGCAGCACCGGCCTTACCATCACCCTGCACAGTGGTGATGAGGTGACCATCCAGATAGACATCCACGTTGGACAGGTACGAGGAAGGGCCCCTGTCAATCACCACCTCGTTCAGGACCTAGAGGGGACAGCGCTCAGAGGGGGTGGTGGGGAAGGTCCTGGGAGGGCACAGGTGGGCCCCCAGGGCACGCAGACCTGGTACTGCAGGGCCTGCTTCCCACCCTCAAGCTGAGGCCGGGGGAGCCCGTTCTCGCTGAGTCCATTGTGCTCCGCCAACTTCTTGCCACGGGGCTCCTTCACTATCTTGACCTTTAGCCGGCTCCGGAGCACAACAGCAGCATTCCCTGCAGGCCAGAGGGAGTTGTGGGGCACAGGCATGGGTCCCCGTGGGTCCTCAGTCACCGGGCCCCCGCCCCACAACTCCGTAAGCTGTTCCCAACAGTGAGGAGAACTAGGCTGCCTTTGCTGCACCCCAGGGTCACTCCAGCCCAGCCCTCCTGTTGGTGAGATGGTGTCAAGCAACCAAGACTTTAGAAATACCTTCATGTCTTTGATTTTTTCTTTTGAGACAGGAGCTCACTAGCCTTGAACTCACTCTGCAGCCCAGGCTGGCCCTGAACTTGTGATCCTCCTGCCTGTCTCCCCAGTGCTAGGATGACAGCTACCCCAGCCAGCAGATAGCCCTCAGTCTTGAAACTTGCAAAAAGCTGCCGTACACATTGTTAACAACGTGGTCACAAATGCCAATCAGAGCAAGCAGAGAGAGGCCCACACCAGGACCATGGGCTCTGAACCCGAACGCACCTTTGATCACCTGGGTCAGCTGTGACTGGAAGCTCTCGAAGGTGAACGGGGTCAGGAAGCCCAGGGAGCCCAGGTGGAAGGCCATGACAGGAGGCACGCTGCCCTGCAGGTGGGGATGGTCAGCCGGGGTCTGCGTGGCCACATGGAGGCCCCATGCTCTTCACAGCAGCAGATCCCGGGTGAGCACCGCCCTGCAGACTTGGCTGTGGGGGCTGTGTACACACAGGGGCAATTTGGGGGACAAGTGGGCCCAGAGGTGCAAGGCGCCTTGACGGGATGATGCTCTGGGCTTGGGACACTGGAAGTAGGATCCTGGGTGTGGAGGTGTCCCAGGACCCAGAGGGCAGTAGCTACTGGGAGCCCTAGGGCCAGGGTGTCTCAGAGGAGAGACTGTGGAGAACAGAACAGGAAGGAAGTACGCCTGCTGCCCAGAGCAGGCTGCCTCACCTGGAACAGAGAGGAGGCATACAGCAGGGTCCCGTCCCCACCCAGGCAGATGATGAAGTCTATCTGGTTGGAAATGTCGTCATAATCTATATGGGAAACCAACAGCGCGTTGTTGAGGAGCCAGAGCTCCCGGGGCACTGACCCTGGGCAGCGAGGGGCTTACCTTCCCGGAACGTGCAGAACTTCTTCTTTACTGGTCCAAAGTTGTCATCGCTCGCGATGGCAGGGTCCTCCAGCACCTTCTTCTCCACGTACACAATCATGTCATTCTCCTGTAGGCAGAGGTGCTGAGCATGGCTGCCGGCACCCTGTAGCCTCAAGTGGGTCCCCAAGGCTGGCATGCTGCCATGTGATCTGCCACCCCAGCACCAGAGGCTGGTGTGGGCCACTGGCGTTGGAACAGGTGGGCGGGGGAGGAGCCCAGGGGTGGGCCCTGGTGGCCTTAGGAGAGACCAGAAGACGCAGTGCTGTCTCTTGCCCTGGTGCCCTGTCAGCAAGGAGGGCCATCTCATCCCCACAGGACTGTGGCAGGAAAAACTGTCAGCCGGGTCATCTCCAGAGCCAGGTGCCAAAACGGCACCTTTCAGTTAAGACTTCCTCAGTCTAGGGAGCTGCGCCCTGCACCTGAGGGCCCACACTCCTCCTAAGCCCACCCGAAGGGTCCCCTGCCTGGTGCCCTCAGGAGGGGTTTTCAGGACGTGCTGGGCTGGCTGCTGTGCGTGCTCCTGGCAGGCGTCTTTCGGTCTGCGCACAATACTTCCTGGCTGCTGTGCGCGAGGAGCCCACCCTCTACCTCGCTGCTCCTGCTCTGGAGCTGCAGACTAGGAAGGCAGCCCTAGAAAATGCACTGAAGGGAACCCCCTTCCTTTTGCTTGTGGCTGCCAGGTTTGGCAGGGTGGCACAAAGCTGACATCACTATAACTGTCAGACGGTTCTAAAAGGGGGCATCTAGGCGGCGTGCAGGTCATCTCAGGATGCATGCACCCGCCTGTCCCCATGCGGTGCCCACGTGTGGCGTTCCGTCAGAGGTCCCGAGCCCTGCTCTAGGAACTGAGAACCAGGCCTTGCACGCCGCCTGGGCACGCCTAGCTCACCTCCATGAGGTACACACAGAGCTCCTTGAAGGGCTGCAGCAGGCTGGCATCTCGAATCTTCTTGATGACAAGCACACTCTTTGGGGACTTGTTCCACGTCAACCGCTGGCTCGCAGGGTCCTGGATGTGCCTGCGAGAGGGAGGGCAGATGGCACCATGGCCCTCCTTCCCTAGAGGAAGGGCTCTGACTTGGAGGAGGAAATCCTCGATGCGAACAGCCATCCTGCAGTCTGGCGCCAACAGACTTGGGGGACCCCGCCCGCACCGCCAATCACTGTGCCCAATACCTGCCTCCAGGCCTGCACACGCCCGCCTTCGATCCCATACTGCCTGAACCCCTTCAGAGCCTGGAGGAGAAGCCAGGCAGCCCAGGGCCAGGGGGACGGTTGCGGGCCCAGGGCCTGAGGAGACAACCCCACCTTGAGAGCCAGTGTGGGAACTTAGGTGAGCCTTGAGTTTTCCAGTAGGAACCCCAGGCTTAAGAGGGAGCAGCAGTCCTGCAAGTGCGAGCCTCCCGTCTCTGAGGCCCGTGGGGTCACAAGCACTGCACCTGCTCAGGCCCCTCAGACCCAGGAGCAGCTGTGCACGGGCACCAGCAGCCGGTAGGGTGTTTCGCCCAAGGCCAGGGCCCAGCCAGTTGGGATTCTTGTTACTTGGAGTGCCAGGACACCTGCAGAATGTGGACAGCACTCTGCTCAGCCATGAGCCGTGCCTGTCCTGTGCCGCTGTCCCAGGACCTCACTCTGCGCAGACCCAGCCCCTGGCACGCTTTGAGCACGGCGCCAGCAGCAGAAAGCATGCTCTTCCTGGCCCAAGCCGAGAGGCTGCCGCAGCACTGCCTGCCGGCAGCAAGTGCCTGCCCTGCCCTGCCACGCCGCCCGGCCACACACGGCACACTCACGCTTTCCAGGCTCTCTTGGGAGCCCAGGGGCCACCCATGGCACCCTCACCGCCTCCCTTCGTCTGGCCACTCACGCTGCTCCCAAGGCGGCCTCCACTCTGAGGAGAAGGCCACGGCTACAACACCCCGGCCGCGCCACAAAGGAGGCCAGAGGGTCACACCGCCCTGCCCCGCCAGCGTGCGCCCAATCCTGCATCTACACTGGAGCCTGCGCCCTCGGACTAGAAGCAAGCACGCTTATCAGGCTTGTCAAAGGTCTTACAAAAGCTGACGTCCTTACTTATGAAAATCAAAACAGTTTTCTTACTGTGCACATGACCCTTCTGCCCAACTGCCTACTTAATAAGACAGGAAGAGAGAGAAATACCAGGATAACTGAGAGCAGAGTCACCCCACTCCAGCTGCCCGGCGGGGCCTGCAGAACTGGAACCTGCAGGCCCACCCATGGGAGGGAACCTGGGGCCACCAGGTGAAAGGGTGTCAGGTGAAAGGTGTGCACTCCTTGAACCCTCCTGGGCTGCGGCCTCCAGGAGGCAGTGTGGGCGGCCACTGGTGGGCCTGCCCAGCCTGGCTGCTCAAGGAAGAGACTCTGTCAGCCCTGGGGCTCTGCAGGCCTCAGCATCTTCCCACACAGACCAGGCCAGGCCCCACCACAAACCAGTTCCTCAACTTCCTGCTGGGTCACCTGCACAAGGCACACAGGGAAGTGGGTGTGGTGTGGTCCAGGGCCCCAGCCCACAGGGGACAGCTGTGAGGGAGCCCGGGAGCCATGTGACCTGACAGGTGATGGCAGTGACACACATCCAGCCAGCAGAAGCACGGGGTCAGATTCCTACAGCTCATCCTCCCGCCCCTCTTTCTTGGGGGTATTGGGGTAAACGGAGGGTTAGCTCCACACACAGCCCACCTGGCCACAGGCTGTTGGAATGGACAGGGCTGGATCAGAGTTCTGTCTCCAGGGTACACACTGATGTGGGAGAGGGCGGGAGGTTCTTGGCTGGGAACATGCGGGCTGCCAGCCGAGGAATGGCTAGGGAGCTTCATTGTACCTGGCACGGGAGCACCTAGCCCCAGCCATAGCCAAGAGCCAGAGACCTATGCCTGACAGTAACCCTGTGCCTAGCCACAGGAGCTGAGGGTAACGGGGTGGGAGGCAAGTGAGCTGCAGGTGGTCGGCGGCTGGTGGTTGGGCGAGGAGAGTCACCAGGAGGTGGTGGGCTGCAGAGGCTCTGGGGCAGGGGCAGGGGCAGGGTGACTGTGGGAGCTGGGTTTGGACACACAAATGAAGAAGCAAGGTCCAGGCTCATCCCTGCTGGCCTCACTGGGCAGCAGTCCCTGCAAGTCACAATGCGTGCACCCACGGGTGCGAAAGGCCCCGTGTGAATTACTAACACAGCCCAGTCTCACAGGACCACCTCCACGGCAGGTTCTCTGTGTGCCACACCATGCTGCCCTTCAGCATGCAGGGCGAGCTGCCCACACTCCTGACCTGGCCAGCATGTTCAGTGAGCAGCACACCAGTGCCTGAGAAGGGCTGTAGGGGGGCCACTGTCACGTGACCTGCTTGTGCGCAGGGGACCTGGATGGTGCAGATCTCCCTGGAGCTGTGCAGCCAGAGGCGGGGAGAGAATTCCAAATTTGCAAACAGAAGCCGGAACACTAGATTATCTTAGTGGATTCCCCATGAAATCCCAGCAATGTCACGCCACCGTGTACAACAAGGGACGCTCGAGCCGTCATCCTCCCAGATCTGCAGAGAGCACTGGCCAGACAGGTGGTCAGTGACGCCAGCGCTGGCTCTGACGCAGCTCCTCTCCCAGTGCCATCAAGGCTGAAGGAGCGTGCTGCACACCAAGATGAAAACCAAGAGCGCGGAGCACCTTTCAAACAGGTAAGAACAGGCCAGCTAATGCCTGTGCTGGGGACAACCGAGAGAAGCCCACGTGTCCCGTACCAGCCCAGTTCCTGTGGTCAGAAACAGAGCAGCCCCATCTCTCACCGGGGCCACTCAGCTGGCAGGCCCAGACCCAGGCCCACGAACTTGGCATGATCCCCACCCTGGGCACCTAGTGGCCAAGGGTGCAGGTCATCTGCCCTCCATTTTCCCAAACCGCTGGAGAAGCTTGCAGCATGGTCCCCTCGTAGCACCCCAAAGCTGAGGGACTGGGGAAAGTGCCTCAGAGTGCCTGGCAGCAGTGACTCAGCCTCCAAGACCCCACCCCGCCCACCCCCAGGACACTTACATGATGGTCTGAGGGTTCTGCAGCACGCAGGCCTTTGGTCCAAACGTGGTCACTGGGCACGGCCCATGGAGAGAGCGCGTCCTCCTGTGGGGCACAGCGGAGCTACTGTCAGGTGAGGGATGGGGGCAATGACACACGTAGGTCTGGGAGCAGGGTGACTGGAACAGCACCAGCTCTGACTCCCACAGAGCCTCCCTGGCTCAGGGGCTCCCCAGTGTCCATGCACAATGGGACATATACCGAAAGAACACCAGCCCCAAACCAAAGGGCTGCTGGCCCAGCCTGGTAGCCTGCATCCTGTAGAATGTGGTTGAAGGACTTTGTGCCCACGGTTTGTCTGAGGCCTTGGACATCACTCCTACATCATTCAGATTAAAATTCTCCAGGAAATGTTCACTCTGATTACAGCCCAACTTTTGCAAGAACCGCCGAATGGCTCGGCCAGCTGCAGATGTGGAGCTGTGCAGCTGGCCTGCAGCCAGGGGCACAGTGGCTCTGGGACGGCCCGGCTGGCTCACAGCTCCGCAAGCCACACTGAGGCTCACGCTGCCAGCACCCAAGGATCTGCCAGCCCACTTGCTCTCAGGCTCTGCGCCATCTCTCCTGCCCTGTGTCCAGAGGGCTCTCCAGCTTGGAGGGCTCTTGAGGGCTGGAGTGTAGTCTGGGTTGTAGGGCCACAAGCACCAGGTCACATCATGCAGGGGCTGTGGGCTTTCTTGGACAAGCACACACTAGATCAACTCCAGTCTCACACACATCATGAGAAAAATGTTACAAAAGAAGAACTTCCTACTGAAGCCCTGGGGCCAGGAATAGCAGTGAGGGCACACTCGTCTCCACCCCTCAGGCCACCACGCTGACCTCAGACACCCCCCAGGCTCAGTGTCCTGGAGAGCAGAAGTGGTGCTGTGGCAGAATCCACAGAAACACAAAACCCCAAACCCGAGGAAACAGTTCTGCCAGGAGTCAGAGTGACACAAGCAGGCAAGGCTCCAGAGGCATGCACCAGGCGCAGTGCTGGCCACGCGGCTCTGCTGCACCGCCCTTGCTGGCGGGAATCTTCACAGCAGCCAAGAGTCCCTCGGGTTCTGAGAACACAGGGTGGCCAGCTCTGCCTGGTGGTGGCTCTGAGACGCCCGTCTGTGGCCGTCTGTTGGCCTCGGTCCCCTCGCAACGTGGCTGCTCTGTCTGGCACCGCTGACGCTCTGGAGGTTCACCGCCACTGCCCTGGAGCCTTGCTTCTCACCCTGGTTCACAACGACATGAAAGCTGCACACTGTTGGGGTCTAAGGAACACCTGACACACGCAGACACAGCAGAAAGCTTAAATCAAGTTAAAAGCTCATCTCCTCAGACACTGATCAATTCCTGCCAGCTTTCCCAGCCCTTCCTTCCAGGCATCTGTCATTTTTAGCACGCAGCCATTGTCCAGTGACCATCCTGAGAAACTGGACCTTGCTCCTGCTGAGCTGTACCTCAATGCCAGGAACTCGTGCTTTTCAAAACTGTTTTCACCAAAAATCCTCTTCCACTTTACAAATATAACTTGTTCTGGAGGCAACACTGCAAGTTTCCATCTGACACTCATCACATTTAACATCACCATTGGCAAGAGTGACACCCCGAGAGCCACCAGAGCCATCAGAGCCACATGCTGTCAGGTGACTTTCCTGAGGCCAGGGCCACTGATGGGTGACCCTGGGCAACTGCAAGAGGGGCCAGCCGGCAGTCAGGTGTCAGGTGCACGGCCGTGCATGAAGCTGGGCAGCCCAGGGCCAGGCTGAGCTCTTGCCCACCACCAGCCCACACCCCAAACGCACAGGGATCCTTCTGTCCTCAGCAGATCCCACCCTGAGCCAGTGTGGGCTCAGGTGGATGGGTCTGTGCTGGCCCAAGGCATGGGGCGTGGGGCAGCACGCCGGGACCAGCCCCTGGAGGGTGCAGCAGGATTAATACAAGCCCAGCCTGGGCTATGGCGTGAGCCTATCCTCCAAAATAAAACACAGCTTCCAACTCCTACAGGAGCCCCAGACATGGCGTGGCCCTGCAGATGGCACCCAGCCCACCTCCGGACTGGACACATGGGGACGAACGGCGCCCACCTGAACTCCTTGGTGCTGCCCAGGGCAGGCGAGGCCGACAGGCTCCGGGCCTTGGCCCGGCCCCGGACCGAGTGTCTGCAGCTCCAGCTCCCTTCCCCTCGGCACGCAGGGCAGCCGTACGCGGCTGAGTCCGGGCCCAGCTCCTTGCTCACGTTCACCTTCTCCTGCTCCATTTCCACAGGCGGTGGCTGAGGACCTCCACTAGAGACACTGACGCCTTGATGTATCGAGAGAAAGAAATCAGCGCCACAAAACAGTCGGGCATAGACCACCGCCGCAGCTCCCCAGCCACACACCCACCAGACCGGGGAAACAGCCAAAATTCAGTCCAGCGAACTGCTCGGCAAACAAGCTGTTCCCACCCCAAAGGGAAGCGCAGCACTCAGATTCCACCCCGGGCTTTGGCATGAGTCTAGAGAGCGAAAAGTCAGAGTAAGGACAGACCTAAGGGGGAGGTGTGCACGGCCATCCAGGCTGGGACAGGCCCGCGGGGTGGCAGGTGTGGCGCAGAAGGCACACTGGGGACATGCACCTCTGCCAGTGCTTCAGCCCAGAAAGTGGAAGCCAGACCTGCGCTGGCCTCCTGAGCCTGCATGTGTGTGACTCAGTCGGCCCAGCGCCACCGTGGAGAGCACCAGCTACGCTATTCAAGTCTCAGGGAGGACTGCAGGCCGGGCATGGTGGCGCATACCAGGAATCCCAGAATTTGAGAGACTGAGGCAGGAGACCAGCTGTGTGTTCAAAAAAAAAAAAGACTGCAAGTCCCAGTGAGGAAGCCACAGAGCCTCGAGACTGGTCTATGACACACAAAGCCAGGCAGACCAAAGTCAAACAAAGAAAATCACCCCGACCTGAGTTCTGGAACCTTCTCCCAAGCGGGACACGGGTCAGACAGTAAGCCTCAGGTGGAAATGAGGACGCCCTCCCTCGTGGGGCCTAGTGGGTGGGCACAGAGCACCAACTGGGCAGGCAAAATACAAAGCGGAAGACCACGAGCAGTCCTGAGCCAAGCATTCGCTCAAAGTTGCAACAGGAATAAAATGAGCCTGAGAGAAGCAGAAGTCACGGAAAGTGATGCCTTCTTTTTCTTCTTTGTCACAAGGTCTCACTATGCAGTCTGGACTCATAGTGATCCTCCTGTCTCAGCCTCCCTAGTGCTGGGATTACATTCATGTACCACCACGCACAGTTCTGGGGCTGGCACGGCATGTGGTACCAGGGGTCGAACTGAGGACCTTGCGCTTGCCAGGCAGGCACTTACGCTGCTGAGCTATCTCCTCAGCCCTGATGCATCAAAAAATAAAGATGGGCGGGCCAGCCGAATAGCTCAGCGGATTAAAGCGCCTGCTTACGCAGAGCACAGTGGCTAGGATTCAATCCCTGGCGTGCCAGGCACCCCACGCTGAGACAGCGATTGAGACTGGGTGTGGTGGTGTTCGCCTGTAATCCCAGCACTTAGGAGGCGAAAATAGGAGAATTATTAAGTCCTAGCTATGTAGTGAGATCCTGTAGACCCCGCAGACCCTGACTTAAATACATAATAATAATAAAGATGGGGAAATAAAAATGCGCTGCTGCTGGCGGCTTTCTGCCCACCATGCCACGGACGAGTCCTCCTCTGCTGTGCCACCCAGCCTTGCTGGGAGCCAGCCAACTACGGACTGAAACTGCTACAAACTGTGACCTATAAAACAAGCTTGTTTCCCTTAAAATAAATAAATAAGCAAGCATGTCTGTAATCCCAGCATTCGGGAGGCTGAAGCAGGCAAACTGCTGAGACTTCAAGGACAGCTTGGCCTACAGAGCAAAACCCTGTCTAAATAAATAAATAAACAAACATAACGAAGATCGGGGCTGGGGAAATCGCAGGAGCTGGGGCGAGAGCTCAGCGGCCTAAGCGGCTGCCTGCTAACTACAAGCTCCTGAGTGTGATCCCTGGTACCACGAAACCAAACCACAACAAAAAAGAATGGCATTTGGGGAGAAGCTATAATCAATGAAGCAGCTCCAAGTAAGAAGCTGGAAGGCCTGGGTCAGCACACTGGGGAGCCCGGTCAATGGCGGAGAGGAGAGGGAGAAGGGGACAGCAGGCCCTGTGTCGCAGCAGCAGCGTGGGTGAGCAGTGCTACTCACACATCCCCTGGGTGCCAGCCCTGTCCCAGGGAGAGATGAGGAGGCGACTAGATATGCACTGGACTCCACAGAGCTCCACGAGCCACCATGCAGGAGCCACTGCAGTCACCACGAGGGCACAGGATGCAGAACCACACCAGAGTCCCTCCTTGCCAGACAACTCCCTGGGCACCCCAGGCCGGGTGAGGCCATGGGGCTGGGACTGACCAGCTGTGCGCTGCCAGGAGAGGCGCCACAGCAGGCCGGGCCGCCAGCCTCCACGGGACACAGCTTTGTGCTCAGGTGCTATCTCGGTCTCCGTATCACAACTAAGATGGGATGCAGCAGGAGGAAGAAGGAAGGGTCCCACCTGGGGCCAGGTGGTGGCCCCCACAGCTGACTCTTACCGGGCAACCTGTGGTAGTCACTGGAGGAGCTTCAAGCTGGTGTCCCCCACCCCAGGAACCAGATCAGGGTGCGGGAGGCCTGCGGGAGCGTTCAGAGCCTTGCAAGGGCCAGCCACCTCCTCGCTCCAGAAACACTGACTTCAGGGCAGATGTACAAACACCCAAGGAAGCAGAAGCCACAGGACACGCTGACATGACCACTGTGACCCTGACACACTGTAGGCTGCAGCTTGGGCAATAACGCATGACACACCCAGAGGCAGGAAGACAGGCGAGGAATGAGTCAACTGCGCCTGCACTTCCTGATTTTCTATGTGGAAAAACAACAAGAATCTACAAGAAAGTGAGTTTATCTAGTAAGTGAGTTCATTGGTTGGTGTGCAGGAGCCAGATTCACTCTGTGAAAGCCAATTCTCGAGCAGCAGGATGCTGAGGCGCGCAGTCATCGCTGACCGCAGCTGTGACAGCAGAGTGCAGGATCTGGCCAACGGGCGATATGGGTTAAGACTGGACAGGACGGGAGACGCGCCGCCGTCACGGCGAGGGCTCCAGCCCTCCGTTCTCAACCAGCAAGACTACCCGAACCCAACAGAACCCAAGGGGCCTTCCACACAGAACGACAAGCAAAACTAGGCTTCATATGGCAATGTAGAGGACTAAGACAGCTTAACAAAACAGCAACGGAAAGAACAAACCCTTAAGTTTGCAACCCTCCTGCCTCGGTGTCCCAAATGCTGGGGTCACAGGTGTGGCCCCACCTGACTAGAAACTTTCCGTATAGGTCCTTTCCTCACCGCTGAGATACAGCCAAACGACAGGACAGGCTCACTGTGCTTGTGGTCTTGGTCCAGCTGGCCCATTCCAAGGTGGGAAAACAGAGTGGGAGGGCCTGAGTGGTCACTCCTCATGGCGTGTGACCTTTGACCCTGCAGCAGAGCAGGAGGAGGGTGGCTGGGACAAGGGCTGCCACCTTCCAGGCCACACCCCAGGGGCGAGGCCCTCCCTCCCACCACAAGCCTGCTAGAATCCGACCACCTTCCAGAAGCCCCACTATACTCACATGAGGCTTTGGGGGTCTTCTAAGTGCAAACCATAACATTCTGGCCCTGGCCCCAAAAGACTCCTGCACATCTCATGCAAAATGCATTTAGTCCACCTCAACAAGTCACCAAAGTTCAGCAAGGCTGAAAAGCCCAAAATTGCCTTAGACTTCAGACAAACTCTTAGCTGTGAACCCTTATAAGTATTTTAGAAAAACTAAACACTAAAAAAAAAAAAAAAAAAAAAAAAAAAAAAAAAAAAAAAAAAAGAAAGAAAAGCTAAACACGGGTGACATACAGTAGCACAGACCAGCCCTCCCATTTCAAAAGGGAAGGACGCGGGGCTGGACAGATGGCTCAGTGGTCTAAAGCACCTACTTGGAACAAGCCTGGCAAAGCACAGGGACCACGGTTCGATCCCCCAGCACCACATGCCAGCCAGCCCCGCCCTCTGGTGGGCTGAGCTGGCCACACACACACACACACACACACACTAAATAAATGTAAAAAAAAAAGGGAAGGACGGGATCTGGGGGAGAAATCAGTGGGACCCACGCAAGACTGAAGTGTGGCAGGGCAAACCTTAGACCCAACGCTCCCACCGCCAGCACACAGGGCACACTCTGGCGCGACGTGAGCTCAAGGGTGTGGCGCAGCCCTTGGCTTCTCTCTTGGGCAGGCTTGCTCACTCCTGGAGGCTTTCCCCACACAGCCCACGTTCCTGGGCTCTCCTTCGCACCTCTCGCTTCACACAAGGCCCTCTCAGGGGCACACTGCCTGGCTCCCCAGGCCTCCTGAAATCTGACGGCAAAGCCTAAAACCAGCACCATGTGGCCGGCACCAGGGCCTCCCACCAGCGTGGCAGTGGCCAGGGGCCCCTGGGTTGTCTGGCTGGCTAGTGGCACTGTGAACCAAACCCCTAGGAATCAATACCCTAGGCTGGAGTTCTTGTCTAGCAGGTGCCCTGGAGCTTTCTTTTTTTCCCTTGGTGTCTTTTTAGAGATGAGAACTTTAACTCGAATTTGTGGCAATCCTCCCGCCTCAGCCTCTTGAACTTGAGAGCTGGCAGTACCGGCGCCATCATGCCCAAGCGACAGCTGTCTTCTTAAAGCAATGTCTTTCATTTTTGCAACTTGGAGCCTTTGAAGGTTGGGTGGGTTCTTGCTGGTTCCTACGATGTCCTCAAGCCACCTTTTCTATTGTCCTATTGTAAAGTATTTGGTGGCTTCTTTCTTTGTTGTTTTTGAGATAGAATCGCTGTGTAGTTCAGACCATACAGCCCAGGACTTCTGTGGGAGGCGGGTCTCACCACGCAGTGCAACCTGGCCTTATGTGCACTAAGTAGCCCAGGCTGGCCTCAGACTTCCAGGGGATCCTGTCCCAGCCCTGGCATGCAAGCGCTGGGACTGCACCCCTGTGTCTCCACGCTCCGGAGGCCCAGACTCCTTCCCAATGCTGATCTTTTCAGCAACCAAGCTCTCATCTACCCAACTTTTCAGGTCCCAACCTCACAGGAGCTTTTTGTTCTAGAGAAACTCAGCTTCTGAAACCACTCAGCTGTGCCCTTTGCTCTTTGCTTGTTTGTTTTTGGGTACTGGGAATTGAACTCATGACCTTGCACTGGCCAGACAGGGGCAATGCTGCTGAGCTATAACCCCAGCCCACCTGCTGCTCTTGACTCTCAACATACACTCGGCTAAAAGCTGCCAGCAGTATCCGTGCCACAGACCCAGCCACGGGCTACTATGAAATTTCCTCCTCTAGATCCATTCGTGCACTACCCTTAATCTCAGTCTCCTGTAAAGTCTCGGGACAGGAGCAAAACGTAGACAAATTGTTCTTTTTTTTTTTTTTACCAGAACATAATAGACAGGGTCTGGAGTCCAACTGCTGGTGGGGTCCTTGTTTCCATCTGAAATCTCCTGAGCCTGTTTTTTCTTTGTTGATGCTGTTGTTAGACAAGTTCTCACTATGTAATTCAGGCTGGCCTCAAACACAGCAGTCTTGCCTCGGCCGCCTAGTGCTGGGGTTATAGCACCACGCCTGGCTACTGCTGAGGCTGCTCTTTCCCAGCTGTTCTGTCAGCATCCTGCCCTCAGACCTCTGCCCAGACTCTCCCAGCAAGCTCGGCTCCCAGCACTCAGGGCTGCTTTTGCAGCTGGGGTCTCCAAACCTTTCCACACTCCTCCTGGGGAATTTCCCTCTTTCTTCTTATACCAGGAATCGAACTCAGGACTTTGCACCTGCCAGGCAGGTGCTCCAGCACTGAGCCACGTCCCTGCCACCCCCCATGCGGCTGGCAAACCAGTTCCAAAGGGTTCTGGACCCGGCGGCCTGAGAGCAGCAGCCCCTGCTCAGGTTAACCCAGGTCAGTTAAGGCTCGCTAGGGAAACACTTAACGCAAAATGCACATGACACTAATGCTCACAGCAGCTTCAGGGTCAGGTGGGAGAAGCGCGACGGCCCTCTGCGGTCGGAGGATGGATGCGTGCGGCAGTCTGGTGCTCGTCTGTGCTGGACAGCAGAGCGGCTGTCCTGGAAGCCTGAAGGAACTGCAGATGGACGTCTGACGGTGAAAACCAGAGCTCCTCCAAAGAAGCGCAGGGCGCGGCCTTCTTTCCCTTTTTATACCATTCAGCTGAAAACCTATTGGGTGGTACAACCAACATCGGGGCGGGTCTTTCCACCTCCAGTTGCAGCCTGCATGTCAATCATGCAGACGAGCCCTCTGTGTGCCACAGTCCGCCAGGTGTTTCCTAGCTCATTTACACTGACATCACAGAAGGAAACAGCTCCTCTTCAGACAGTTTTTCCTGCTGTAAACTTGCAACACAGATGTTGATCCCAGGTGTGGGTGTCTACACCCTACACAAACCTGCTAGCGCCTCTGCCTCGACTGAATCCTGACTCCATCCACACCCTGAGGTCACATCAGACCCCATAGGGTGAGCACACAGTCCTCAAGGGGATCGGTAGAGACACCAGTTCTAACCCACGGTGTAGCCTGTGATTTTTTTCCCTCCACTAGAGACAGGGTCTTGCGAAGTTGTTGCACTGAGTAGGCTGGGCCATGCTTGAGATCCTCCTGGCTCAGCCTCTCGGAGGGCAGACATTACACACGTGCGCCACCACCTCACCTAGCTTTGACATGAGCTTCTCATCTGTAGGTAACAAGCCACATCCCCTTTCTGGGTTCAGGTAGTGGATGGCCCCAGAACTCAGGGTGGTGTGTTTACTACACTACTGCATAGGATCTCTTCTTTTCCTTTTTTTTGAGACAGGGTTTCACTTTGCAGTTTAGGCTGGCCTTGAACTCACGGTGCAGCTCAGGCTGAAATCAAACGCACAGCAATCTTCCTGCCTCAGCCTGCCAAGTGCTGGGACCACAGGCTGTGCCACCACGCTTGGCCTTATGTGGGATCTTACACAGCATATGGATGGAGAGGTGCACAGAAGGGGTGCAGGGCTGCTGTGTCCCTGTGCACCTCCAAATGCTCAGCCCCTGACCCCTGTGCTGTGGGCTTTTCTGAGGACTTCACCAGATAAGCACGACTGACTAGGGACAGTGATGGAGAGCTGTGACTGGACAACAGTATATGACCCAGTGCCGAGACCAGCGCAAGACCCAGCACCCCTGGCTGCTCACCGTGTCACTGCTTGTTTACGACATAGGACCTAATGAAAGACCCAATTTAATGATGAAACAGTGAGCTAATTCACAAAATAATCACACTGAATAGTAGAATCAGCTATAAAATTCGTTTTTAAATTTTTATTTTTTTGCGGAACCAGGGACTGAACTCAGGCCCTTGCGCTTGCCAGGGAAGCGCTTATACCACTGAGCCAGCTCCCCGGCCCCTACAGCTATAAAATTCTAAGCTATCTCCAAAGAGTATTTTCTCACAACTGAAAGTCAAAACTCCCATTTAGCTTGCTGTTTTGGAGAATTAGCCTTTTTGCCCTTGGGGTGCTAAGGCTGGAACCCCAGATCCTGGCTCACCACCGAGCCACGTCCCAGCCCGAACAACATTAACATTTGAAAAGGACACAATTCTAACTCCATCTAAGCACATTCAAATTTCCTAGGGCACAGACTAAAGACTTTCCGCATCATGAAGCTCTTCTAGGAAGGAGACCTGGAGCGCAGGTGCAGAGTTTTACGAAGAGCTCACACCTGCAGGGGTGCTGAGGCACATCTATAGTTCGAGCTGCTCAGGATCTGAGGCATGAGAATTCCAAGTCTGAGGTCGGCTTGGACAATTCATGGAGACACTGCCCGGAATTTTAAAAAAATAAAATAAAAATTGAGGCTTTTTCCCCCCTCCCCCCTACTACTGGGGCTCGAACTCTGGACCTTGAGCTTACCAAGCAGGCACTTACAACACTCAGAATAAAAAAATAAATAAGGACTGTGGCTATAGTTCAGCTGACTACCACTGAGTTCAGTTCCCAGTACTGGGGGAAAAAACAAAAAACAAAACTCAGCAAGCTGGACAAGTGACACACGCTGATAATCCCAGCACTTAGGGGAGGCTGAAGCAGGAGGACTGCCTTGAGCTCAAGGCCAGCCTGGGCTACATATGAGCTGAAGAGCAGGCTGAACTACCTAGAGAGAAGATCTCAAAAAACCAAAACCAACTCCTACAAAGCACTGAGGAAAAGCATCACGATGTCCATGATGTCAATAAATAAATGTACAACAGACATGAACAAAAGTCAGATCAAGAGGTTATAAAGACAATACACACGAGGTCCCATGCACACCTAACAAATACCTGTTGAGAAAACCAGTGCAAAGGAAAGTTTATTTCGTGACAGAAGTGGGAGAAAGACCAGCCTCCTTAGTTACTCAGGCTGGAACACACGCAGTGCCTAGAGGGTGCCCACCCAGCCCCCAGTCAGGGCCCAGGGCCCTCAGCCAGCAGCGCGGCAACCCAGAGCGGCTTCTGGGGCGTTCTGTGCGGCCTGGCCAGGGTCTTGGATTTGAAGGCGATGCCGCCAGACACCATTCCATCTCCCGGCAGAGGACACCAGGAGCCCCTGCGCTAGGCAAGGTCACCCCACCAGCACAACAAAGGCCTGGGCTGGGTGACAATGCGACTCCTTGTCCAGAAGGAGGAGCCACCTGGTGACTGGTATCAGTACAGAAGACCCACAGCCTCCCATGGCCACCTCCACATCCCTGCAGAGGCTGGGTGGAGAGCTTCCCTTTCTGTAGCATCTCCTGGCGGACAGGCCCAGAGAGCCGCCTGCCTCTCATTCGCCAAGGGAGGCTAAACTCAGCAGCCCAGTGTCACTCCCAACGTCACCACCTCCGCTCCACGAGCGGCACTAGGCCAGCTGCTGCACTCCAGCTCCTCGGCCTGTCTCGGGCTACCCAGAAGGCCTTCCTACCATCACTCCAATGAAATCTAACTACTTACTACAACCCTTTCCAGAGGAACTACACGACAGGGACAGGCCAGGTGGGGTGGTGCGCACCTGTGACCCCAGCTACTCTGGAGGCTGAGACAGGAGGACAGCAATTTCAAAGCCAGCCTGAGTAATTTAAGGAGACCCTGTCTCAAAATAAGAATGTAACAGGGAAAGAGTTGGGATGTAGCTCACTGCTCCCTGGGTTCAGACCCCAGAATGAAAACACACAGACCCAAGCACAAACAGCAGCACTACTGTTTTTCCCAACATAAACTCACAGAAGAGGTGAAGAAAAACAGCCGTTTTGAGGGCTGCCCCATAAGAAGTTACTGCATGTAAGGCAGGCAAGACAAGGGTGGTCCTGCGAATCCCGCACAGCCTGGATGGGGGTGGAAAGTGGGCGAGCTTTGGGAGGACAGGTGGAGCACGCCGGCGTGTCCTGGTGGGCTGTGGCGGTGAGGCCGTGGGGCAGTCTGTCCCCTGCCCTGCTTCCCTCTGGCTAGGGATAAGGCAGCCCTGCCCCACCACACCCTTCTTCCTCTCCGTCCCTTCCTCTGAGCCAGCAAGGGCTGAGCCCTCAAGCCAAAATCCTCTCCTTTCGCTGAGGGTTTGGGTGTCAGGCACTGTGTCTGGTGACAAGGGAAAACTGACTAATACAGGCGGTGGTCTCAAGAGCCACAGTGAAGCACCGGCTGCCAAAGACAGGCCACACGCGGACATCCCGGAGGGCAGAAAGTCCCCAGAGGCTGGGGAAGGCCGATGCCCAGGCAGAGAAGGGCCTTTGAACTCTGTCATCGAGCATGACATTAACATAACTTCCTTATTAAGGCAAGCATGTCTGCCACAGGCCAGCAGCAACAGGCAGAACAAGTGAATAGGCTTTGAAAAGCAGTCGCTCAAGAGCCAAAAAGAGTAAGTTTTGAACTAAGACAGTGGACTTACACACAACACAGTGGAGTCGCAAAGCAAGAGAACTTGTCGTGGAGAGTCCCAGCCAAAGGCACCTCCCCTGCTGAGGCGGGCCCTGGGGCAGGAAGGAGGACGCCAG
>NW_004524689.1:724128-724897 GCF_000260255.1 Octodon degus
GGCTCCGGCCGCGGTGTCTGGGGCCGTGCGACCCGCTGTTCTGGCGTTCCCAGCTGTCCGCGTCTCCCCGCGATGTCCCCGCACGGAGTGCGCCCCGGCCTGCCGCCGTGCCTGCGCCTCTGCGCGGGCCGCCAGGGAACTGGAGAGGGGTCGAGGGTGGCGGGGTCCTCTTCAGAGCTGCAACTTCCCCATGAGTTCTGTAAACGGCGGCCTCCCAAAAGGGAAGTCAGTGTGGGGAGACTCCGGCCTGTCATCCACCACTGTGGGAGGCCGAGGCAGGAGAGCCAAAAGCTGGGGTTCCAACCAGAGCAAGTCCCAAAATGTCACAAAACCAAACTCTTCGCAAGGTTGAAGGTGGTGTGGCTGCGTGGGGAGGCCCTGGGTTCAGTCCCCAGCGCCACAGAAGGCTCGAGCTCCCGTCTGGATGTAATTATTAGCGTGACGATGTTTGACGAGAGACTGCCCGTGCGGGTCACCCGCCTGGACCTCCGGAGAAAGTGTGACCCCTCCGAAGGGGGCTTTCCGGGGCCCTGCCCGGGAGAGAGCTTTGAGTCCCCGAGCTGCAGCCGCGCGGAAGAAAGCGCCTGTGGCCCTGCAGCTGGGCGGCAGCTCCGAGGTCCCGCCGCCCCCGGGCCCCGCCGGGACCACACCCCAGGCCGTCTCCCCTCCACCCTGCACCCCCACCGGGCGTTTGCCCGGGGCATGTTGCGAGGCGCTCAGAGGGACAGCAGGAACCGGGAGGCTGAGACCGCGCCCGGCCGGCCGCTCG
>NW_004524689.1:725999-729530 GCF_000260255.1 Octodon degus
CCAGGGGAAGGAGCGTGGCCACGGGTGACGCGGACAGCCCGCTCTTCGGCCCTAGAGCTCCGGACTGGGACGGAGGGTAATTTAATACTTTGTCATTCGGATTTTGTAAGGAAGGTACCCCACAGCCGGGTGCTGTGGGCCAAAACTGAAATCCCAACTACTTAGGAAGCCGTGGCAGGAAAATCAGAGAGGTGAAGCCAGCCCCGACAGTTTAGTGTGAGCGTGGGGAGCCCAGCACGTGCGAGGGCTTGGGTTTAACCCTCGGTATTGCGCTGCCTCCACCTTTATACTTCAGACTGAAAACCTGGGCTCCCTTTTCTGAGGTTTGTCTGACGGGAGGCAGCGGTTTAGGAGCGACACGGGTGTCACGGGTGGAGCGGCCTGGGGCTCTGCAGAGCTGCGTGGCAGACGGCGCTGGCGGGGCTGAGGCAGAGCGTGCTCCAGCGCAGGCGGCACCGCTTTGGGGTCGGGCTGCAGATCCGGGGGGAAAGAAACGGGCTTGAGATGGTGAGTGCAGGCTGCACAAGGGAAGGGGCGCGGGAGAGACTCCCGTGGAGGAGGGGTGCGCCCCTCGGCCTCGCGCTGGCACACCGGCATGGGAGCGCAAGGCTAGCCTCTCCTGCATCGCCCGTGCGCACCTGTGTCCTGCTGATGTTCAGAGGTGGGCCCTCCGGAGTGCCAGACACACACGACTTGGGCAGGTCAGGTCTGCCAGTGCTCGCCTTTTGGTGGCGCAGGAAGAGGCTGGGCTGTGTTGCTCAGGAACAGGTGCCACAGGCACAGGGCACAACAGGTGCAGTCCTGGCTCGGGCAGTAACCCTGCGCTCTCTGGCGCCAAGAGACTGCGAGTGGTGCGGAGGCCGTCAACTTCCGGGTCTTCTGGCGCGCGAGCAGGCAACTGCAAGCTTCCAGGGCGTGCTCACCCCGCCACACTCCTCCACCCTGCAGGGCCCACGGTTGGGGGTGGGGGAGGAGCCTGTCCTCACGCCTCCTCTTGCAGCCCGGGGACCCTTCCTGATCGTCGCTGGGCTGGGAAAGGGGTCATCCTTCACGTACCTCCTTAGCAATAAAGTACCAGGACTTGGTCCCGTAGATTACAAAATCTCCTTTTAGTAATCTTATGGCGTGCTTCCCTGGCAAGAGCAAGGGACTGAGTTCAATCCCCGGTTCCGCCAAAAAAATACAATAAAATAAAAATTTACTTTTTTTTTTGCGGAACCGGGGATTGAACTCTGGTCCTTGCACTTGCCACGGAAGTGCTTATTTCACTGAGCCATCTCCCCGGTCCCTAAAATAAAAAAAATTTTTTTAAAAAGTGGGGGTGGGGAGATGGCTCAGTAGGATAAGCGCTTGACTGGCAAACGCAAGGATATGAGTTCAATCCCCGGTTCTACAAAAATAAATAAAAATTTAAAAAATAATCTTACGGGGGCCGGGGAGATGGCTCAGTAGAATAAGCACTTCCCTGGCAAGTGCAAGGGCCTGAGTTCAATCCTTGGTTCCACACACACACACACAAATAATAATAATAATAATAATAATAATAATATAATAACCTTATAGATTATTGGAGAGTTTTAAAATCACTCTTGCTAGAAAGAATTCGAGGGGCAGGGGCGCTGAAGTGCGGCCCGGCTTGGGCTCTGCTTCTCCACTTCCCTGGGGACCTTCTCTCTTGCCAGGCACAGCTCCCTCTGGGGTGGGGGGCGGGGGGCTGGTCCCCAGGGACCACCAGGAGGGTGGTGGCCGCAGGGGGCCCCTGACTGGTCTGGATGTAGGGCCGGCGGCATCAGCGGGTGGCACAGGGGCGCAGCTACCTGTACGCACTGAAATGGACCTCAAATAAGCACCACCTCAGAGTCCCTCATGTCAAACTGCTTTATTACATCTTAAATAACAGTACAGTTTAATATAGGGTCTATCTTGCATCCAGCCTCCTTGCAGTACACTGACTTTAAAATTAAATACAAAAGGTGAAAAGGGTGAAGGTGCAGAGAGCTCTACAGAGTCGTCTGACAGAGGGGACTTCGTTGTATTCTCGTTGCCAGGTCCAGGCCTACCGCACGGTCACAGCACAGTTTGTACAGGATGTCGCGGGAACAGGATGGCGAAGCCACTACTGCTGCTAGGAGGGGGCCGGGGACCGGGAAGAGGGAGGGCCCACAGGACGCTGCTGTCCAGGCGCTGCTGCTGACCAGGGCGACGCAAGCAGGCAGGCGGGGCCAGAGGTCAGCCCCCGCGGGACGGGGCTGTACCAGCTGGGCTGCCGAGAAAGGGCAGGGCCCCAGGTCGGGCACCCCTTCCCTCCTCCCTCAGAATCCAACAGCAGTCTTTTAGCAGGACTTTTTTTGTTTGTTTTTGTTTTTTTAAAGAAGTAAAGAAAACAGTGACTCATCCCGCTACTCAAGCAAGGGGAGCCCTCGCTGCTTCCGAGGTGTGCAGAGTAGCAACAGAAGTGGACAGAGCCGCCATGGTTACAACTTTAAGAGGTTATTTCTTAAAAGAAAAAACATCTAAGGACTGAGTCCTATATGCACTTTTGAGCATTTCTACAGCATGCGATTCTAAGAGTAAACCCACCCAATATGGCAAACAATCAAATTTTTAAAATTTAACTTAGAAAGTCTGAGATCATTATTTTCAAAACATTGATTTGTACATTGTTTCATACACAAATAACCAACTGACTATCCAAGCACAGGACAGGCATCTCTCGACAGGCTCCTGCCAGCGAGAGCAGGGGTGGTGCCGGGTGAGGAGACTCCCTCCAACTTCACAGGACTGGAGTGGATGAGCGCGGGAGGGCGGGAAGGGGCCGGCCGAGTTCACTGCGGCACAGGGGAAGGGCTCTGACTGCGTTCGTGAGCCCTGGCGCGGGCTCTGCTACTCTGCTTCTCGGATGCCCTCCTACTACGTCGTGTTTGTGTGCAACAGTCGTCTGCGACACAAGGCGGGAGCAGAACGCCAGGGACTAGACAGCCCCATCGTCAGAGACCTGCCCCCAGCTATGGTTCTGTTCCACTGTCGGACAGAAAGGACTATATTCAAAAAAGAAAATGTGAATGCTTCCAAAATCCTGCTACAAACACAGCTTAAAATTTAGAAATGATTACAAGATAAACAAAGTCCTCAACTTGTTTTGCATGAATGCCACGAAACAGGGTCACTGGTCTACTCTTCAGTGAGCTAGTGGAGAGGTGTATCTGTCTCACAATTACACTCAGGTTTACCTTCTGGTTAACATTTTTATTGTAGTATTTCCTTTTAAAATTCACCCAAGACAAAAAAGAAAACAAAGACAATGGCCCCGGAAGGAATGCACAATTTGTTTTAGTTTACAGCACAGAGATCCTTCTCTTAATGGGAATTGTGCTCTTGGTTTCAGCAATAAGTGAAGAAGAAAAGATCTTGCCCTTTGAAGTTCTGAGGGGAGTGTGGGTGTCCACGTTAGTATGGGTGGATAAGATATGCTATCACTGTAGCGCTTCAAGGTTGGAATGGTCTTCCTGTCACGGTGGCGTCCGCCTGCGG
>NW_004524689.1:730465-731545 GCF_000260255.1 Octodon degus
GGCCAAAAGACTATCTCTGAGCAGCTGAGCACATGACAGTCTTTGGTGAGGTCATCTCTCACTCATCTGTGATGCCTGGCACCTAATAAAACCCAGCACACAGGGCTGTGGTGGCTGCTGAGACCATAGGGGCTGTCATACAGTGACCCCAGCACCAGGCAGGCCTCCTGCCCACCCCGACAACTGTGACCTGGACAGCACAGTAGCAGGACACTCCACTTCCTCTGGAAGGAGCTAAACATATTAAAACCCATGTCCCCACCAAGCACATGGGTGGGAGGACTCTGTGGAGGCTGGGGTTGGCTGTCACTGACCTCAGTGATTTAGCCCCAGGCAGAGGACTGGGTAGTATAAGGTGCTCAGGACCCCAGTCACAGTCCCCTCTTTGACTCTGGCAAATACTGAGATTTGCTGAAGGCTTCTGAAGAGTCAACATCCTTCTAATTCAAATACACTATGAAAAAGGTCTTGGGGCCAGGGAGATATAGCGCTAAGCATCTGAGCGCCTGCCTGGCAAGCGCAAGGCCAGGAGTTCAATCCCTGGTACTGCGTGCCATGCTGGCCCTGGAGCCCCAGGTGCACATTGCTGGCCACTGAAACTGTGTGTGGTGGCGCACATTTGTAATCCTAGCGCTGGGGAAGCTGAGCCAGGAGGATCACTGTAAGTCTGAGCTGTGTAGTGTGTAGTGAGACCCTGTACCAAATAAACATAATAAAATTAAAAAGGTCTTGTCCTCTGCTGCTCTGCCAGGGCCCTCTGGACAGTAGCGCCATGGCCCTGGTGACCCCAGGGAGCACAGGATCAGGACCTCCCAATGCAGCCCAAAGCTCTCCTGCCAGCCTCACAGGGAAAGGCTGTGCTTGTCCTCTGGTATCAGTACCCCAGAGGGCCAGACTACATGGCAGCTTGTCTCCTCCTCTGCTGTGTCAGCTGGGCTAAAACAAACTTCTGTCATTTGGCACATGCACATCCTGTTGGTTACCGACCTGCCCTGTCAGCTTTGAGGGCATCCCACACATTGCAGTTGAAGTCATCATATCCAGCGAGGAGGAGGCGCCCGCTCTTGGAGAAAGAGACAG
>NW_004524689.1:733100-749163 GCF_000260255.1 Octodon degus
GAATAGGTCATGAGTTCCTGGTCTGCACGGAGGTCAAAGAGCCTGCAAGTAGCGTCATCTGAGCCGGTGGCAAATGCATTGCCATTTGGAAAGAACTGAAAAGAGAGTGAACAATACTGCATGTGAATATAGGTAAGATGCAAATGCTAAGTCAGAGATTTTGGAAATGTGGCCACTGAGGACAGCGCCAGGGCTACGCTCTGGTAGAGATGGGTACACTGGGTTTTAAAGTAACCCCTAGGGCAGCCATAGATATAGCTCAGCAGCACAGCATCTGCCTAGCAAGTAAGTGCAAGGTCATGAACTCAATTCCTGGTATAAAAAAAGAAAAAAAGAAAAAAGAGATATTTTTGTTCTAGCCAGGCCCTGTGGCACACACCTGTAATCCCAGCTCTTGGGAGGCTGTAAATAGGTGGATCACTACGAGTTCGATCTAGTAGTAAGACCCTGAACAACCTGTGGACCCTTCCCTAAAATAAAAAATAAATAAATAAAATAAAAGAGGGAGTGGGGGGGTGTAGCTCAGCGGCACAGCACTTGCCTGGCAAGCACACTGTCCTGAGTTCGATTCCTGGTCCCCCCTCAAAAAAATAAAATAATAAAAAGACGAGCATTGTGAGTTTGAAAGCAGCCTGGGCTATAAAATGAGCTCAAGGCCAGCCTGAACTGCACAGCAAGACCATGTCTCAAAAAGATAAAAATGGGCCAGCCAGATAGCTCAGTGGATTAAAATGCCTGAGGCATATACAGGGTCTGGGGTTTGATCCCCTGGGGCGCTCTGAGACAGGGTGTGATGGCACAGGCCTGTAATTCCAGTGCTCAGGAGGATGAAAACAAGGGGATCACTGAGTCTGATCTGTGGAGTGAGACCCTGTACTAAATACATTAAAAAAAAAAAAAAAAAAGAAGACGACAAAAATTAATATAAGGGCAGGGTTAGGCCAGTGTACCAACGAATGGGCTAGCGATCCTTGGGCTCATTTCTAGGGGAAGGGGCAAGAACCTCTGCTGGCCACTGGACATAGCTGACTGCCCAGTGGAGAGGGAGCCAGGTTCCTGGCTATACTGCTCCTGAGCAGAGAGGACATGCGGCGAGGGAAGAATACCAACCACTGGCTGTTTCAGGGCAGAACAGGCCTGACACTCGGCAGCCACCTCAGCACCCAAGATACAACCAGCACGGAACCATCTGGCCTCCAGGTCAGACCAGGCCCCAGCCAGGTCTCCCACGGGCCACTCTGGGGAACCACCAGTGACTGCTTATTATTTCAAAGGGGAGAGAAACTGGAAATGGTTCAAACTCACACAGATGGCGTTGATATCGGACTCATGGCCAGTGAAGGTCTGCCGGCACATGCCTTCTCGGACATCCCAGAGCTTGGCTGAGGCGTCACAAGCACCGGAGACAAATAGTCTGGTGTCGGGAGCCAGAGACAGGCTCATGACGTCCCCAGTGTGTCCAGTAAACGTGGTTGTCTGCTGGCCAGTCTCAATGTCCCACAGTGCACTGGAGCAGGAAAATGAATTAGATGTCAGCCTCACAGCCCAAACACCAGCCTCGGAGCCATCCAGGACTGCAGGAAAGCTCCTTGTTTCTTGTGTGCAAGGCAAGGTTACATTTTATAATACAGCCCTATTTAGAGCAAAATCAAAGCAAAGCGAGTAAAGTATATACAACTGCTCAGATGTAAGTGCGGGCTGGGCCTCAGTGGCAGCGGTCTCTGCAGGCGCATCCAGCAAATGGTGCCTCCATCCCCTCCTGTGCAGAGCGCTGCGAGGCTGGTGCCACACCTGGACTTATGGAGGCAGAGAAGTCCCCAAGGCAGGCAGCGGGAAGCCCTGGGGAGGGCCACAAAGGAGAAGAGGGCCCTACCTCTTCTAGAAAACCACACCAGGGGAACAGCTCAGGGACCCTGTTGCCCTTTCAGAATCATGCACCAGAGCACAGAGGCATCCATGTGTTCCCGTCTGATGGTGCCAAAGGCAAGGCACCAACAGCACCTGCACAGAGCAGGAGCTGGCTCTGAAGGCCACAGATAGCGTTGCTTTTCTGCTGTGCCTCACAGAGAGCAGCACCCCAGAAAACTGCAGGGAGCTGGGAGCTGGCTGGCCTGGCAAAGCACATCCAAGAGGACAGCATGAACACACTGTGCACGGGTCTCCTTGAGGAGGCTGACGTGTGGCCAGAAGGAAGCAGGGAGCACAGGAGGCATCTGCACAATCTGACATTCTGGTAGCAGCCCAGGCCTGAGTTCACTGTGTCTACATGCACACGCCTGCCAGCTAGAGGACTGGCCGCCCAGCAGGCCCACGGAGACCAGAAGGCACCCTCAATCACTAGGGGGCCACTTCAGGTCTGTACATTGGGACAGTCCAGGAAAAAGGAAGAGGGGAAGGGAGGGGGAAGAAGAGGGGCGTGGAAGGCAGGGGAGGGGAGGGGAGGTTGTACAGAGTAGGTGGGCTTCTGCCTCCCAGTAAGGTAAAGATGCCAAAATCAGGTCTGGCATGGCTCACTGCACGGCGACGCTGTTACTCACACTGTTACTCACTGTGCTCATGGTCACAGTGAGACGGTACTGCTGATGGGTACTGACAGTCCCTCATCACTTACCTGCGTGATATACACCAAGGGAAAATAACAAAAGGGAGGCACTTCATTCCCAATTACATAATATAAACATCAGTAATTCTCAGCTCAGTTCAAAACCAAACTGTAAATCTGCAAATACTACAAGAAAATCACACAGGGGCCGGGGAGATGGCTCAGTGGAATAAGTGCTTCCCTGGCAAGCACAAGGGTCTGAGTTCAATCCCCGGTTCCGCCAAAAAAAAAAAAAAAAAAAAAAAAAAAAACAAAAAAAAAAACAAAAAAAAGCCTTTTTTTTTTTTTTTTTTTTTTTTTTTTTGTTGCAGAACCGGGATTGAACTCAGGCCCTTGTGCTTCCCAGGCAAACATTTATTCTACTGAGCTATCTCCTGAGCCACTCAAGGCCATTTGAAATTAAAATGGTCTGACAGGCATGGTGGCACATGCCTATAGTCCTCTCAGGAGGCTGAAGCAGGAGGACTGTCATGAGTCTGAGCCCATCCTGGGCTACACCGTGAGTTCAAGGCCAGCCTGAAGTGCATAGCAAGACCCTGCCTCAAAAAAAGAAGTCTAAGAAGCATGCTTCCCCCATGTGTGGGCCCCCTGCTAGGTGTAAACACAGGTGGTCTCGGTGCAGGTCCACACTCACCATGTGGTGTCTCCAGAGCTGGTGACGATCTGATTGTCGTCCAGGAATCGGCAGCAGGACAGGTAGCCTGGCAGAGAACAGACGTAGCAAGTACTGAATCACCCACCCTGAGCCCACGCCTGCCTCTGTGAGCACCAACAGCACGGCAGTGGGGGCATGGCACGGGAGTCTGTCCAGGCTAGCATGGCTCTGCACACAGCGCTCTCTGCTGGGCTTGCACACACTAAAGCCAGAGTGTACCCAGTGTAGCAACAGCACGGCACCCGTGAAATGCCTCCAGCTCACCTGAACGCAGGGATCCCCTCCCCTTGGGCTTTCACGCGCCCACCAAAGAGAGACAATCCAGGGCTGGAACACAGCCCTATTGTTCTGGAGCTCATGGTCCAGTAGGAAGGGAATGACAGGCACTCGAGGAGCAGCCCAAGGCTGAGCAGGGGAGCATGACAGGAGAGGATGGGGAGCAGGCACTTAGTGTCCCCAAGGGTGTTCCAAGCAGATGACCTAACCACAGGCAGGAGGAGGCCCCAACTCAAGGGGTCAGGGCAGAAAGAACTTGAAAGCTTCAAAAGGACTAACACAGGGGCTAGTGAGATGGCTCAGTGGTCTAAAGCACCTACTTAGAACAAGCTAAGCTAAGCAAAGCACAAAGACCACAGTTCAATCCCCCAGCACCACATGCCAGCCGGCCCCGCCCCCTGGTGGGCTGAGCTGGCCACACACACACTAAATAAATAAATAAATATTAAAAAAAAAAAAGGACTAACACAGGGGATAGGAAAAGACAGGGGAACAGCCGTATAGCAGCGATGCGAGGGACCCTGGGGTGCTCCTGCCAACCCTCTGGGAAGCAGGTGAGGCAAGGTAAGCTGGCAGGTGGTACACGCAGGGCAGAGAGATGCTCCATCCTCAACAGCTTAACAAAAACAAAACACAACATCAATTGGGGGTCTCTGTGCACTACAATTTTGCATTACTAAAGCTATTTTCCACTGCTTTGCCTTTTCAAGTTTAAGTGACTCTGGAGTCAGTGTACTCATCCCAGCTCTGGAATTTACAGAGACAGAGTTCAGGGTCATTAAACTTCGCACTGCCCAGGGCTCTTGCCAGCTTGGCCCCAGCCTGCCCTAGAGGGTCAGAGCGACCTGGCAATCCTGCGAAGATCCCCCAGCAGGCCTGGGCACTCACTGAACCACCCCCCCAGCCCATCAGGCTGTGAGATGCGGTGCGCAGCTAAAGAGAACAAAACACATGTGGCACAGGTCACTGAGCACCTCGTGCCTCGACGGACCCAGGCAAACTCAGCTCTCTGGAAGGCTGACAGAGGACTGCCAGTTGAAGGCCAGCCCTGACAATTTAGCAAGACTCTGCTTCAAAAGTAAAGTAATGAATACATAGGGTTAGAAGTGGAGGTGGAATTCCAATCCTCAATGCCCCTGCTTACTCCCATGCTCCCACCTGCTTCTCTGATGCCCATGTCTCCACCAAAACCACCTGACTCCTGGCACAACGAACTTCTTCCACCCAAGGGTTCACACAGGGAGCTCCACTTACCCTACCACCTCTGATCCCACAGACGACGCATGAACACAGAAGGTGTGAAAGCGAGCCGTGGCAGCCCTGCTGCCTGCACCTTGCCCAGGCCCTGTAGCTCTTGGCCATGCTGCAGCTGAGCCATGAATCGGCTCTTCCCCCAGTCAGGGACAGGATGGCACAACCCCCACATTCTGATTGCGCCCAGGCACCACAGACCCCAGCAGCCAGGAAGAACCACCAAGGCAAGAGTGGGGCTCGCTGGAGGCTACCCCAGCGTCCCTATGGTGACTCCACATGCAATCAGAACTAGTGCTCCACACAGACACAAGAATCACTTGCAACTATGCCAGGAGAGGGCAAAGCTCATCATTGCATGGCTCAGTCTTCAGTCCTTTTATGTTCTCATGTTCAGGGTGGGTAGGTGCTGCGTTTACAGAGGCCCGGCACTTCCCCAGCATGGGGCCACTCTAAGCACCCTGGAAGCTATGGGTGCAGGGACAAGCTCCAGAGAAGGCAGCTCCTGGAAGGTGGCAGACGCCGACCAATGTGGCTCAGGGTCCGTGGCTACGAACCCTGAGACTACCTGGTGTGGGCAGGGGCCACCACCTGAGACAATTGTTCTCCATGTTGCAGCAAGGTCTGAGAAACCAGTCCCCTGTGGATGGGCTCAGGGCCGCAGCCTCCACAGAAAAGAGCAACAAACTGAAAATGGCCCAAACGTCCAACAGCCAAGAAAGGCTAGGCACTCACTGATGGCACAACTGCGCAACTTTAAGATGGAGCTGCAGTGAGCGCGGCAGCACGTGCCTATGATCTTCACATACGGGAGGCCGAGGGAGGGGTATCCTGCATTAGAGGCCTGTATGGGCTACACAGCAAGAGGTTAAACACACAAGCGAATAAAAGGCAAACACTGGAGTTCGGGATGGGATTTTAAGTAAAAATCAAAAGGGAAGTCCAATTTCTTCTCCAAGCCAGGTGTGGTAGTGTTGGAAACAACTAAAGCTGAAACTGATCACACGGGCAGGGCAGGATGAGGCCTCACTGCCTACAGCAGCCAAGCTGCCTCAGCCCTGAGAACATCCTGCCAGGACACTGTGGGCTATTAGTTGCTAGACAACCTTGTGTCCTGCAACTTTGTGAAGGTATAAATAAAGCAGACGAGTCAACACCTAAACCAGCTCTTGCCTCTTGTCTATCTTTTCTTTATTCCTGTTGCTGTTTCTCCCTGGGTATAACAGACCACACTGAGAGGGGAGGCAGAGGCAAGACGATCACTGTGAGTTTGAGGCCAGCCTGGGCTACATAAAGAGGTCCTGTCTCAAAGAGAAAGTCTTCCCTGAAACTTCTACAATGATACACACACTGACAGTTTTTAGCTTCCTGTGTCAGAAGTGCAGGGCAGGGATGAGACTCTACCTAAGAAAGAACATAGGATGCCTGGAAACAGGATGGCCAAGGGGGGCCCAGGAATGACAACTGAACCAACAGGGGTTTCTGCCCCAGGGGGGAGAACATCAGCCTAGAACTGGAGGAAAAGCCCTCAGTGCCACTGTGTCAGGAGCAGGCACTTGCTTTAGCCAGTCAACAACAAAAGAAAAGGCATGGGGACATGGGAGCAACCCGAAGCACTGAGTAGCAGAGTACAAGAGAGGGAGGAGACTCAATGCTAAAAAGAGAACCAATTATATGAGGTTCCAGAGGGATGGGCAAGGAGAATGTGAGCAGGCTTTCGAGGAACCTTGGGTTCAGCCATCAATGCTGTGGCCACGCAGCTGTCACAGGCTGTGGTTCTGGCTGCCCAAAGACTTCATGCTGCCAGGTGGCCCAGGATCCACCAGGATTAAGTGGCTGGTGGGTGGGCACAGGACACACTCTAGGTAGCAGCAGGCTGTGCCAGGCCGGGTGGCAGCCCTAAAAAGAAGATATGTTCTCTGGGTGCTGGGTGGGCAGGATGGAGGGCTGGTGTCAGCTGAGGGAAAGTGCTGGGCCTGCCTCCAGCCAATGGGGGGGGGGGCTTCCAAGACAAAGAAGACAAAAATAACTGAGGGCCACATGACTTCTGGACAGATCTGATGAGGAGACAGCCTCTTTTCCTCTTTGTCCAAGTTTGCTGATTCCTGCCCAAAAGCAATCTATTATTTGCTGTTCCGGCCCCGCCCCCAGGGTGTGCTGAGAAGCGACTGAGACTGGGCGTGATGGTGCACACCTGTACTCCCTGCGCCTGGGAGGCTGAACACAGGTGGATCAGTACAAGTTCGATCTATGTAGTGAGACCCTGTAGACCCTTACTAAAAAAAAAAGAAAAAAGAAACCCATTCTTCACCCATGAATATGAAGAATCACCAGTTTCTCAATGGAGGAAGAAACTTGTGCCCTGAAAACCAAGCTCTAGCTGCCACCCTGTGTCCCAGCACCAAACCAAGCTGTCACCAGGCTTCCGAAAGGGCGCTAGGCAGGAGGTCCTCAGGAAACTGGCCCACACTTACGCAGTAATTTCAGAGAACAGCAGCCACTGGGTGGGGACTGACTGCCCTCCATGAGCCCCAAGGCTCGCCACTGAGAACAGTCTGCAAAACTAGGCCACAGGGTCTTGTCAAACATGAGATGCTTTTCAAATATCTAATGCCTTCATTTTCACCAAAAAACCACCCGAGAGTTCATTTTGTAACATGCGTGAAATACAGCAAACAACGTGCCAAGCACTGAACTCCCTGGTCGGCCCTTCCACAGGGCTCTCGAGCTGCAACTGCTCATCAAGCTGGCTCTGAGGCCGACTCTGCACTGAGGAGGTCTGTCCTGTCGACATGCACCTACACTCTATGACAGGAGGGGAACAATCACCCCCAAGCCCCATTCCTGACAGTCACCTGGAATTCATGGTTAAAGGAGCTGGAGCAGGTGCCAGAGGGCCCGACTCATGTGCACACAGCTGCCAGACACATGGCTCTGACGCCACATGCAGGACCACAGAATGTGGCCCATGAGGACAGGACAGGAGACTGCCACTGCTGCTGACAAGGGAAAGTTTCCCTCCCCGATAAAACAAACTAAACATGTGTATCTCACAAGAATGTAAGAGAATCTCGAGGGCCTATGACATTTACATCTGAACTGCAACTCAAAATGACTAAACATGTGCCAGCCCCACCCACGGGGCACGCTGAGATGGCAAGTGAGACTGGGTGTGGTGGCATGCACCTAATCCCAGCTCTTGGGAGGCTGTAAACAGGTGGATCACTACCAGTCCGATCTAGAAATGAGACCCTGAACACCCTGTAGACCCTTCCCTAAAATAAAAAAAATTAAAAAATTTTAAAAAGGCTAAACAAAATTTAAAAAATAAAAATAAAATAAACAAAATGGCTAAACACACCATAAAACAGCAAAATATTGCCCCAGTTTAAGAAGATTAGGTGCTACAACTAGGAAATAACTTTTTTGGGCTTTGTTGGGCACAAAAACCAGGGAGACTCTACTATGCTGCACCCCAAGCCCCTCCCCTTTTTAAACAGACATTATCTTGTGCCAGCTACCTCAAACTTAGAATCCTCCTGCTACAGCCTCCCAAACAGATTATAGACATGTGCCAATAACCTGTCAGTAGACAAGAACTTTAAAAGCAGTTTTGTTTGTTTTTGTTAAGAGCAAAATATATTTACTGGGGAAAGAAAGCTTCTGGGAGAAGAACAGAAGGGGGACCCGAAAGGGTTGTCCCCGAAAGGCACTTATTATAACTGCTCAAAACAGTAATGAAAAGGCTGGCCAGACAGCTCAGCGGATTACTGGGGTTCCATCCCCAGCAGGCTGGCCCCAGCCCCAGCCCCAGCCCCAGTTTCAGTCCCAGCGCGTGCTGAAACACAACTGAGACTGAGCGTGGTGGTGCGCACCTGTAATCCCAGCACTTGGGAGGGTGAAAAATAGGAAGGATCACTACCAGTCCGATCTGCGTAGTGAGACCCTAGAGACCCTGTGCTAAATACATGAAAAAAACAAAAAACAAAAAACTAATGAAATATGATTACAAATAAAAGGAAATCATAATAGAAACAAAAATGATTTTAAAATAGTAGCAAAGAGAAACTCTAAAACTGAAAAACAAGGGCCTGGGGAGATGGCTCAGCAGACTAAGAGTTTCCCTGGCAAGTGCAAAGGCCAGAGTTCAATCCCCGGTTCCGCAAAAACACCCTAAAAAACTGAAAAACCACATCATACATAGAAAGCTCCAAAGGCTTACCAATTGAAGTTCAGGCTGGATTTTACGCTACTGGAGGGGATGTGTCTCCCTCAAAGCACCCAATAGGAAGAGCTGCACACCACAAATGAGTGAAATTGACAGAACCTCAATACAAAGAAAAATAAACCAGAGTATGTGGAGATGGCTGGGAAACCCAGAGAACAGAGACCACTGGACGGGAAAACCCATCCATCTGCTAGAGTGAAAAGAAGAGGGGCTGAAGAGGTACCTGAAGGGACTCCGACTCCCACAAGTCTAACAACACGAAGGATTAAGGCAGGAAGATCACTTCAAGTTTGAGGCCAATCTGGACTGAAAGTGAGTTCAAGACCAGCCTAAACCACACCAAAAAGAAAGATTCCCCCCCAAGCCCCACCCCCAAATTACACGCATAATGAATACGAAGAAAATATTACATCTAGGCACATCACCGACAAACTGATAAAGCCAAAAGTAAATCTTTAAAATGCTTAATGGGTGGAGGTATCAAAACCCACCAAAGAATTCTACATATATAGAGGAAAAACATTGTTCAAGAATAAAGCTAGGGGCCGGGGAGATGGCTCAGCGGAATAAGCGCTTTCCTGGCAAGTGTAAGGGTCTGAGTTCAGTCCCCGGTTCCGGGAAAAAAAAAATAAATGAATAAAGCTAAAGGACTGGTGGAATAGTTCAATGGACTAAGTTCCTGCTTAAACAAGTGCAGGGACCAGGGTTCAATCCTCAGCACCATATGCTGCTCTGGCCCCGCCCTCAGGCGCCCTGAGCCAGCCACCAAGACCCAGTGTGGGGGTGCACACCTGTAATCCCAGCACTGGGGAAGCTGAAAACAGGAGGATCTCTATGAGTCCAAGATGTATAGCAAGACCCTGTACCAAATATATACATATATACACACACACATACATACATACAAATAAGTCAGGCATGGTGATGCATGCCCTTAATCTCAGTACTAGGGAAGCTGAGGCAGGAAGACTAACCCCAAGTTCAAGTCCAGCCTGAACTATATAGTAAGAGCCTGTCACAATATGTCACGGTACAATACAGTATAGTACAGTATAATACAACACATTACAGACAAAATCAGGGCTGGGCATAGGTATAGCTTACCTAGCATGCACCAGTCCCTGCGTTAGAGCCTCAGCACTCCAAACAAAAGGAAAAGAAGAGACTTTAAGGGGAACAAGAGCAGGGAGCCCCACCAGCAACACGCCTGCTACATCACCACCATCTTCCCTGTTTGCCCAGTGTCAGACAGCCAAGGTTGGGGCCAGGGATGTTAGTCAGCGGCAGAATGCCTGCCGGCCAAGCACAAGGTCCTAAGTTCGATTCATGGTATCAAAACAGAACAAGACACCCAAAGTCAACCCAGCCTGAAAATACTTCATAGAGAAGTCCAGAAAAACATAACTCACAATTCTGAAAACACTTTTATTATCATGGGTCACTGTGATCATTCTAGCTTCTTATTAGCTGCTTCTGTGAACTTCTTTCTATGGCTAACTTAGGAATAATTGCAGGAAGATGTATGGTGTTCCTTCTCTAATCTGCTTTTCTGAGGCCGGGGCTCCTGCACAGGATGCCGAAAAGCACATGTGCAGGAAGGCAGGGAGCAACACAAGCCAAGTATAGGTGTGACTGTAAGAGACTACTTGCATTTTGGGGAACTTATTCAAATTTCTTCAAAACACACAAAAAATACTGCTTTCATAAACACAAGTACATACTGACAACCAGAGAGCACATAGCACAGCTGTCCTACACACCCCAGCTCACACTGATCGGGACTGTTCCCCAAACACAATGGCATGTAATGAGAAACTAGGGAGTCAACTACGGAAGAGAGGAGGAAGGAAATGCCCATCTTTTCTTTTCTCAGTACTGGGGACTGCAAGGGCTGCAGTGTCACCAAGCTCTATGCTTGAGACAGTGTCACTGAGTCTTTAGGCTGGACTCCCGGCGATTCTCTTGACACAGCTTCCCAGGATGCTGGGCTGGCAGGTATGTACCACCATGCCCTGCTGTGACTGGCACTTTTATTGAGCTGAAATAATCAGGAGTGATCGATACAATTAATATTAGTGACTAGCAAGAACATACACCCAACCTCAGGAGGCAGGGTATCTGTGGCTCCCTAGTGAGAATGTGTACCTGTGTGTCCCGCCAGCTCGCGGCTCACACGCACGTTCCCTTCGCGAGTCTTCAGATTGTAGATAGAGCAAATGTTGTCCAGGCCACCACAGGCTACGTAGTTTCCAGAGGGGGCATAAGCACAGGTCATGACCCAGGAGGAGCGCAGGGGGATGGCATGGACCTGAAAACAGACAGATGCAGCACACACTGTCAGTCCCAGCCACCTGATGCTGAGGCTGGAGAGCCCGTGAAGTCAGATTCAAGTGTGGACAACTCAGCAAGACCCTGTCTCAAAAAATGAGCATAAACTCCTGACACTAGGATTCTATTTCTAGTTTTCAACTTTCACTGCATGGGAAGTGACAGAACAAAATTACAACTTTTGGGGAGAGAAATCTATATATGACCAATCACATGGTGAAAACCTAATGCCATGCACCAGAACACCAATGCAAACCATCACCTACTAGAGTCACAACTAATGCCAGACAGGCACTCAGCAGAGTGCTCCTGACTGACAAGAGCCTCCTGACCAAAAGACACACGAAAGGGCTGCTACTAAGAGCTCGCTATCATCAGCCCTGCACGTCAGCCTGCAGGCAGGCTGCCCTACAGGCAGACCTGCTAGGATTTCTGCAATCTATTTATTTATTTATTTATTTATTTATTTATTTATTTTTTTGCGGAACCGGGGATTGAACTCAGGCCCTTGCGCTTGCCAGGGAAGTGCTTATTCTGCTGAGCCATCTTCCCGGCCCCTCTGCAATCTTTTAGACATATTAGCATTAGCAACTTTGTAAAACACCACAAGCTTGGGGGGTCAGGGATATAGCTCAGCAGCATAGGAGCCTGCTTGGCAAGTACAAGGCCCAGAGTTTGACCCCTAGTACCACCCCCCAACCCCCCCAAAAAAAACCCACTCTCACAAACTTGGATTAAATTTCTGTTTGGCAGAGCTGGGAACTAAGCTTGTGTAAGCTTGGAAAGCCCTCTGGATCTGCCCTTAGCTTGGACTCCAGGGCGCCAGAGATTCTCGTGCCTTAGGCCCAGGTTAGAGGCATACATGTGCCTCTGTGTTCAGCTAAATTTATTTTACTTGAGGCATGGGGGATTCAAGCCCATAACCTTGTGCATGCTAGGCAAGCACTCTACTTCTGAGCTACATTTCTGGTCCCAGGCTAAAGTTTTTTTGAGACAGGGTCTTACTGAGTAGTTCAGACAGGCTTGAACTCACTGTGTAGCTGAGGCTGGTCTTAAACTCAGCCTCTTCAGTGTTGGGTTAGTAGGCATATACCACCACACCTGGCTAAACTGCTTTGTTTAATGTATGTATGTTTTTATTTATTTGTTGTTTTCTGAGACAAGGTCTGTAGCCCAGGCTGGGCTTAAATTTAGTTATTGTCCTGTCTTGGCTTCCCAAATGCTGGGATTAAAAGCACATGCCACTATACATGGCAAGGCTAAATTTTAATTTTAATTTAATTTAATTATTTATTTATTATTTATATTTATTTCAAGGTCTTGCTGTGCAGCCCAGATTTGTAGTCATCCTCCTGTCTCAGTCTTCCCAGCCCCGAGGTTACAAGCATGTGCCATCACTCCTGGTTGCAGTGGTCAGCTCGGCGTCGGCACGGCATGTGGTACAGAGGATTGAACCTGGGTCCTTGCACTTGCCAGGCAGGCACTTAAGACTCCCAGGCTCTCTCTCCAGCCCTTTTTTTTTTTTTGCAGAGCTGGGGATTGAACTCAGGCCCTTGTGCTTGCCAGGGAAGCACTTATTCCACTGAGCCAACTCCCCAACCCCTAAACTTTTTTAAAAAATTAATTTACACTCATAATATAATGCCTCTCAGATTATCTCTTGATTTTGCATTCTCTAAATACAACACAGGACTCTGCAGACTGATCAGAATGGGAGGCAGCTCTCCTGGACACCCAGGCAGAGGCCGGTCTGCACGTGCCCTTCCCAACCCCAGAGACTTTCCTCACAACCATGCCTGGCCTGGAGTGCTCCGGGAAGGGTCTGTGCAGCTCACCTTGTTTGTGGTATAGCTGTCCCAGATGATTAATTTTCCATCCTGCGAGGCGCTGACCAGGAGCCTGAAGGGTAGACAAGAGCAGCCATCAGTGCCACAGCCACGGTGACCTTACCACAGAGGTGACCCCCGAGGTGTGTGACGACTGCTCAAGACAAAGCGCACCTGCTCATGAGGGAAAAACCACTTGAACATTAGACCAAGTGTGCAGGGACAGAGTGAAACATGGCGACAGGTCATCTCGACCTGCAGGGCAGTGTGCTCCTGCACAGCTGCGGCACTTAGGGTCTCACCACCAGGACACTGCAAATCCGGTTGAGGACACACAGCTCTCTCCTGAGCCTGTAGTTTCCTGTCCCATACCAAGATAGAGAAGGGGGTCCAGGGAGATGGCTCAGTGGAATAAGCGCTTGCCTGGCAAGCGCAGGGGCCTGAGTTCAATCTCCGGCTCTGCCGAAAAAGAAGCAAACAAACAACAACAACAACAACAACAACAACAACAACAACAAAAAACCCAGTAAACCAACGTAGAGAAGCCTGGATAGAATGAATACAGAGCTTTTGTATATTCCAAACTCATAAAATATTGGCTGAATGAAGAGCCCTGTGGAATTTCCCAGGCTGAGCTAAAACTGGAACACAGGCCTCAGGAAGCAGCAAACAGAACCAGCAGCCTGTAGCAGGTAGAAGACCAACAACAGTGCCATCATGAACTGTCAGATCGGTTCTTGCTCTGTGGAGCTATGCTAAGGTCATGGTCTGTGTGTAGCTGTCCCTCTGCACTGTAGAATGGGACAGGGCTTGAAGGGGCAAAGGAACCGAGTCCCCAGGAGAGCAGGCTGAGCAAGGAGGCTCAGATACCTTGTGGAGGCTGGAGCTAGGAACAAGGGCTCAGACAGGGGTGAGGCGCTGCCTGCACACTAGATAAACAGCAGCAAGCATATTTCCATCTTCAAATTCTCAACTAAACACAGGTTTGACCATTTCAGCTAGAAGCACCTTTTGCTCCTGAAGGTCATGGAAAGCTCGAGTAAAACACAATTTTGATCAGTTTTGAGACTTTTTATCCTCCCAGTCTATTACTTTTCAGATGCAATTCTGTTTTGGTGTTGGGGTCAAATCTAGGGCCTTCGCCCGCAAAGCTCCTCTCCAACCCTGAGAGGGCCTCTGCCCTCCAGTGACAAACTTCCCAGATGCTGGGGACACAGCCCAGGCCTCCAACACTGCCACATCCCTGGCTCTTGGTTCATTACTTTGAGACAAAGCTTTGCCAACTCACCAAACTTGTCATCTTTTGGGAGAAGCCTTCCTAGGGGCTAGGATGAGGGTAAAGGCAACATGTCCTGGTCCTTCAACACCATTCTCAATGCATGCTTCTGCATCCAGGTGCGGCTGCCCACACCAGGAATTGCAAACCATTCCTGGAAGGTGGCCCCTCTGTGGCTCAGGGAGTCACCTTCAGCGGTGTCCGGACAGAGAGATTAATAACTGCTGACTCTCGGGGTCAGGCGGCACTAAGCTGGGTGCTGATCCCCAAAGGTGAGAGAAGGTGTATCTCTAATCCCAGGCCAGTGATGGCTGGGTTGAGGCAGCATACCCTTAGTTGTTCCCTTTCTGAGATCAGGCACCCCTCTGCCCCACCAGAGGCAGGAGCAGACACACCAGGTACCTCATACCCTCATACCACATCCAGAGTGGGCTCTCACTTCAGTAAGGAGAGACTTCAGCAGACTCTGGGAAGGAGAGAAAACACTGATCTAGGTGGCCGGATGTGCTGCAAAACTCTTTGAAAACATAAGTTTGCTGTAAACAGATCCATCAACATGCACACTCAAAAAAAAAAAAAAGCACACTCAACCCATGTGCACAAACAAGCCAATTCTCACCACCATGACAGTGAGTGAGAACCTGACCTGCACACAACAAAGCAACGTACCCTAAATTAGTCTAGAATCAGGAAAAAGAACCACCAGTCTCTGTGGTACCAAGCAAACCCAAAGTCCCTAAACATGCTAGAAATGCGTTCTGCCACAAGGCGCACAGCACTCTGGGACAGAGTCTTCTTGTATAATAAGCTCTGTCCGCAACTCACAACGCTGCACATGCCAGCAGGCCCTGTCATGCTGGGCTGTACCCTGACCCAGAAGACCCTGGCTCCATTTGTACTCGAGGATGGCCTTGGACTCACTCTATAGCTCAGACTAGTGTTGAACTTGCAGTGATCCTCCTGACTCAGCCTCCCAAATGCTGGGATTATAAGCTTATGCCACCATGTCCAGCTCAAAACTTAAAAAAAAGCAAGTAAGAGACTGCACTCACTGTGAAAGTTCAGGGAATGCCTAGCACTACAAAAAGGGAGGAAAATACAGAAGAGCAGGACCACCACCACCACCACCAAGAGTACCTAGTACCTGTGCACTGGGAGGACGCCCACATGACAGGCTCCAGGGTCTGCCCAGTGTCCCCCAATCAGAGGCTGCTAACCTGGACTCTGGCCCTGAGGGTCCACGCCTTGCCTTGCTCTAGGCACAGCCCCTGCCCAAGCCGGGGTGGACACAGACCCCGCCCACTGCACGCTCTGGCCACCCGTCCCCCCCGATGTCCAGACACCAGTGCAGAGCTGGGGTGAAGGAGAGCGTGCTGCTGGGGCAGCAGGCCCAGGCCGCAGACCACACACTGCACAGGCAGTGCGCAACGTCCTCACACAGCATCCCTCCTGTTCCCGTTTCCTCCTGACGGCAATCCCAAGACTTGGATCAGCTAGTAAGAACATTTGCTCCTCCCCCAATTTCACTTATGTGAGTCACAACGCGTTTATTTACTACTTACAAGTATGTCAGGGTGTGGGCCGGGGAGACGGCCCGGTAGAATAAGCACTTCCCTGGCAA
>NW_004524689.1:749493-758302 GCF_000260255.1 Octodon degus
CCTCCAGCCCCACTTCACGAGTCAGGCCAGCACTCCTCTGCACGCCAGTTGTATGGGCCTCTATAGAACAACCTAAAGATAGAAGCTTTTGTTCTCCAGCTGTTTATACTCTAAAAACAGACAATTCCAAGAACAAAGAAAAGCCGAGCACAAATTCCCATTTTGGCAACTGATCATGAAAAACTACTACTCAAAAGAGGACTGTCAAGACTCCTATCAGTAGTAATGGGGTAAAAATGCATGTTATAGTTACACAAGTCAAGCAATATTTTACTGGATTATTTAGGTGGGAACAGCAAAGGGACAGACCTAATACCTCTGAAAAAGGGAAGGCAAGCGGGCTGTACAAGAGCAGGTGGTGGGCTGAACTCCAGCCCAAGCCACAGGTGAGAAGGCTGCCGACAGTGGAGTAGGGATCTCGGGCCCAGGGAAAGACGGTCTGAGCAAGGGGAAGAACACAAAGTGCAGACCAGACACCCTGATGGAGAACTCTCTTTATAGCCCGGGCAGGAAGCAGGGACAGCCACTCCTATCTACAGGGAACCCCACACCCCTCTGGGCAACAAAGGGACTAAGCAAGGCCCTCACACTGCTGCCTCATGCTCAGCCTGCTCCATCCTCCAGTGCTCAGGGCACGCCCTAGGGTCCTGGGGATCACAGAGCAGGTCCAGGGCGCAGAGAGAATGTCCCTGAGATCCCGTGAGCAGCGTGCAGCACAGCTGAGAGAACAAAGCCAGGGCTGGTGTGAACAGGGCCTTGTGGTAAAGACAGGACAGCCAGCCAGCCAGGCATGCAGAACCGAGGTCAGGCAGAATGCTCCTGAGATCACTACCCCTGGCTGCCTGGCATCCTGCGCTAAGTCTCACAGTACTCACATCTCAATACACCCATCCCACCGTGCAACACGTACCGTGAGTCTGTGCCCCAGTGCATGGCATAGATCTTGGCCAGGTGCCCCCTCAAAGTCCTCCTGGTGCGCATCTGGATTCTTCCCACTGGGTCGATGTTGTTTGTGATCTTTAAAAATAAAGTTCCAGTGGATTAACACTTGTGAAGAGGCAAGCAAGTTGACCCGCAGCTCTCCTGCTCTCCTGGACCAGCTGGTCTGGGGCAGGCACCGAGCTGCCCATGATCCTCCCAGGTCTCAAGGCATATCCTCCCCTCACATGTGTGTAGCGCAGAGCCAGCCTGCATGGGCCCTGCCCCTCTCCCCACTCCTTTCTCTGGGCTGAGGCCCAGCTCCTGTTACATAAGGCAACCACGCTGCAGTGCCACACCAGCAGCATCTGGCACATGGATGGCGCTGCGTGACTCTCACACAGTCTGGCTTCAATAACTTCCACCACCCTTAGAAGATTGCCTCACTACTCCCATTGCTTTTTCACCTGTTCCTGGATAGTCACATAGCTACTTTCTCTAAATAGAAGCACAAAACACACAATCCTTTGTGCCTGCTTGTGAGTTTACCTGTGCCTGGGGCACTGCTGTGCTCCTTTTCACAGCGGAGTAATACTCCACTGTGCACGAAGGGTTCACTTCTTAGTCACCATGAACAGTGCTGGAGTTAAGTGGTACACAGCAGTCCCCAGTAAACCACTAGTTTCTGTTCTAGGGCTTCAGTAACCCAAGGTCTAAAACTAGGAAATGGCAAAGCTTTGCCTGCGGGCCCTGGTCATCATGCCTACATCATCCAGCTCATTCTCCTGGTCTCATGTCAAGCCTCACAGGAAGAACACCTGAGGGCCACGTGCTACGTGGCGTCCTCAGCGCACCTGCGTATCCACCTGCATGGCAGCTGCATGCTGCCCTAGGTCCAGCCTGGCCTCCCACCTGCACATGCAAGATGCAGTGCAGGGAAGCCTGTAAGCCCTACTGTGGGTCTCAGAATGTGTTCTGTCCATGTGTTTGTTTGAAAACCAGTTTTCTATACTTCCAGGCATATGAGGCAGGAAGTTTCTGGGTCACAGAGGAATTCTATGGTTAACTTTTGAGGAATTACCAAACTGAACTTTACAAACTGAAGTTCTAGGACAGATTCTGTCACAGAGTAAAATACCACACTCTGAAACAAGAACCACATTTTATAGTGACTAGCTCTGTGATGACAGCTAACTTTGAGCTACAGATACAGTCTTCACTGAAGGGAAAAAAGCCCGTTACTCCTGCCCATCACCAGAACAAATCTCAGTCTTATCACACGGAACAGACTGAGCACAGCTCAGAGCAGAGCCTGGAAGGTGGCTTCACAGGGCACCTGCCTCTTACCTGCGAGAGAGTTGCATCTGCACATGCTTTCCGAGCATCCTAGAAAACAACAACAGAGAGGCGATGAGTCCTGATCCAGCCCTCCACTCCCAAGCCCTCCTCCCACACAGACGCAGGAGTGCCAGGCAGGATGACAAGCAGCACCAAGGACAGAACACTCTACCCCCCTCCCCCTCCCCCTCCCCCTCCCAAGTCCACAGCTGCTGGGGACTAACCAGGCCCCCCTTGCACAGGGCTCACAGTAGCCAAGCGCATCTAGGCCTGCACATCCTGTCATACCAGCAAAGGCCCAGGACCCTGGAACCACAGGCAGCATTAGGACAGCCACCAGGGGCCTGGCACTGGGCAGCACCCTCCCACAAATGGCCATGCTGACTCTGTCTTCCCTAAGGGACAGGACCCAAAGCAAGCCAGCTCTAAGACCAGCTTTGCAGCCAAAGAACTGTTCCTTTAGAGTACTAAGAACTCCTTCCACCACCGCAACCATCGAAGAAGAGTAGCCACGGCCCTCCGCTATCCCATGGCTGTGGGCCTCAACAAGGGCCACAAGGTGACTAAGAATGTGAGCAAACCAAGGCAGAGGCACAGCCACCGCCATGGAGTCTCACCAAACACACCAAGTTTGTGCGGGACATGATACAGGCGTGCAGCTTCGCCCCCTACGAGCGAGTGGCACTGTGGAGCTGCTCAAGGTCTCCAAGGACAAGTGTGCCCTCAAGTTCATCAAGAAAAGTGTGGGAGGGGCTGGTGGGATGGCTCAGTGGTCTAAAGCACCTACTTAGAACAAGCTAAGCTAAGCAAAGCACAGGGATCGCGGTTCAATCCCCCGGCACCACATGCCAGCCAGCCCCGCACCCTGGTGGGCTGAGCTGGCCCCCCACACACAAAATAAACAAACAAACAAACAAATAAATAAATAAAATTAAAAAAAGAAAGTGTGGGAACGCACATCCACACCAAGAGGAAGCATGAGGAGCTGAGCAACATGCTGGCCGCCATGAGGAAGGCAGCTGCCAAGAAGGACTGAGTCTCTCCGGAATAAAGCTTTGCAGGGAAAAAAAAAAAAAGAGAGAGAGCACTAAGAACTTTGTTTTCAATCATAAATCTCAATTCTGTAATGACAGAAGGCACCTAGAATTTCTGAGACTTTCTGGCTCTTGCCATCTGGTCATCCGTATAGCTCACCATCCATGTAGATCACTATCTGTACAGCTCATCATCTATGTAATGCAGGGAAGCTGGTGAGAACCGTCAAGGACACAGTACACCAGCTCACGTATCTGCATTACTAACAAGCCACCAAAGTAACCAGAAAAGCCCTCAAATCTTAAGTTAGCATGTATTGTTATAATCAAAGATACTGGTATTGAAGAAAAATGCAGTAAGAGCTTTGAAGTTTCAAAACTTGGGTTAAGCCTAAGTCAAAAGACTCATGACAATTCTGAGTGAGAGGATGTTTCCATTGGTTGGTGTCTGGCCACCTGCTTTGTGACAGCAGCTTTCAAAGGACAATGTCCCTTGTGTCTCCTGGGCCCGGTGGGGTATTTCCCACTAGGCACCAGGACAAACTGCTTCACTACAGAAGACTATTCCAGGAAACCGGCAGGAAAACTTATAAACTGATAAAAAGAAAACACACTGAGCTTACGGTACTGTATAAACATAAACAGCCTCTAGAGTCCACTCTAACAAGCTGGTATTACTGATTCTGATCATGAATAAAACACACAAATCATGTAATCAAGCATCTCTCTATCAGTAATAAAACTTGGCAAGCATGGCTGGGTGTGCAGCTCAGTGGTAGAGTGCCTCCCAGCCTTATTTGACCACCAGAACCACCAAAAACAAACAAATTGATATAAAGTGGATATGGGAGATCCACAGGAGCAAGTCTTTCTTTTTTTTTTTTTTTTTTGGCAAAACCGGGGATTGAACTTGGGCCCCTGCGCTCACCAGAGAAGTACTTATTCCACTGAGCCATCTCCCCAGCCCCCACAGTAGCAAGTCTTTTTGTCAGTTTTACCTGTCAAGCATTAGGTTTAAAACTTATGAATATCAAGATTTTTGTGTTTATTGATGCCATATATCACTTCAGGTTTAAAACCAAACAAGAATTTCTTAAACAGAGAAAATACTAAACTCCTAGGCTTTAAGCAGCTTTGCCCTGCCCAGGGTCTGGATGTGCCCAAGACAAACTGCAGTGAGACCTATGGAGCAGAAGGGACACCCAAGGTGGCCAAGTTCATGCAGCCCTCCCTGGGATGGGATGGGTCAGGACAGTGTGCTACACAGGCGAGTCACTTCTAGAACAGACGCTTCCTCCTCCTGGGACAGGAAGAGGTGGCCTCCCTTGCGAAGGCCTGCTGCTGTAGAGGCAGAACACTGGCCACTGTGCAAACTCCAATTCAATGCCATGGGCCCCTGTGGTGAGGAGTTTAACCCATCACCACCAGTGACTTGTCTGGAGCCCCAAGGCACCATGCACAGGCTGGAAGCCCAAGCTATACCATGGGCTGGCATAGCCCACAGCCCCTGGACAGCACTCAGGACACATGCAGGAGGCAGCTGGGGCCCCATGTGTGAGGCTGCCTTTGAGAACCCGTGTTTCCTGAAAAATACAATCAAACAAGAATTGAAAAGTCTGCCAGGCATGGTGGCAAAGTCCTGTAATTCCAGCACTGGAGAGGCACAGGCTGGAGAACTGTTGTGAGTTCAAGGCCAGCCTAGGCTAAAAGAGACAGAGAGATAGATAGGCAGACAGACGGACAGACAGAGACAGACAGACAGACAGAGAACAAAACAAAACAGGAAGGTCCTTTGGGGCATTTCAGCTGACAAAGTAATCAAGAAAACAGCTCAGGACCTCTGGCCATCTCCTGCCTGTACACATACTCTACACCCTTCAACCAGTATGTACGTATGTGCCTTAGGCAATCAGAAAAATTCCATTCTTTTTCCTCCATCCCATTTCTTTCTTTTACAGAACTGGAAATTGAACCTATGGCTTTTGCACTCCCTGAGTGATACCCCCAGCCCCCACCCCCCTTTTTCTGAGGCAGGGCCTAAATTGCCCAGGTTGAGCTCAAACTTGGGATCCTCTTGCCTCAGCCTCTTGAGGGCTGGGATTACTGCCATGTACCACCATATCCACTTGGGAGGGGGGCTAAGGGGAATTGAACTCAGGATCCCATGCTTGCCAGGCAGGTGCTAAGGCTTAAGTATGAAACAAACTAAACCCTGAAGTCATCACACAAAGTTAATTTTGCCACGCATCTCAAAAACCACATCAACTGCTGGGGGTACGGTGCACACCTGCAAGCCCAGCACTTGGGAGACTGAGACAGGAGGACTGCTGTGAGTTCCAGGCCAGCCTGGGGTACACAGTGAGTTCAAGGCCAGTCTGAACTGCACAGCAAGACCCTGTCTAAAAATAATATACACTGGATTATGCAAAATGTTCAGAATGACTATTTTGTTATTTTTAACTCAGTAAGGGTGGGAAGAAAGGGTCGCATGACCTCCTGCAGCTCCTGGAGGAGGCCCCTGCACAGACTTCCCACACAGAGGAACCCCACACTTGGCAGACTGTGCTCTGCAAAAACTGGGTTCTCCCCCTTCTGTCACATGGACTTCCCTGATCTCAATGAATGTGCCTCAGTCGCTTATGAACAACAGCTTGTAATCATCAGGAAGACAACCTGCCTTACAACAATCCAGGTCACACTGCCATTTAAGACACTATCTTCAAAGATAGTGTCTTTGAATTTCTCGCTGTTTAAACTTAAAAAAGTTATTTTATTTTATTTTTATTTTTTTTATTTAAACATTTATTTATTTTAATTATTGTGTGTGTGTGTGTGTGTGTGTGTGTGTGTGTGTGTGTGTGGCCAGCTCAGCCCACCAGGGGGCGGGGCTGGCTGGCATGTGGTGCTGGGGGATTGAACTGCGGTCCCTGTGCTTTCCCAGGCTTGTTCCAAGTAGGTGCTTTAGACCACTGAGCCATCTCACCAGCCCTAAAAAAAGTTATTTTAGATAAATGTTTAAAACAAGTCTGTGACCCCTCAAAATTCTGATTTCTATATTCTTAGCCACTGGATTTGGGGGACAAAAAAGGAATACAATCTCCCACTTCTTTACTTTTTCATTTACCAAAAACAGCACTGTCCAGCCAGAGGGCTCATCTGGCCCTGCCCCCAGCGCGCTGAGAAGGGCCTGAGACTGGCGCGCTGGCAGGCGGGCGCCTGTGACTCCAGCCCGCAGGAGGCTGAAAGCAGGAGGGTCACTATGAATCCGATCTGTGTAGTGAGACCCTGTACTAAAATGTTAAAAAAAAAAAAATACATATTATGCATTTGAGACAGGGTCTCAATATATAACTCAGGCTGGCCTTAAACGTGTGGTGATCCTCCTGTGTCAGCCTCCTGAGTGCTCAAATTACAGGCCAAGGGCAAAGTATTAAAGATCCAGACCTTAGGGCCAGGGAGATAGCTCAGTGGAATAAGTGCTTGACTGGCAAGTATTAGGTCCTGAGGTCAATCCTTGGTGCCACCAAAAAAAAAAAAAAAAGATCCAGATCTCCCTTTTGAGCACTGGGCTACTGCAGGTCTTTCTGACATCGTCATATGAAATCCTTACAATTCTTTTTGTTAAAATGACTGTGGGGTACAATTCACCCTGCAATCAGAAAAAACTTTTGTTTAGGCGTGTTCTGTATGCTACTAACTTCCTGCAAAGTGCGACTCTGACGGGAGCTCAGGCCTTTCAGATGGTAATGGAATCTAAAAGAAAGTTCTTTCAAACAAACAGAACCCCTAACTACACTGAATACTGGGTTTTGGGCAGCTGACCTCTCTTTATCTTGCTCTTGTATTAAGTATGAGAATAGATATGCATATTTGCACTAAATATTTCTCTGTAAAATGTTCACCGAAGTGGAGATAATCAGGGCTGGTGAGATGGCTCAGTGGAATAAGCACTTCCCTGCAAGCGCAAGGGTCTGATTCCAATCCCTGGTTCTGAGAAAAAAAAAAAAAGTGGAGATAATTAATTCCTTTCAGACTTCCCCTCTTTTTTTTTTTGGGGGGGGGGCAGGTCAGCCTGCCCTGAGGGTAGAAGCTGGCATGACATGTGGTGCCCAGACCAAACTGTGGTTCCCTGCACTTTCCTAAGCAGGAGCTTTAGATCGCTGAGCTATCTTGCAGACCCCAGACTTCCTTTTTTTAAAAAAGTTCATGGATCAGTCACAGATCAGAATTCAAAGCTCAGGACTAGGAGTGCTGCTCTACGCTAGAGCATTTGCCCAAGCTGTGTAAAGCTCTGGGTGTGGTCTCAAGCACTGCCAAAAGCAAAGAAGGGAGAGAAAAAGAGGAAAGAGGGAAAAAAGAAAAAAAAAGAAAAAAAAAAAATACACACACACAGAGTATTCAGTATTAGTACAGGGTCTACACAGATCGGACTGGTAGTGACCCTCCTGTTTTCAGTCTCCCAAGCACTGGGATCACAGGGCTGGTATCCCCAGTCTCAACTGCTCTCTCAGCATGCCCTGGGGGTGGGGCCAGCTCAGGACTGAGAAAAGGAAAATTTTTAATGTTTTAGAATTCTGTGAGGGCCAGCCAAATAGCTCAGCAGATTAAAGCGCCTGCAAGAAGGTGCAGGGGCCAGGGGTTCAATCCCGGGGCCTGCCGTGCCAGCCCTGTCCCCCGGGGTAAGCTGAGACAGTTGAGACTGGGCGTAGTGGTGCACACCTGTACTCCCAGCTCTTTGGAGGCTGTAAACAGGGGGATCACTACAAGTCTGATCTAGTAATGAGATCATGAACAGCCTGTAGACCCTTCTCTAAAATAAAATTAAAAAAAAAAAAAAATCTGTGAAAGCCAATCTTTGCTTGAGTTATACTCAGCCAGAAATTTCTGGTCTAGCAGTCTTTTGAAAAGTTCCAATAATCATCCCAAGGGAAAATTACCTTTCAAAATTCATAGAAATAAATCAGGTACACCTACAAGACTATCTTTTTGTTGTTTTAATTCACCCCCCACCCAGCGCCCTTTCTGCCCTCCTCTCAGTAGCCTCTAGGGAGGGCAGAGATCACCTCCAGCCTGTGCTCCTCCATGCATCTCCCATGCTCACAAAGCTACTCCCACAGTGAACACAAAAGGTGCAGGAAGATCATTATCAATTCTTACAAAAACATTTCATAATCCTTCAAATAACAAATTATAACATATAAGACAAAGCCCTGAAAACACTTCCTAGGTTGAATAGCTAATCTGGAACTACTCCACTTTAAGCCAACTACGGTTCACTTGTAGCCCAGTGTGGGGACCATACCTCCTTTTTCCAGCACTCTAGGATACTGAGGGAGGAGGCTCACAGGATTGAGCCCCGCCAGGGTGGCACTTATAAGACCCTGTCTCAACATGAAAATATAAAAGGGCTGGGGCTGATTAGATGGCTCAGTGGTCTAAAGCACCTACTTAGAACAAGCTTAGCAAAGCACAGGGACCGCGGTTCAATCCCCCAGCACCACATGCCAGCCAGCCCCGCC
>NW_004524689.1:758432-770137 GCF_000260255.1 Octodon degus
AAAAAATGTAGCTCAGCTGGTTTACTCTACAAAGACAGAAAATTTTATTTTATTTTAAGAGACAGAAAATTTAAAAAAAAAAAAGAAAAAAGAAGAAAAAAAGCAAAGGCTCCTTTTCCATGCGAACTCTGAGCGCTGCCCCACTACCTGCCCCCACTGCAGTAGGCCACTTCTGCCCGATCCCACATGTCACAGAGCCCACAGCCACGCACCCTGATTTGGTTCTTGAGCTGCTCGGCTTCCTGCCGTAACTGGTCAAGTTCGCTCATCCTTAGGTCCTAGTACTCTTGCCGCCACCACAGAGAATCCGGGATCTGAAAAGATACCACACAGAAAGAGCCACATGAGTGTTAGGGAATTCAAGAAGCAGAGGAGGCTCAGCCCAATGGTTGCATTGTAGAGACCCTTTCTCAGCATCTGTGGCAACTTACACAAACACGGTGTGGGCTGGGGTAGTAAGACAAGAATTTGGCACACACCAGTGTGCACTTGTGCACGGCCCAATACCTGGGGACCACACACTGCTGGGAGCATCAGGGGACTGGAAAAAGAAAAGGTCTCCAAGAAGTGATTCTCATGGCAGGGCCTGGTCTCCCATAAATGAAGAACACTGAGCTGGGGAGATGGCTCAGTACAGTAAGTGCTTGCCTGGCAAGCGTGTACAAATTTGGGGGCCGGGGAGATAGCTCAGTAGAAGAAGCACTTGCCTGGCAAGCGCAAGAGCCTGAGCTCAATCCCTAGTTCTGCAAACAAACGAACAAACAAACACAACACTCTCCTTCATCAGTAGCACACTGCCATGCAAAAATTTAGGGGCAATTACTTTAGAGACAGCACTGAGGTGGCCTGGCAAACTAGACCTGTGGGCCACAGCAGCGACTATGACGAAAGATCACTAGTGTCCAGTTGTGTTCCTGGCCCACTCAACAAGGAAAGGGAGGCCCTGGGACCTCAGCAGGCTCAGAAACCACACCTTGCTTCTAGGTATGGGCAGAGTCCGGCCCAGAGTGTCCTGCATACCAACTCAAGTCACGCAGACGGTACTCCCCAAATCAGAGCAGAAGAAAACCACCCAGTAAACAATAGACTCCCCTTCCCCAGAGGATTTGACAGACAGGAGTGGCATTTATTTTTTACAAGATCTCAGCTGATAAATCAGTTGCAACATAAACATGACCAAAGCATCACAAGGTGAAGACAGAATTACTTCATTTTAATCACTTAAGAACAGAATTAGCTCCCACACACAAATAAAGAAGACCTCAAAAACACATCTGAGGAAAATTACCTGGAAGGCTCAAAACCTTACAAGTTCGTAAATCTTTCCCATTCTACACAGGAACATTCAAATCACTTCACATAACCTATTCTTGACGTGCACCAATAAATACAATAGAACCACTCCTGGCTACTTCCTTGGCCACCAGGCCAGGCCACGTGGGACAGGAAGGCAAGAAGTGTCCACAGGAGACCAAGGAAAGCCTATAATGGCAGCTGTAGCCTGAGGCAGAGCACCCTGCACAGAACAGTTGCTGTCGCTGCTGCCTTGGTGCCACGTCCAGGAGCTAGGAGGAGCGCCACGCGCAATGCTGGCTTCCAAAGGCCCTTCAGCAGGTCTTTAAACCACAGGCAACCCGTCACTACAGGAGAAGGCCACAGACCCCCTGGGCTATGGCATCACTGGTCTCACATGAGGGCAATGTCACATGGTAGGGACAATTTTCTCTTAAAGGAAAAGACTGGCTGATTCTTTTTTTTTTCTTCTTCTTCAAGACAGGATCTCACTGCATAGTCAGGCTGTCCTTTCACTCACTGTGTAGCCCATGCTGGCCTTAAACTCACAGCAGTTCTACTGTGTCACCACCCGAGTCCTGGAATTATAGGCATTGCCACTGGTTGATTCTTTTCTCTGCAGACAGAGTTTAACTGTGTTGCCTAGGTTGGTCTTGAAATGGTCAGCCCAAGTGACCCTGAGCAACTACGCCACTGCACCTATTACTGTAGTCTAAAAAGTGAGGACTGACGGAAACTACGCTGACGCTTTTGCCTCCCATGTACTTCAGGTGAGCTCAAGCCCTACTGCAGAGTGGGGTCATTCACTCTAGTGATGCTGTCAGTCTCTAAGCTGTAAAAAAGCCCCCTCCCCCACCACCATTTGACAATCAACCAGCTGTATTGCCTAAGATTAGAAAAACAAGTAAAAAACCTAGCTATCTTCCCCCCCCCCAAAAAAAAGAGCAAAAGAAATGTATTGGGGAAAGGAATGATGACTAGGAATAGCTCCTGAGAGACACAAGGGTCCCAAGGGGTTGCCCTAGCCACCCTTCACATGGGAGGTTTCCCTCAATTTTTAAACATACAGTCAGCACATTCATCACAGGGGAACTCATACCACATCTTGACCTTTTTTACTTCTGTCCCCTCCAGAGACTCCCCTCTCGCTAACCTTTAAAAATTAGCTCTTCCTGTGAGTGACCTTAGGTGACCTGTGAAAATGGTTCGCTACTCTCTCAAGCCAGAAAACGCCACAAAATCATGCAAATCAAGAGGCTCAAATCTTCATGTTTAAGAACACGCATGAAACTGCCCGGCTATCAAGGGTATGCATATCCGAAAGGCCACCAAGTATCTCAAGGATGTCACATTAAAGAAGTAATGTGTGCCCTTCTGGTGTTACAATGGTGGAGTTGGTAGGTATGCCCAGACCAAACAGTGGGGCTGGACACAGGGTCGGTGGCCCAAAAAGAGTGCTGAATTTTTGCTGCACATGCTTAAAAATGCAGAGAGTCATGCTGAACTTAGGGGTTTGGATGTAGATTCTCTGGTTATTGAACACATCCAGGTGAACAAAGCACCCAAGATGCGCCGCCGTACGGATTAATCCACACACAAGCTCCCCTGCCACACTGAGATGATCCTTCCTAAAAAGGAACAAACTGTTCCCAAACCAGAGGAGGAAGTTGCACAGAAGAAAAAGATATCCCAGAAGCAACAGAAGAAACAAAAACTTCTGGCACGGGAATAAATTAAGCATAAAATAAATGCAAATAAAATTAATGTTGTCTGTAAATTAAAAAAATAAAAATAGAAATTATATGTACAGGGGGGCCAGGAAGATGGCTCAGTGGAGTAAGTGCTTGGTGCTTGTCTGGCAAGCACAAGGTCCTGAGTTCAACCCCTAGAACCACCAAAAAAAATTTTTTTTATATACACACATCCTTTCAAAGAACACCCTTGGCTTTACTGATCCCACTCACTTCAAAATGAAAAGCACCGCTTAATTCAGTGACCTCACAAAATATCACAGTTAAAAACACAACACCTTAAGTTTGCCCACAAGCAGAAAGTACAGAACCAGGCCTGCTTTCATCACTAATGAGCAGTGCAAGGACTAGCACTGCCTTTTGCATCCCAGCTCCCTCAAGAAGCAGTGAGTGCCCAGAGATGAAGGAAGATTGAAGTCTACGAGTGTGCATGTCCATTTTAACAAAAAGAGTATTCCTATTTTTACTCCTAACAAACTTAAGATTCCTATAAGACCTTCTCTAGTCCGTACACAGAAAAGAAAAAAAAAAAAATCTCATGTCAGGCAATTAAAATTTTTAACACAGAGACTACAGGACACCATTTTTTAAAGTTTGTAAGTCTGACAAAAGACTTTTTTCTCACTGTAGTAGTCTGTGTATGGGATAAAATTTTTAAAAACATAAATAAATACCTAAAAAGGGTTGTAGGAGTGGACTCACACAACTCAGGACCACCCAGGGTGGCACATTCATGGGCCCAGGAAGCAGGACAGCTACACTCAGAGATGCCATCAAGGACGTAGGAGGAAGGGTGTCCTCCCACTGCCCGAGTCAGCCTCACTGGAGACCCCAGGCCCACACGGTGTAGGCTGGCACCTAACCACCATGCTCTTCTGCATACAGAGAGGGACCAGCACACAAGCCCTCTGCAGCAATGCGGTCTGGAGTGAGACCCAGAAAAGTGGGCTCTGTGCTCTTCACCGTCTTCCCCTACACGCAGGGCTTGCTTACACCCACCCTGGAGCTCATAGCTCTGGAGCCTACAGCCAAGAAGCATGTACGCTTTCCTCTACACTTCTCCATTTAGAACAGCGGCTATTGTTAACTGTTCACAGCTGCGGGAAGATGCGAACCTTCTCACTAAGTGCAGTAACAGAGCTAGGTACAGTGGTGCACCTTTGCAATCTCAGCACTTGGGAGGCTGATGCAGGAGTGCTCCAAGCTTGAGGCCTGTCTGGGTAACAGGGAATTGAAGGCCAACTGAATTATTTCAGGAGACCCATACTTTAAAAAAAAGTTGACAACAACACAATAATTTGGAAGAATGCTTAGTATTTACTACATGAAAAAACAAATGTTTGAATGAAGTAAAAAAAACCCCAAAAACAAAAACACAAATATAGTAATTTTAATGACTTTAGAAGCCCTTACATAAAATAGTATTTGCATTAGTTCCTGGCTATGTTTATCTATTCAATTGCTAATACTACCTTCAAAATTTAAATAAATGAATGCACGTTTCAGAAGTCTTACTCACATTTGATGGCGATTACCTGTCTCCCCACTGTCCTTGTCCCCAGCCTTCCAGGAAGGCCCACGGCGAGCAGCCTCCTCTCCTCCTCGAGAGCCCTCTAAGCTCTGCGGTGCTGAGGCGGCACCTGCCAGCCTAATCCACTAAGCCAGGGCCTGCTGAGGTCTCAGGTCCGCTCATGACCCACCCGTGTCCTGGCTCTTATCTAGAGCTTCTGCTCTGGACCTGCTTCTCACAGAAACTGAAGTAATGTGAAAGCGTAAGGCTGGAAACAGCTCAGTGCCTGGGCCTGGCCCAGCACGAGGGGCAGGGAGACCCAGAACCTAGAGACTGTACCGTCCTTACGAACCAAGCGCCACACAGCCCTTTCTGTGAGCATGCCACATGTGTGCGGTGCAGCTGCTCCTGGTGGGCTCCACCGTTTCCCAACAGGGGCACAGCAGCCTTGCATGTGCTGCCAATTGTGGTGCTGTGAACTAAGTGGAAAAAGGTGTTGGTGACCCCAAGCCCACAGCCATCAGAAAGTCATTCACCAACGACGACTTTACTAATGGCAAAAGAAATATAGACACTAGAAAATAAAGTCTAGGATGTGAGGGTGACCTGGTTGCAGATCCGTCAATCCACTGGTTGCCAGGATTGAAAATAATGTCAGAGTCTGGTTCTGCAAACAGGAAGGGTAGGTCTCCTACCAAAATGCCTTTCCCTCTGCTCCAATTACGGCAAACAGGACTGGCAGCCTTGGAATCACAGGCTAACACCTTACAAGGCCACCAAGCTCAAAGTGCTCTGTACTGCTTCCTGTGATTAAACACAATGGCTCCCCTCCAACACGGCAACCTCAGGGTCAGTGCCTGGTATCACAGTGGAAGGCAGCTGAGTAGAACGACACTGCTAGCTGGGTGGTAGTCACACCTATAATCCCAGCACTTGGGAGGCTGAGGCAGGAGGGTCAACCCAAGCCTGAAGTAACAGTGAGTTCAAGGCCTGTCTAAATTGCAGAGAAACTGTCTCAAAACCCAAACGAGAGTGGTGGCGAGATAGCTCACCAGACTAAGCACCTGTTTTGGCAAGTGCTGGGACCAGGGGATCCCAGGTTCCAAATGCTGCACAGGCCCCAGCCCCAGGCGTGGTGGCATACACCTGCAATCCCAGCACTGGGGAGGCTGAAAGCAGTAGGATCACTACTGCGTAGTGAGACCCTATACCAAACACATAAATGAAGAAAAAAAAATCACCCAAACAAGCCAGGCATGGTGACACATGCCTGTAAATTCAGCACCCATGGTGCTAAGGAAGGAGAAACATCAAGAGTTCGAGGTCAGCCAGGGCTACCCAGTAAGCTCATGGTGAGCTCAAAGCCAGTATGAAATACATAGCAAGACCCTGTCTCAAGTAACAAAAACAGAGCTGGGAATACAGCTCAGTGGCACAGCAGCTGCTTGGCAAGTGAGAGGTCATGAGTTCAACTCCAGGTACCAAAAATAAACAAAAAAACCCAACCCCCCAAAAAACTAAAAACAAAAACAAAAACTGGTGTCTTGGCTAAGATGTTTGGCAATTCTCACAATATACTTTGAGACCCGGCAACACCTATGTCACACTATAAAAAATGAATCTGACAAATCTCTAGCACCACAAAAGACAAGGCTCAACTCTGTAAGAAGCTCTGAGGACAAAGGCCCGGGGTTTGTTTTTCACAAACACCTTCAGGGGCAGGTGTGGATAAAGAAACCCAGGTACAGCCAGCCGCAGCTCTGACCTTACTGGAAAACTGCACAGGCCAACTACAAAACCTGCCCCCATCAAATGGCACCTGAGGCACACAGCAATCTAGACACGGGAAGTAAATGTAACAAATGAAATCACCTTGTATGTATAAGAGTAGTACTATATTTGTTTAGAGGTCTCTGTTCCAAGACACACCCAGAACTATGCAAGAACAAAATATCTATCTATCTATCTATCTATCTATCTATCTATCTATCTATCTATCTATCTATTTTTGGGTACATGATCTACAGGGTCTACTGGGTCTCACTACATAAATCAGATTTGTAGTGATTCTCCTGTTTTCAGCCTCTCAAGCAGTGGGATTACAGGCACTCACCACTATGCTGTCTCAATCCCTGTCCCAGTGTGCCCTGGCTGGCCACTGTACTCTGCCTACACACAAAATGCTATTTCTGCAATCACTTCAAAACAAATTAAGGAGGGAAACAAATGGAGGCATATATGAACAAGATCAGCAGAGAGCTGCTAACCACTTTACTCTGCTGATGGATTTGAAAAAAAAAAAAAAAAACAGGTCTTGCTGGGGCTGGGGAGATAGCTCAGCAATCTTAAGCATCTGCCTGGCAAGTGCAAGGATGGGGATTCAATCCCCAGCACTACATGGGCGTGGTGGCTCACATCTGTAATCCCAGTGCCAGGGAGGCTGAGACAGACGGATCACTACGAGTTTGAGATGCGTAGCGAGACCCTGTGCAAAATAAACATTAAAAACAACCCCTCCCCCCAGGTCTTGCTATGTAGTTTGGGCTGGCCTAGAACACCACCACTCCCCCGCCTCAGCCTCTCCAGTGCTAGGATTAAAGGTGTGCACCATCACCACCACATCCAGCCTGCTGATTCTTTATTCTATATTCTATTTATTACATTTGTATGTTTCCATTCTCCATTTAATAATTCCTGAAAATGTGGAGGCTTTGGATCTTTTTTTTTTCCTTCTTTATTAATTTTATTGAGAAACAAATAGCATGAGACAGTTTCAAAACAGGTTAGTAGTGCAGTTTCAACAATCAATACATTGCATATTGTTGTCAAGGCTTTGGATCTTGATTCAAAAATCCAAATGTGCCAGTGAGGTGCAGAGGTTCTAGCCTAGTTCCAGAAATTGGGAGGCTAAAGCTGCAGGACCCTAGGAGGCCAGAAGTTCAACACCAGTCTGGGCAATTTAGGGAGACCTGTTTCAAAAGCAGCAATAAATAATTTGAAATCTGAAAAAAGCAGAAACTGCTCAATCAATGGCAAGAAGGAACTTCTGTTCTTCTGCTTGACACACTGAAGATCTAAATCTTTCATTCAGAGAATTCTACCACCTAAGCAACAGATGACAGAATTTGGGAATTCGCTGTAAAACACCTCAAACAAGGAAGGAAAAAGCGAAGAAGAGAAGTTAATAAATCTAGCCAAGTTCTCTAAATATTGAAGCCGGACAATTATACAATCTTACTTTTATGTCTGAATTTTCCTTAATTAAAAAAAAGCCAATATTTTTTGGCCTTGCTTAATCACATTACAAATATGTACTAAACACATCTCAGGAATAAAATCTCCCACTGCATAGACCCAAAGGCTCAGCAGCCCAGGGCAGAGCTTGCTGTTCCCTACATTTCCTCCAATGACAAGGGAGTGACAGCCACAGCAGCTGGCTAGTTCTGAGAAGGGCTCCATTTCAGTACGTAGCACATCTTCCTGACTGTCTAAATGCCAACCTTGGGGCTATCCATCCATGTCTGAAACATGACAAAGACTCCTACTCAAACCAGTGAGCTGGCACACACCTGTACTCTAGGCTGAGGCAGGAGGATCACAAGTTTTAGGCCACATACAGGTTTCAACACCAAACAAAAGGGAGGAATAGCTTTGTGTTAGAACACCTGTCCACTGCAGCAATGCCTAGGTTCAAACCCCAACATGACCCCCAAAAAAGGAATGGAAAGAAAAAAAACAAAACATATTCAGAAGTGTTCTTTATGAATGATTTCTGTTTATGAATGAAAAGCCTGCCAGAGCTTTTTCCCTCTTTCCCTCCCTCCCCATATGAGGCCCACAGTGTGCAAGTGGACACTTATGCAAATGGGAAGCATGACAAGGATCCAGCCAGGCAGCAGTGAGCTGTAAAACACAGCCCCGCATACTGTCCCCAGGCAGGACCTATGGGCAACCCTGTGTTCAGCAGCTACAAACCCCTCCTGGATGCCGCCTGCATTTCACCAAGCAGCATGGAGGAATCCTCCACCCCAGGCAACCTACTGAGCATGGTGCTTTCTGACCAAGCATTGCAGGAGTGCTAGGCATGGCGCCCCACACCTGTAATCCCAGCACTTGAAAGGCTAAGGCAAGAGGGTCACTGTTAGTTCAAGGGCAGTCTGAACTACACAGCAAGATCCTATCTCAAAAACACGATATTTAGTAGATATAGACAGACAGAAAGACAGAAAGGGTTAGGGATGTATCTCGGTGTGAAGACCCTGGGTTCATTCTCTAGTACCAGGCCAGCAAGATAGCTCAGGCAAGCTTAGACATGTGCAGGTGACCGTGGTTCGATCCCCAGTACCACATGCCATGCCAGTCTTGCCCTCAGGGCAGGCTGAGCCCAACAAAAATAAATAAAAATAGAATCTCTAGTACCATGGGAAAAATGGGTTTGGGGATGTAATTAAGTGCTAAGTGTATGCCTCTTATTCGCAAGGTCCTAAGGTGCAACCCACTACCACAAAAAAAGAGGTGGGTGAACTGCAACAAAATACTAGGTTATGGCTGGCCAGATAACTCAGCGAACTAAAGTGCCTGCTTAGGCGGGCACAGCAACTGGGGCTCAATCCCTGGCATGACATGCCGGCCCCACTCCTGAGGCATGCTGAGAAGGCGACTGACACTGGGCATGGTGGCACACACCTGTAACCCCAGTGCTTGGGAGGCTGAGGATCACTATTGAGTCCAATCTGTGTAGCAAGACCCTGTAAACTCTGTATTAAATACATTAAAAAACAATAAAAAAACTAGATTATTTGCAAGAAATTCTAGGTCAGGTGTGTTGGCACACACAAGTAATGCCAGCACTCAGAAGGCAGAGGTAGGAGGATTCTTGTGATTTTGAGGCCAGCCTGGGTCACAAAGTGAGCTCAAAGCCGGGGAGATGGCTCAGTGGAATAAGCGCTTCCCTGGCAAGCGCAAGGGCCTGAGTTCAATACCCGGTTCCGCAAAAATAATAATAATAATGATAATAATAATAATAATAACAAAGTGAGCTCAAGATCAGCTGGAGCTGCATAGTGAGACCGTGTCTCAAAAAGACAAAGAAGGGGCCAGGGAGATGGCTCAGTAGAATAAGCGCTTGCCTGGCAAGCACAAGGGCCCAAGTTCAATCCCCGGTTCCAAAAAAAACACAAAGAAATCAATCAATCAATCAATCAATCAATCAATCAATCAATCCTGGCTTGGAGGTACAACTCCACCAACAGGGCACATACTTAATATGTGGGGCACCCTGGGTTTGATGCCCAGCAACATGCACTACACACAGAAATCCTGAAAAAATTAATTTTTTTAAAAACGTATTTAGGGGGGCTGGTGAGATGGCTCAGTGGTCTAAAGCACCTACTTAGAACAAGCTTAGCAAAGCACAGGGACCGCGGTTCAATCCCCCAGCACCACATGCCAGCCAGGGCCGCCCCCTGCTGGGCTGAGCTGGCCACACCCACACACACATAAATAAATAAAAATTTTAAAAAAAAACGTATTTAGGACAGGGTCTATAAGGTCTCACTACGTAGATCAGACTCCCTGATTTTCCTGTTTTCAGCCTCCCAAGGGCTGGGATTACAGGCGTGCGCCACCACTCCCAGTTTCAATCACTGCCTCAGTGCGCTCCCCCCCCCCCAGGGGCCTGCATGGCACATCCAGAGTCGAACCCCGGCCACTGCGCTCTACCTAAGCAGGCACTTTAGTCTTCTGAGCTTTCTGGCTGGCCTAAATTATATTTTAAAAACCAATGAGTATTGGGGCCGGGGAGATGGCTCAGTGGAGTAAGTGCTTCCCTGGCAAGTGCAAGGGCCTGAGTTCAATCCCTGGTTCCGCCAAAAAAAACCAATGAGTATTACTTATACATGTGAGATTACCGTAATACCCAATTGCTTCTGCGCTGGACTCGAACACATGTAAATCTGTCTGTAACAGAAGGCACTGTCTGTATGGTATTCAGATAGTGCTGCTTTGTGAACAGTTATATTTTCAGTAAGAGTCAGTTCATCCATCTTTTCTCTATTACTATGCCTCCACCCCCCAACTTTCATTTAGTAATACTATAGTATTTCACATTTCAATGTTAGAAAAATCTGACCTCAACCTAAAAGCTTCCCTAGAAAAGCCCCAGTAAAAATACTCAGAATATAACTAAAAGGGTTAGAAGCCCGTTAAGAAAACCACTGGGATTCAACAGGTTCTCCCTTTGATAGCAGCACAGAGGACCTGGCCCGACTCTGTAGGGGACCATGGGCTGGCTGGTCCTGGCTAGAGGGCCACTTCTGACTCATACCTCTGTGGTGTCCAGGACATAGCCTGAAAGGGTCACAGTGTTAGCAGAGGAGACAGCCGACTCCTCCAGACATAGTTCAAGCCAAGAAGGAAATGCCTAGTTCTAGATCACTCCTGAAGCAGCTGCTTGTACTTTCTAGAAATTATGTTAGCAGCAAGAATGAAAGATGGTCCCCACGTAAACTATGTGGAAAGACTACTACCTACCTACCCACCAGCTCAGGAACTCACAGGCCTGTCTAGGGTCAGGAGAGGGGTCAAGGAGCCAACTGTATTAAAGCAGATGAACTGTGGAATTATGTTGCTTATGTAAAAGCAAGCACCTATTTCTCTGGTAACTGGAGTAGGTATGAAAGAAAACAGTTCAAAAGCTCTTCAAAAGTTGAACACACAATTACCACATAACATGGCAGCTCTACTCCTAGGTACATATCCCAAAACACTCTCAACAAGGATTCAACACAAGTAAACATCAGAGTCCCAGCAGCTGTATTCACTAGCCAGAAAGCAGAAGCTACCAAAGTTCTAATCAATAGGTGAATGGACAAAATGTGGTCTATTCACAAAATGGAGATTATTCAGCTCTAACAAGAAGCATAGAATACACTCCAACATGGATGAATCTTGCAAAAACTATGTTCAGTAAAGAAGCCAGACATGAGAAACAGCATAACATTGCAGGATCCCCTTTCTATGAAAAATCCAAAATACGCAACTGCATCAAGACAAGAATGTAGTAGTCTGGGGCCGGGGAGATGGCTCAGTAGGATAAGCGCTTCCATGGGAAGCGCAAGGGTCTGAGTTCAATCCCTGGTTCCGCAAAAAAA
>NW_004524689.1:770658-779679 GCF_000260255.1 Octodon degus
AAATTAATAAATAAAAATAAATAAATATTTAAAAAAATAAAATAAAATGGTTTAATTTTATGAGAATTTCACCTCAAGAAAGAAAATGTGGGTGTGGAAGCAGAAGTTGGGGAACACAGAACATAATCAGTAAATGCAAACTACTGCCGCCTCCAAAAGCCTCAGCTGCCAAAGCAGGTCCCTCAAGGGCAGTCCCGAGCGCTCCCCGTCACTACCACTGACCCAGATTCTAGTTGAGATCGCTGGCGGATGCTCAGCAGTCCCCACTCCAGGTGCCAAAAACACCACTTTCCAGCTTATACCATTACCAGAGGTCCCCGGAAGCAACCCTAGTCACAGGAGAGATTCCTCCTCTAAAAGTGAAGACACATTTATCTCAACCTCCAGAAGCAACTCCTTCCAGGAATGCTCTAGTATTAACAGACAAGTAGAAAAAGTAGGCAGAAAAGTAAATCACAATGGGGTATGTGTGAGATGCCGAGACTGCCTTCTGAAGCTCAAGTCATTAAGCGAAGTTCAAGTTCCCTCTTCTCTCAGAAGAGCAGGTGACCACTGCGTGTGCTCCTGACACAGGAGCCCAAGGGGCCATGGTGACAGGAGAAGTGCACACCATTCCACCAGCACAGCCTGGAATCACAGAGTGCTGAAAGCAAGAGCCACCTACAGTGTCTTCTGCTGACTTCACAGCCTGCAAAAAGCAGCATTGAGAAGAGGTCTACTGCTGCACAGAGTCATGAGCCTAACCCAGCAGCACCATGCTCCAGGAGAACTAGGGACCTAACAGAACCAAAGGCTATGGTGGAAATCTCACAACTGCACCTGTTAGGACCAAAGGTATAGCTGAAAGCTGAGGCAAGCAGTAGGTGCCAGGGCTGACAATACCAGGGTGAAAACGACAGGGCCAACGACCAGGCAGGCAGTGGGAAAAGACCACTCCCAGCAAGGCAAGACACCAAGGTTGCTCTGAGACTATTCTTGCAGGCCTGCCACAGGTGTGGAAGTAAGAGAAGTACTTGCTAAGCCTCTATTTCTCTTCAGAAACCCTGCCAGATGCGCCACTCTCCTATAACTCTCCTAGTTTGAGGCCAGCCTGACTGCACTATACAGCGCAGTGAATTTGAGGCCAGATGAAACTACAGAGCATGACCATGTCTCAAAAAATGAGGACAAAAATGAAAAAGTAACCCATCAGAGGAGCTAAGGGTCAAAGGAAGAGATTTTAAAAAACAGGCTGAAAGGATTTGGGGTATAGCTCAAGGGTAGAACATGTGCTTAACATATGTAACACCTGGAGTTCTCTACACCCAGCACCAAGAGTATATAGGATGCTTTCTATCAAGACTTACAGTACTTAAAATATGAGAGATGCCAGAATAAGAATGTATTAGCTTTACAGCAAACCCAGCATATACAAAACTTCACCCCACCACCAATGCAGCTACTTGCCTGTCCATCTACCTGGTGAGGCAGCAGCCTCTCATGAGCAGGAGCCTGCTGCCCTGTCTTCTGTGGTGGCCAGCTGCCCATACCTGCAGTACAACGCTTTTCCTGCCTGTATTCAAAATGCTATCCTTTTCAGCATTTGACTGTTAAGTGGCAGGTGCTGGGTCCTGTCTATATTTAGGGTGCTTACAGATAGATCTCTGGTTTGCAGTTTTTTCTTCCTTCTTTCCTTTTTTTTTTTTTTTTTTTAAAGATGCTTGAGGGGCTGAGGAGATAAGCTCAGTAGAATAAGTGCTTCCCTGGCAAGCGCAAGAGCCTGAGTTCAATTCCTGGTTCCGCCAAAAAAAAAAAGATGCTTGAGGGCTAGCCAAATAGCTCAGCAGATTAAAACGCCTGCAAGCAGGCGCAGGGTTTGGGGGTTCGATCCCTGGGCCTGCCATGCCTTGGGGTGCACTGAGACTGCAACTGAGACTGGGCGTGGTGGCACACACCTGTAATCCCAGCTCTTGGGAGGCTGTAAACAGGTGGATCACTTCAAGTCAGATCTAGTAGTGAGACCTTGAACACCCTGTAGACCCTTCCTTAAAATACAAAAAAAAAAGAAAGATGCTCGAGATTGAACCCACAGCACTGCACTGAGCTTCACCCCTAGCCCTTTTTAATTTTGAGACACTAAATCATTAAGTTACCCAGGCTGGGCTTGAACTCCTGATCCTCCTGTCTCAGCCTCCCAGAATGCTATTACAGATGTGCATCACACCTGGATGGTAGACTTCTCTTAACCGAACTCTTTCCTGTCTAGGCCCCATGATATGCATGTTGGCCTACAGATGGCTGCCCCAAGGCTCCAGGGTACCCGGCTCCCCTCATTTTGGCTCTTCCTCCTACTGGGGTGTTGCTCTAGGTGCACTGGCTGACAGAGCCCCTGTCAGGTAAGCCCCGCTGAAGCAGCTCTGTCTAGGAGGTGCATCTCCGCCAGTTCAGTGCTCTTCTTTTGCAGGCTCTATCTCAGGGTGCTCCATCTCTTCACACAGGACAGTGTCCACCTCTTAAAATCCACAACTACTTTACAATCCCTTCACAAGTTTCCCCTCTGCTCCTGCTCACCTCGTAGCCCCCTGCTGCCCTTCATGCCAGGTTGCTTGGTCTCCTGGGCTCCCTAGCCAGCTCTGGTTTCTATTCCAATGAGCTATAATAAGCAAGGACAGAGCTTTGTCCCAGCTACTGCCCTGAGATCTTTTTGAGGACTGGGGGTCCCACTGCATTCACAGTTCCCTTGTGTAAGACCTGTCTGCCCCTTGGCTCCCCCTGCATGGTATAGATGGCCCCAAATCCCTGACACCATACCATACTACATAACCCTGTCTCCGAATCACACCTGATCAGAACAGGGCAAGTACCTGGATCAAGCAAACCAAACCAACTCTAACCTCAAAGAGCACAAAAACCAAGACCCAAGGTGAGGCTGGCTTGCTGGGTCTGGTGCGTGACAGGAAGCATAGCCGAAACTGGGAGCGCAAGCCCTATGGGCTCATAGCTCTTTCCTGTTCCTGTACTTCCTAGGTTCCTCGCCATGATACTACTTATCACTAAGGGTTTGGATTTTTTTCCCCTTACTTAGCAGTGGCGGCCAACCCATGGCACACATGCTGCAGTAGGCTGTTGTTCCTCTTCACTGCTCTAGGCTCTCAGCTGGTTCGCTTCTTGCTATTGAGCAGCTCTAGTGTAGCTGCCTGTACAGCCACCCCTATCCAGCAACACTACACACATACTGCCTGGTGCTGGAGAAAGCCACAGCAGCTCACTTCCAGAAGACCAAGGGTCTTCCCAAGACTCCCTCTTCCCATCCTAGCTCCAAACAGGTTGTCACCTCCTTCCTGCCCAGCCACCAATGCCTGCAGCTGGATCAGGAATTTTTGTAGTTCTACCATCCCTGTATTCCCTTTCCCTGACTACACCCAGTGTCTAGGACACTTTATCCCTGCAGTGCTGAGAGTCCAATCCTCCATCTACAGGCACATCCTGGATACCACTCCCTGCTACTTGCCCTCACAGATCCCCTCCAAGACTCAAATCACGCTCGTTTAGCCTCCTCTGCACCCCACTGGGGCCCCAATGCCTTGCCCTCTGCCCCCACTGCATGCCTCCTTCTAGCTCCCCTCTGCCTGGCCTCCCACTAACCTGCTTTTCTGCCCCACCTCCTTTCTGCTTCAATCCGTCTTAAGCATCAGGCCTAATTTATCTTTCTGAAGGACAGCTCTGACATGCGACTCCTCCGCTCAGAAGTCTTCGAGTATTCCTCCTACAGACAAAGGCCCAACTTCTGAGCTTGGCCTAATCCAACCCGCTCTCCCCAGCGGAGAGAGGAATGAGGCCTCGCCTGACAGTCTGAGCTAGAAGCTCCAGGGAGGCCAGGCAGGCCGATGCTGGTGCTCTGCCAGCTCGGGAACACTAATCTCGGGAAGGCTGGAGATGTTCTTGTTTTCAGAACTGGAGACAATTTTCAAAAGCAAATTAAATCCTTATAGTCAGGAAAAACTTAGCAGCCGAAGATATGAGTATGTACTGTTTCCTGAAAAAATTTCACAAAACACAAAAGGTATCCTGTGGACAAGTTTCCTGGGTCCTGCGAGGAACACGCTGTGCTGTGTCAGCACAGGAAGGAAGCAGGAGCTCTGCAAAGCCCGGCAAACGCAGACGTGTCTACCTCACGCCTGACCCTGTGCCAGGCACGAGTTTGGCAGGTGTGAAGGACGCACCAGAATGATTTGGAGTGTGGGTGTGCACAGGGCCACACTGTATGACCACACTAAACGAGGACAAAGGTTCAAGTTATTCATAAAACACTTAACAAAATGACCTCCATGAGCAGGTTTGCATCTAGGCGCCTTCACTTACACTCTCGACAACCATCTGTCAAGCCCCTAGCATGTGCCAGGCACTGCAGAAAGGGACTGTGATGGAGGGCTCTGGTTGTCAGGGCTGACTTTGTCACTGAGAAAGGCATCAATGAAGTCTCACATTCTGGCACATCGGATGCTATCCACTGGGAAGGACACACAGGTACGAAGAGAGGCTGAGTGAGGGGTCTTTTATAAAGAGCGTCCAGAGAAAGCTGTTCTGCTGTGCTGGATGGACATCCAAGTAGAACGTTACGAGGAGGAGAGGGTCAAATGTGGCAAAGCCCTCAATTTCTCACCTGTGTGAGCTAAGCACTGGCAAGCCCTGCAACCTCCCCTCTCTAGTTCTGCTGTCTCAGTACCTGGAGTGCTTGGCCAGCTTTGCTCTTCAAGGTACTGGGGACAGAACTGAGGCTTCCCACACACCAGGCCAGGGCTCTGCTCCTCAATTACTGCTCTATTCTATAGCAGGGCCTCACCCAAGGCCCAAGCTGGGTTCGAGTTTAGAATCCTTCTGCCACATCCAGCTGATTCTTCTCTAAAATTCTGCTCTGTTAGGGCCAGGCATGGTATCACTCACCTGCAATCCCATCACTGGGGATGCTGGGGCAGTAGGATAGTTGTGGAAAAAGTTGAGCTCAAGGCTAGACTGAGCAGCATAATGAGACTCTTTCAAAAAGATAAAAACAAACAAACAAAAAAACCTCAGGGCTGGGGAGACAACTCAGCAGCATAGCACCTGTCTGGCAAGGGCAAGGTCTTGAGTTCAATCTCTAGCACAAAGAAACAAAAAACAAAACAAAACACCCCCTCAAAAAAGAAAAACCTCCAACTAAATCATTTATTAATGATGAATGGTTACAACAGAGAAACAAACAAGCCCATGACAGCCTGAGGTCCCTGTATTTGCCAGCTGGAAGGGCAAACCTCTGAGGTAACCTGCGTGAGGGAGCCACCTGCTGTTTGCCTCCTGGGTCATGGGGACCTGGACAGGGCAGTTTCTACACACAGCTGGCCTTCCCAACCTCCAGAGAAGCTGCTGGGGCCGACTCCGGGAGCAGAGAGCAGCACAGGGCCTGCTCCCTGACCACTAAGTGCTGAGTGCTGCTGTCTGCCCAGAGCCATTGGACCTTTTTCTTTTATGAACTGTCAATGCCTCCTCCTGGCCCCACCTAACAGTCTCTGGTAATGACTATAAATACTGACAACAGTTGATTTTTCTTTTAAGATTCAAAAATGCCATTGGTCAGAAGGGATAGCGCAGACTTTTCGACAGAAGCATCCTGGAAATAACACTGTAAAGAATAATCCCAGCACTCAGGAGGTTGAGGCAGGATTGCTGTGAGTTCGAGACCAGCCCAGGCTACAACCTGAATTGCATAGTGAGACCCTGTCTCAAAAAGACTAAAAAACAAACAACAAGCAAACACTGGAAAGACATTCAAGAAGGCTAGGGTACATCGACAGCATGTTCTGAGTTTAGTCACTTTATACATTTCCATTAGTTTGTTAACTTTATTATCCAGTTGTCTCAAAGTTGTTTAAAAGTACAAAGAAACTGGAACCAGAGTGGTGGTGCAGGCCTGTAATCCTTCGTAGCACTCTGGAAGGCTGAGGCAAAGGGATCGAAGAAAATCTCAGTCCCAACTGCATAATTTAGCTACTGTGAGACTCTTCCTCAAAAATCTAGTTAAAAGGGGGGTGCTGGGGTTATAGCTCAGTGCAAATGCCCTGGGTTCAATCGCCAGTACCTGGAAGGAAAAAAATAAAATGGAAAAAGAAACTGGGTATTAACAGTTACATCTTTTAGGAAATGATTAATTTTAGAATAAAAATTAAACTACCGCTGACTTTCTCCTACTCCCTTCTCCTCACTCCCCACGAAGTGGAGACCCAGAATCCTCACAGGTCTCCAGGATCAGAAGTGCAGCTGGACCCAGGAAAGAGAACCGGAAATGAGGCAACACCTAGTGGGGCTGCTCCCACGACGGTTTCTTTGCACTCTGGGTGCCCTTTTTGGCCTCTTACTGAGCACAGCTCACAGTCCACCTCCATCCCAATGCTGAGTGGCAGTGGGCTCTCTCTGAAGAGGCTTCTGCTCCAGCTTGTTTACTCACTATCCTCCTGCCTGAAAGGGCTCCACTATGGCACCAGAGAGGACACAGCGAGTCCTGTGGACAGCAGCCCCTGCTACAGGGATCAAGGTGGGGATTCCTGGGAAGGGAGCTACACAGTGACTGACAGCAATGCAGGGACCAGCTGCTCTCACAGTATGTTACATAAGCACCTCTCTATCTATCCCGGTACCACCTCCACCTAAAAAGCTGAAAAACGAGGTATAAAATACCAGACATGGGCCAAAAATATGCACAAGAAATAATGCCATTTCCCAAAACATGGTCAACAAGGTATGTGGCCTCCAAAAATGAGACAACTGGGCCGGGGAGATAGCTCAGTAGAATAAGCGCTTGCCTGGCAAGTGCAAGGGCCCCAGTTCAATCCCTGGTTCTGCAAAAATAAAATAAAACAAAAATGAAACAACTATAAAAACCTCTTTCCTCTTTCAAGTCCTCCTTTCTAAGATGACGCAAAAAGGAAGGAACAATGGTCATGCCAAAAAGGGCCGTGGTCATGTGCAGCCTATTCGCTGCACAAACTGTGCCCAGTATGCACCCACGTATAAGGCCATTAAGAAGTTTGTCATTGGGCTGGGGAGATGGCTCAGTGGTCTAAAGCACCTACTTAGAACAAGCTTAGCAAAGCACAAGGGACCGCGGTTCAATCCCCCAGCACCACATGCCAGCCAGCCCCGCCCCCTGGTGAGCTGAGCTGGCCACACACACACACACACACAAATAAAATTAAATTAAATTAAAAAATTAAAAAAAAAAAAAAAAGTTTGTCATTAAGAACATCATGGAGTCTGCTGCTGTCAGGGACATTTCCGAAGTGAGTGTCTTCAACGGTTATGTGCTTCCCAAGCTGTATGGGAAGCTGCATTACTATGTGAGTTGTGCCCTTCACAGCAAAGTGGTCAGAAATCCATCTTGTGAAGCCCGCAAGGACTGAACTCCTCCACCCCGATTTAGACCTGCGGGTGCTGCCCCTCAACCTCCGCCAAAGCCCATGTCAGGGGAGCTGGGTCTTAATGGACTGAAGAACACTTCTCTCCTGTGAAAGAAATAATTGAATATTATACTTTTATATATCTTTAATATTTTTCTTTGAAGGTGTTCACTGGGTCCGGGGAGATGGCTCAGTAGAATAAGCGCTTCCTTGGCAAATGCAAGAGCCTGAGTTCAATCTCCGGTTCCACAAAAAAAAAAAAAAAAAAAAGGACTACCATGGCCATAACCAGGAGAACCTAACAAATGCAGTCACTTGATACCTTGACAAATCATTTATATTTGCAGCTCACCTGTCACACAGGTCAAAAAAACAAACAAACAAAAAACCTAAAGGCTACTTTCCAAATTTGTTTTTAACTACTATTTATTTATTTTTGTTTTTGAGACAGGGTCTCGGTGCCATGTAGTCCAAGCTAGCCTGGAAGTCCCCAATTCTCCTGCCTCAACCTCCCATGTGCTAGGATTACAGCCACGTGTCACCATACCTAGTTTATTCTTTTTAGATGATAAGTTCCACTTCCCCACAGAACTGCATTGTGAACACTGGTAAGGTCCCATTACAATGTCACCTGCTGAAGCTCCAGTGGCGCAATCGGTTAGCGCGCGATACTTATATAACAATGTCACCTGCTGTTTTTACTCAATGTCTTTTGATAGCCCTTGTGGGCTATCAGAACTATTAACCAACGTTAACTCTGATTCCCAGCAGGGGCAAGTCCACTCCTCCCCTCCCAGTCATGGCAGTCTGGTGGCAGCGGAGTCTGGCAAGCAGAGCCCTTCTTGTGAGAACACCCCCCTACTCACTACAGGACAACTTCTGCAAACTGAGCTGTGAAAACCTCAGCTCACCACAACCAACTGGCAGAGGCGCCTCAGAGCTAAAGAAAGCTCAATGCCTGCTTGAGAAGTTCCTGCCCCAACAGCAGATGGCGCCAGGCCCTCCTGATGAGGCCACACCCTAACAGCTGGGTTCCTGATAGCTGTTTCCTTAAAAATGCAGGGCGCTACACAAACACCAACATGTGGGAAGCAAGGCCAGTGCAGTCCAAGCCAACTTGGAAGTCTGAGTTGCTGTATAGTCTGTTAGTTAGTAACTGTGGCTATGGAAGAATAAAATAAAAAGTTTCTCAACTTGGGTGTCCTGTGGCCAAGGTGCTCAAGACACATTCTGAGATACCAAGGTGACGTGAATTTGGAGCCCGTGCACTGAGGCTCAAATCTGGGCCTTAAGCACTTGCCTGGCAAATGCAAGGGCCTGAGTTCAATCCCTGGCTCCGCACGCACACGCACACACACACACACACACACACAAAAAAAAAAAAAATCTGGGCTTTACAGAGATGATACTCCAAGGGAGTCTGAGAGCAGAGTGGGGAAGAGACAATCATGGAAAGAGAGGAAACAGAAGGAGAAAGTGAGGGCAAGGTGGGCAGAAAGAAGCAGCAGCAGAGGCCACACTCACCTACTCTACTCAGCTCACCTCTAGCCCCACCCCATAAGAGGGGGGGAGGAAGGAGGAGGAGGAGGAGGAGGAGGAGGAGGAGGAGGAG
>NW_004524689.1:779819-782215 GCF_000260255.1 Octodon degus
GGAGGGAGGGAGGGGAGGGGAGGAAACTGATTTCCTAGTTTTCAAGTCTGAAAACAAAATTCAACAGAAACTTGTACCTGCTTATCTGCTTATGGAAAACTACCTCACAGAGCAAGTACAATTTGTAATGCTGCCTGGAGGACAAGATGTGGGAAGGCAGGGTAAGAAAGAAAAGAATTTTAAAAAAAAGAAAAGGGTATACTGGGCAGCTCGAAAAGCAACCAAGGACAGGGGTCCAGCAGCCCCCTGGGGCTGACCCTCCAAGCAAGGAGAACAGAGACTGACCACCGGGGCACATATCTGAGATACCTGCATAAAGTGAGGGTCATCCACAGAACTGACCTATACCCTAAAATGCAAGAGTGAGGGAGCAGAACCGCCATCTAACACAACATACATTCCCAGGCTGACTAGCTCTGTCAAAGGGAGTCAGCATGATGTGGGTGAGGAGACAGACTCAAAATGAAACTTAGACTTGAGAACTTGCTGAGGTTCTCAAACAGGTCCATCTTCTGAAAACATACACAGAAGTCTTCTGTGTAAAGGAAGAAAAAGTTATGTGCACTTTTCATCTTATTTTATAGTGCATTCTCATTTGCTGTAAAAGAAAACATATGCACTAGAACAACCCGGAGTGAAGGTCAGTGTGAGGACCAAGAGCACCCGCTCTGGCTGTCATCTGCTGCAAGGTCCAGAGCTGCCCCTTGGGGCACCTTGCTGAGGCCTGGGGGGAACCTGACCATGGCAGCAACCTAGCAAGGCACAACAAGAAAGTAAGACAGCTCGGCAAGTACACGGGAACTGTCCCTTGGAGATGCCCACAAATACCACAGTGAGGAATGCAGCAGAATTCAAACAGCAGCTAAGGCCACACACACAGTGCCACACATGAAAACAAGGACCACCAAACCTTCCTTGGCCCCCCATCACCCTTCCACGCAGCATAGGGGCAGCATGAGTACTGCAAGGGCCGAGGAGCAGCCAAGCACCTGCCCCAGATGCACAGTGAAAACCTCACTGTGTTTCTCCTGGGATGCCTGGAGTCTGGATGGGCAGACTCTGGGCCAAGCTGGCTGGCACAACACTGCAGCAGTGCACAGGTACTCACGCCAGCTGCGCAGGGAGAGCCAGCAGAGCAGCACTCAGACCCTCCCACCCTGGGGAGCCAGCAGACGTTTGGGAGTGGGGCCTGCTGAGGGAGGAACGTGCCCCACAGGGAGTTTAGCGCTCACAGGGCCCACACAATGCCTTCCCCACAACCCAGTCCACCAGCAGTGTCCTGGTATTCTGCACATGCAGCAGTCCTGCTCACTCCCCAAGGACCTTGTTGCTCTGCCTCAAGAGCCTCTTTTTCCTGGGGATCGGGGGGTTACTGGGGATCAAACCCACATCCTCCACACTGAACTGCATCCTCAGATTTTTATTTTGACACAGGGTCTCACTAAGTTGCCCATGTTGGGTTCAGCTTGTGCTTTCCCTGTGCAGCAGCCTCCCAGAGCATTGGGATGCAGACGTGGGCCACCATACGCAGCTAAGAACCTTCTCTTACACCTTTCTGTACAACCACTACTGCGGAACTCTCCTCCCAAGGCATTTTACCATGTGCGTACCAAATTTCAGGTTCTACTGTATGATTCCAATGATGACTTGAAGCAGAAAACTAGAAAACCCATCCAGGCTTGTCATGGGCAGGAGAGGCCGTCACCAGCCCACTGTGTGTCGGCACACCACTGCCAACACATTTCAAAGGAATCAATTTTTCTGTGGGAGGCACTGCAGCAGGCTGACTGCAAACAGGCCTGAGACATAGTTTTGCATGGTCAGGTGTGCTCACAGTGGCCAGGGCCCCAGTCTGTTTCCTCTGGGGCTGGGATGCACAGCAGGCCAGCAGCAGCTAGATAGTGCTATAGGACACAGGCCGCCTAGGGCCACAGACCACAGAAGAAGGAGAAAATTTGTCTAGGGACATCATGAACTTGAATCTCATAGAAATTCACACATCAAAAGAAGTGGGGGGGGGGCTGGGGAGATAGCTCAGGGCATAAGCACTGCCTGGCAAATGCAAGGTCCTGAGTTCGATCCTCAGTACCACAAAAAAAAAATAATAATAATAAAATATGAATATATATTTATCTTCGAGAGCTGGGGATAGAGTTCAGTGCAAAGACTCTGGGTTCAATTCCCAGTACCTAAAAAAAAAAAAAAAAGTTCTGGGGCCAGTGATTTAGCTCAGTGGTGTAGCACCTGCCTGCCAAGAATGAGGTCCTATGTTTGATTCCCAGTACAAAAATGACAACAACAAAGGTTAGTATTCTATTTTTCAACCATTTAAAAATGTAGAAGGGGGGCCGGGGAGATGGCTCAGTGGAATAAGCGCTTCCTTGGCAAGCGCAAGG
>NW_004524689.1:782315-785127 GCF_000260255.1 Octodon degus
AAAATGTAGAAGGCTTCTCAGCCACCAGGACATAAAAAGAGGTTCAGCTCCTAGGTCTACCAAACTCTGGCTCATAATACAGCACCCATTGCCAGTAGGTAGTTTATAGATGGCCAAAATTATGATCCTTTCTTGGCACTTTTATTCAATTTTAACTGTTACACAGAAACAAAAACACTTCAAGGCCATGTTTGCATACATAGGATATAGTGTATAAGGTTTGAATCCAGGCCAACATACCTGTCTCCTCCAACTCTTATCATTTCTTTATAGCAAAAACATTCAAAACAGGACAGCGAGATAGCTCAGTGGACTAAGCACCTGCTTAGGCACAGGGAAGGTGCCATGACAGCTGTGGCACATGCCTATAATCCCAGTCATGAGGAGGCTGAAAACAGGAGGATCACTATTAGTCCGAGCTTTACAGTGAGACCCTGTACCAAATACATTAAAAAAACAACAAGGGCCAGCCAAAGAGCTCATCGGATAAAGCACCCGGATAAAGCACCTGCAAGCAGGCGCAGGGGCCAGGGGCTCGATCCCTGAGCCTGCAGTGCCAGCCCCACCCCCAGGGTGTGCTGAGACAGCAACTGAGACTGGGGGTGGTGGCACACACCTGTAATCCCAGCTCTTGGGAGGCTGTAAACAGGCAGAGCACTCCAAGTATCATCTAGTAGTGAGACCCTGAACACCCTGTAGACCCTTCCATAAAATGCAACAACAACAACAAAATCAACAGAATGAAGAAACACCCCACAAAAATGGAAAAGTTGGGGCCGGGGAGATGGCTCAGTAGAATAAGCACTTCCCTGGCAAGCGTAAGAGGCTGAGTTCAATCCCCGGTTCCGCAAAAACAAAAAAGGAAAAGTGGGGCAGAGGAGATAGCTCAGTAGACTAAGCGCCTGCCTGGCAAGCGCAAGGTCCTAAGGTTAATCCCCACTTCTGGGGGAAAAAAAGGGGGGGGAGTTTTCCAGCTGTTCCTTAGACAAAGTACTAATATGTAGAATATATAAAGAAAAAAAAGTCAGATTCCCCAATTTAAAGACATAATCCCAAAATGGGTATTAGAAATAAATACGTCTCAGATGAAAAAATAGAAATGTAAATAAATACATGAAAAAAATGTTCAACCTCCCTGGTCATTCAGGAGATGTAAATTAAAACAACACTGAAATTCTATCTCACTCCAGGGAGAATGGCTATTTGGTTTTGAGACAGGGTCTCACTGTGTGGTACAGGCTGGCCTGGAATTCAAATTAATGTTCATGCTTTGGCTTCCTAAGTGCTGGGATTACAGACATGCACCACCATTCCTGGCAAATATCTGGCAAAGGATGACTATTAGAGGAGAGGGAGAGGGAGAGGAAGAGGGAGGGAAGGAGGGGGGAGGGGGAGGAGGAAAGAGACAGAAACAGAGACAGAGAAGGAAAGAGAAGACACACACGAAAAAAAGAAAAAGAGAGAGGCTAGGGAAGACAGCTCAGCAGTCTAAGTGCCTGTCTGGCAAGTGCAAGGTTCTGAGTTCAATCCTTGGTACCGCAAGCTATGCTGGCCCTGAAACCAAGCCTATAATCCCAGAGTTGGGGAAGCTAAGACAGGAGGATCATTACAAGTCTGAACTGCATAGCAAGACCCTGTGTCAACAACAACAAAAATGGCTATTATAAAGAATTTGATCAATAATAAATGGTGACAGCTGTGGGGGAAAAAGAAACCTTTTTCCACTGTTGGTGGGAGTATAGGTTGGTGCAACCACTATGGTAATCAGTGTGGAGATTCCTCAAAAAACTAGGACTGGGGCCAGCCAGCTCAGTGGATTAAAGCACCTGCCCTGGCAGATGCATCCAGCATGCCAGGGTGCCCCACCCTCGGGGTGCACTGAAACAGTGACTGAGACTGGGTGTGGTGGCGCATGCCTGTAATCCCAGCACTAAGGAAGCTGAGAACAGGAAGATCACTGCGAGTGCGATCTGTGCAGTAAGACCCTGTAGACCTTGCACTAAATTCTAAGACAAACCCGAATAGGATCAGAGGTCCCCCCGGACCCAGACACTCCTCTTCTTGGCATCTTCTTAAAAGAATTAAAAGCATATGCCCATCAACTAACGAATGGCTGAAGACCTAAGTTTTTATAGAATGGACTACTACTCAACCATAAAGGATAACCCTAAACACTTCTAAACAAGTGAATGCACCTTGAGTCCATACTTTTCTTTTAAGTATTTAGTACAGGGTCTTACTACACAGACTGGACTAGTACAGAGCCTCTTGTTTTCAGCCTCCCAAGCACTGGCATTACAGCTGCAAACCACCATGCTCAGCCTCACCTGCCTCACTCAGTGGGTCCCACGGGCAGGGCTGGCACAGCATGCCAGGGATCAAGCCTGGTCTGGCAGGCCCTTGAGTCCATACTCTTAAGTGAAATAAATCAGACACACATATGAAAGTATTACATTGCTTTTCTGGTGTAATTAGTGCCAAAATGTGTAATAGATTGTGAAGTAGGAAAACAAAAATGTTCAATTGGGAAGAGAGGGGAGAAAGGAAGGAAGGCAAAAGGAAAAAGTTTTTGTAAATGAGGTAGGGGGTGCTGAAGGGAGGTTAGGAGAATGGGGTGAGAAGAATTAAGTTATCAGGGGCTGGGGCCGGGGAGCTGGCTCAGTGGAATAAGCACTTGCCTGGCAAGCGCAGTGGACTGAGTTCAATCCCTGGTTTGGGGGGGGGGAAGATATCGGGGGCCAGGGAGATGGCTCAGTGGAATAAGCACTTCCCTGGCAAGCTCAAGGGCCTGAGTTCAATCCCTGGTTCCAGG
>NW_004524689.1:785267-793215 GCF_000260255.1 Octodon degus
ACACACACACACACACACACACACAATAAATGTAAAATAAATAAATAATTTTTAAAAAGATAACTAAATGATGTATCTATATATAGACAGTGCCTCCAAATAGTACACTTCCCCATCATCCCTTCAGGACTGATTCTCTGAAATATGCAACTTTCCAAAACAAGTGATGCGTTTACAGTACTCAGGCACATGCACACAGGAATCACTGCACAAGTTCGGAGTGGGCGCCTACTCATCCATTCTTTCACTTCTAGCAACACACCTGCCTTTTCTTCATGAAAGCCTTGTAACTACTCAGACATATTTTTCTCTTATTAAAAAGAGAAAGGTGGGGCCGGGGAGATGGCTCAGCAGTCTAAGGGCCTGCCTAGCAAGCATGAGGATCTGAGTTTGATCTCCAGCACTGTATGCAGCGCTGCCGCAGAATGCCGGGCGCAACATGCTGGCCACCATTTCAGGCCTGTTGGTGCACAGCTGTAAGCCCAGCTATGGGGGAGCTGAGAGCGAGACCCTGTACCAAATAAATAGGCAGACAGATAAAAGTTTAAATTTTTTAAAATTCTGTTTTATTTATGTGTGTGTGGGGGGGGGCAGGCCAGCTCAGCCCACCAGGGGGCGAGGCTGGCTAGCATGTGGTGCTGGGGGATTGAACCGCGGTCGCTGTGCTTTGCTAAGCTTGTTCTAAGTAGGTGCTTTAGACCACTGAGCCATCTCACCAGCCCAAGTTTAATTTTTTTTTTTTTTAAAAAGAGAAAAGATGGGCTGCTGAGATAGCTCAGCGGGCTAACACACCTGCTCAGGCAAGGTTAGGCAAGCTCAGGAATCATGGTTTGATCCCTGCCCCCAAGGCTGGCTGAGCTGGACAGAGTCAGATAAATAGAGGCCTATACCTGTAATCTGCTGGGAAGGCTGAAATGGAGGATCACTATGAGTCCAAGCTGCGCAGTGAGACCCTTTAACAGCCAAATATGTTTAAAAAAAAAACAGGGCCAGCCAAATAGCTCAGTGGATTAAAGCACCTGCAAGCAGGCACAAGGGCTGGGGGTTTGATCCCCAGGCCTGCCATGCCAGCTCAGCCCCAGGGGTATGCTGAAAAGGCAATTGAGACTGGGCGTGGTAGTGTATGCTTATAATCCCAGCTCTTGGGAGGCTGTAAACAGGCAGATCACAAGTCCCATCCAGTAGTGAGACCCAGAACACCCTGTAGACCCTTCCCTAAAATACCAAAAAAAAAAAAAAGGGGGGGGGGAGATGTGTCAGCCACGGTGGCACACACCTTTAATCCCAGTAATCAGGAAGCTGAGACAGAAAGATTACGAGTTCAAGGCCAGTCTGGGCTACATGGTGAGACCTTCTTTCCTAAGCCCAGCCTGGGCTATATAGCAAGATGAGATAAGAGGAAACAGATGGACAGACATGTACACACGTACGCACACAAGCGCATGCGCCATAAGCCTAACAACTATTGGGGGTTGGGGGATAACACTGATCTCTTTGCCTAAGAATTCAGAAAATAGGCAAAGAACAGTAACACATGTCTATATCGTTCCAGCTAGTGCAGAAGCAGGAGGAACACAACCTGTTTCAAAAATAAAAAAGCTAGGGACTTAACTCAGGGTTGGCCCAGTACAGTAAAGAGAAACAAAAACTCAAAATATATTATTTCTCAAGTTCCTATAAAAATAACAAGATAGTTACAAAAGAGCACATTCAGCTCTGAGGCCCCAGCCAGTCCACTGACCACTCATTCCCTTAATTACTAACTTCTACACCACCACCCAAGCCCGTCTGCTCTAGCTGAACACACAGACCCGAGCTTAATTACAGGTCTGCTCTGAGCCCTCAGCTCAGAGGCAAGGGCAGGGGCAGCACAGGTGCACAGATGGCTGGACTTCGCATGATGCCCTTGTGAGTGTCCGCAGCCTCCACACTAGGAATGAGGTGCAGCAGGGATGTATCTTATCTTGGGGAGCCTGACCAAGTACGCTCAGCACAAACCAGAATGTCTGGCTCTAGAATCAGACAGGAGGCAGGAACCCACCAAGACAAGGTATCACAGAGTAAGATGTGAGCATAAGCGGAGGAAACAGCTCAGCAGCATAAGCACATGCCTGGCAAGTTGCAAGGTCCTGAGTTTGATCTCTACATGAGCATGTTTGCATGCTGCTTAAGTCTTCAGAGTAAAAACAAAGATGTTCTCTTGTTTTCTAGCAATAAAATCCCTTCTTCTTAGAATTCAAATGTAGTGCCACGGCTCAGCAAGCAGGGGACCCTGGGTTTGACCATCAGCACTGAAAAATAACTAAAAATCTCTTTCTCCCAAACAGCTTTCCTCATCTGATCTCATCTCTTCCAAAATCTAGTATTCAGACTCAGTAAGCACCTTATGCAGACTGTCATGACTCCAAGGGTCTCCAAAGAGGGCAGCCAGTTCTGCTCCCCTCTCAGCTAAAGGGCAAATAAAATTCCACTTAACACAACGTGCATGTCACCCGCTGGAGTTACCAGTCAGGTCCACCAAGTGCAGTCGTCACAGGGGAGCCCCTAGTGGGGAGCCAGCACTGAAGAAGGCAAGCTGCAGCTGTAGTTATCAAGAAGGCCTTCAGGTATTTCCCCCCTGCCACTCCCATCCTCTCCTGACTTGTCCCACCTTATCTATCACCCTGGTCCATGGCCAACAACACAAGGGCAACCTGGGACCTGAGAGCAAGCACAGCCAAGTCACGCGGCAAACCATTACATACGCTTCTCATCCCAGCCACTTGGGGATGATGCAAGAAGGTTATGAGTTCCAGCCCAGCTGGGCAGCTTGGGACACTGTCTCAAAATAAGGGCTAGGGATGCAGCTCAGTGTGAAAGCTGGGACATCCTCCTCAGAGATGGTGAGGCACATTCTACAGCTTCTGCCATGGGCTCAAGGCTACTTCCCCACACTGAGCCCAACTATATTTGTAACCTGCACTGATCACAACACAGGACAAGTGGAAGAAAGCCCCTAGGCCTCAAACAGCCTGTCAACTTCACTTCTGCCCCTCAGAACTTAGCCCCTAGGGGTGAGGGTGCAGCAGGATTGCTGGGGGTCAGGGACGGATGGCAGTGTCCTAGCTGTAGGCACAACCCACCCCAGGCCAGACAGCAACACAGGACTCTGCCACACTGACGCCCAGAGAATGGCACCTTTAATCACCAAGGCCAGAGTAGTCTGCTATCCAACAATAAGCAGCAGACTTAAGGTGATTTGCTTTTTAAAGTATACAACGAGGACGTGAGTTTGAGTCTTAGTATCCCCTCAAATAAATGAATAAATAGATAGATCAGATCTCCCAAATTTAAAAAAGATCTAATCCAAAAATGGGCATTTGGGGCCGGGGAGATAGCTCAGTAGAATAAGCACTTGCCTGGCAAGGGCAGATTCCTGAGTTCAATCCTCGATAGCACCAAAAGAAAAAAAAAGGCATCTGGTGCTTGCCCCGCACCCGGGGTGCTGAGACGATGAGACTGAGACGGGGCATGGTGGTGCACACCCCGTAATCCCAGAGCTTGGGAGGCTGAAAACAGGAGGTTCACTACGTCCAGGTCTGTGCAGTGAGACTATGTAGACCCTGTACTAAATACAAAAAAAAAAAAAAGAAAGAAAGAAAGAAATTCAAAAGAGGAAATATGGGAAGAAACCTCAAAAGGAAACTGGGATGGGGGAATGCAGAAAAAGGAAAAGCAGAAACATATAAAAGATAGTTAAGACAGTTGAAGCTGGGCACAGAGGCACACACCTGTGAGCTGAGCTCTCAGGTGGCTGAGGCAGGAGCATTACTGAGGGTTTAAGACTAACCTGGCGAGGCTGGAGAGTTAGCTTAGCAGTCTATGTGCCTGCCTGGCAAGCACAAGGACCTGGGTTCAATCCCCTGTACCCCGTCGTGCCAGCCCCAGAACATGCTGTCATGCCAAATACTAAAACCAGGTATGGTGGCACATGCCAATAATTCCAGCTCTGGGGAGGCTAAGACAGGAGGATCACTATGAGTCCAAGCTGCGTAGTGAAACCCTGTACCAAATAAATAAGTGATTTTTTAAAAAAGACCAACCTGGGCTACAAAGTGAGTTCAAGGCCAGCCTGAACTGAATAGTGAGACCCTGCCTCAAAAAGACCAAAAAAAAAAAAAGTTAAACCACTAATTTCTCTTAGTTCACTGAAAAGGTTTGTGCGAGTATTGTTTGAATGATTATGCCATAGGGGCCGGGGAGATGGCTCAGTAGGATAAGCGCTTGACTGGCAAACGCAAGGATCTGAGTTTAATCCCCGGTTCTGCAAAAAAAAAAGATTATGCCAATATCTTGTACTGAAGTTAAAAGCAACAATATGTAATGTATTAACAATTGTTACCCTCCTATTACCTTACGCTGATTTTTGTTTTTTCTTTAAAATAAAAAAAAATAAAAAATAAAAAAATGGGGGCCGGGGAGATACCTCAGTAGAATAAGCGCTTGCCTGGCAAGTGCAAGGGCCCGAGTTGAATCCCCAGTTCGGGAAAAAAAAAAAAAAAAAAAAAAAAAAAAAAGAAAATAAATAAATTTTTTAAAAAAAATTGGGCATTGCTAAGAACTTGGGACAGACAATGCCATTTTTGCTTGGTTTTTGAGAGAGGGTCCCTCTTCCCAGTTCAGGCTGGTCTTGAACTCTCAGCAATCCTCCTCCTTCAGCTTCCCTGGTCCTGGGATTACAAGAATGAGCCACCCATGTGGCTCCTTTTCCTTGTTTTACAGTTCTGTGAACTTAAGTCCTACTGAGTACCATCATTTTATTTATTTTTACTAAGACACTGAATTGCCCAGGCCACTTTTAAACCTGTGCTCCCTTTGCCTCAGCCCCTCCCAAGAGAGCTAGGATTACAGATGTGTGCCACAATGATCAGAAGATCCTGTTGCTCAGCAGCATCTGTGGCATACGCCAAGAGGTAATAACCACCACAATCCAACTGCAAAAAACAAAAAACAAAAAAAAAAAAAACACTTTTTAATTCTGTTACGGCCAGTGCCAAGCAGAGATACTCCCTACTCCAAGGCCAATTCCCGGAAAAATACTCTCCCCTCCCTTCCCTTCCCTTCCTCAATGTGGGTAGTAGCAGCACCCTCCACACACTCTTGAGTTCTCTCCTCTGAGGCCTTTACAAGAGCCCTTCTACCTGTCCAGCATAGCTGAGGCAGATGGATCGCTGAATTCAAGATTACTCTGAGCTACATAAGACTCTGCCTCAAAAAAAAAAAGCAGAACAAGAGCCCTTCTATTGGTCCTCAGGAAGGTCACCTTAACACAAGCTCCACACCTGACTCTACAGATTAACGAGGTGTTTCTCTAAGACCTGTGGGTCCCATCCAGGCTTGCAGACAGATTGATGAAGACATTCCAAGGATTCTGCTCCCAGCCTGCCTGTCAGCCAGCTCAGGAACCACAAACCTAACGCACAACTCAGGTAAAAATCATCAAGGCATTAACTGGTCAACCCGTGAAGGCGTGACAGAAAGGTTTCTCTGAAGAGGCTTAGGAACGGCAGTATAAACAGAACTGCTGTATAAATAAAACTGCTGTGGAGGGTGGGGAGTCAGCACGTCCTTACCCAGAAAGCTCGAGGAAAGGGGGAGCTGTGGACCTAAGGCTGAGCAAGTTGACAATGGGGCAGTGAGACAAGCAAGGAGTCTTGGAAGAAAATTAAACCCAACAGCAGAGCCAGGAGCCTGTGACATGGCAGATGCCAAGAGGAATGTGGACACCAGAGGGACAGTCACTTGAGGAGCTCTGGCTGCTCATGCAGACCCACTTGTACCAGGAGATGTGGATGGGGCAGAGAGCCACAGCCCTGAACTCACCTGAGTAGCTCAATTCTATTCCCAGCCTTTGACTGTATGAAACCCCCAGAAGCCAAGACACATTCACCCTGTGTGCATGTTGTTCTGAGACAGGCTTTGTTGGCTTCCTTCCAAGTACCGGGTAACAGGTGTATACCACCATGTACAAATTTCATCTTCCCTATGAAATTCTCTTACTAGTTTCTCCAAGACTTTTTACAAGCTTGGTCCTGAAGACATGGGAGACAATGAATTAAAAGTATGAAGAGGGCAGGACCAAAGATGCTGCAAGGGCTGGTGAGATGGCTCAGTGGTCTAAGGCACCTACTTAGAACAAGCTGCAACAAAGCATACGGACCGCGGTTCAATCCCCCAGCACCAGCCCGGCCCCCTGGTGGGCTGAGCTGGCCACACACAAATAAATAAAAAAATTAAAAAAAAAAAAAGATGCTGTAGGCAGACCAAGCCCTGACCTGCACAGAACCCATCCTGGCAGTAAAAGGGGCCACACTGGATCAGACAGGCCACTACCCAGTGACCAGGGCCCCAGTGAGAAAAGGGGCAGGGGGTTTGAGGGGATAGCTGAGCGATCTAAGCACCTGCCTGGCAAGCATAAAGACCCAGGTTCAATCCCCAGTACCACATGCCAAGCCGGCCGCAGAACCAGGCGTAGCAGTGCATGCCTGTAGTCCTAGCACTGGGGAGGCTGAGACAAGAGAATCACCAGGAACCCAAGCTGTATAGTGAGACTCTGTACCAAATAAATACATAAAAGATTTTAAAAAAGAAAGATAGAAAAGAAAAAGAGGCAGGGAGAAGAGGGCACATGGAAATGGGCAGAACACCACCCCATCTCTGGCAGCCACCCAACCACAGGAGTTCTGGCAACCAGCAGGATCCACAAGGAGGTAAGAAGAGTTCAGGAGGGCTGGGGAGATGGCTCAGTGGAATAAGCACTTCCTTGGCAAGCACAAGGGTCTGAGTTCAATCCCTGGTTCTGCCAAAAAAAAAAAAAGAGTTCAGGGGTGAGAGCAGCACACAGCCTGCTCAGGGCCCGGACCTGACCCCCGCATCCTGCGGAGGCGGAGGCACAGGGCCACAGCATGTCTACTTCACACTGCATCCTCCAGAGCCAAGAGCACACTGGTTGCTTATGCTGCCCAGCAACAGCAAGTCCTAAACACTTTCAATATTCCAGCCCACCGCAGTCTCAGGAGACCTCACCCCAGAAGCAGGAACAGGCTGGGCAGGTTCAGGAAAGGGCTCACTCAGAAAGCACCACTGGTGCACACGAGCCACAGGACAGCTGTGGCCTGGCCCAGCGCAGGCCTGCCCGGCGCCCTCTCGTGGACCTATGGAGGCTGAGGTAGGGCAGGCAGAAATCAGATGTCCAGCAGAACTCAACTGTACTACACAGAGACAGCTAGCCACCACTCAGGTGTACATCTGTCTTAAGGGAAGGGTGCCACTCATGTGTGCAACACAGCTAAGGAACACTGCTGCAGGAGGTGAAGACTCTACATATGCTAAGTGATCCCCAATTTCTACCCACCTATACATGAGCAAGACAAAGATTAAAAACATCTTCTATGTTTTTTATTAGTTTGGTGATTTTTGTTTCAGACAGGGTCTCATTACGTAATTCAGACTGGCCTTGAATTTACTACGTAGCTCAGGCTAGCCTCAAACTTGTGATCCTCTTGCCCCAACCTCCCAAATGCTGGGATTACGGCCATGGCCCACCATACCCAGCCCTTCTAACAGTTAAGTGCTGCAAAGAGATCATGAAGTTTTTTATATTCAGAATTCCCTACAATCAACTCAAACATTTTTTATATTTCTGAGATGAAGTCTTCAATCTGTGAGCCCAAGTGTTCCTCTTGTCTCAAACTCCCGAGCAGCTTGGACTATAGGGGTGTGCTACCACAACCAGTTAGACGTTGTTGTTATCAAAATACAAAGAAAAGGGGGCTGGAGAGATGGCTCAGTGGAATAAGCAAGTGAGAATAAGCTCACTTCCCTGGCAAGTGCAAGGGTCTGAGTTCAATTCCCGGTTCCACCAAAAAAAAAAAAAAAAAAAAAAAAAACAAAGAAAGGGGGCCAGGGA
>NW_004524689.1:793519-795279 GCF_000260255.1 Octodon degus
CCCCAGAGCAGGCTGAGCCAGCCATAGTGGTACATACCTATAATCCCAGCACTGGGGAGGCTGAAATCAGGAGGATCACTAGTCTAAGCTGCATAATGAAATGCTGTAACAATCAAATACATGAAACAGGGGAGGAGAGGGGAAGGGAGGGGAGGAAAGACAAGACAAGACATGGAGACAACAGGAGCAAGGAGGACAGGCTGCATAGTGAAGGAAATCAGACCATGGCCACGGAAATAAAATGCTTAACTTTAAGGAAAAAAAGATATCAGATAAAGATATCAAAAGCACATTGTGCCAGGTATGGTGCCACATGCCTATAATTCTATAATCCGAACACTCGCAAAGCTGAGGCAGGAAAAATCACTGCCAATTTGAGGCCAGCCTGAACTACATGTCACAACCCTGTTACAGGGGCCGGGAAGATAGCTCAGTAGAATAAGAGCTTGCCTAGCAAGCACAAGGGCCTGAGTTCAATTCCCGGTTCCACAAAAAAAAAAACAAAAAAAAAAAAAAAAAAAAACCCTGTTACAAAAAAATAAACAGCAACCACAAAAAACCCAAACCAAAAAGGAGCATTATGCAATACCAATTACGTTTACTGTTGTTTGGGGGGGCAATTATTTAATGACAGGGAAATAATATAAAACAATCTGATTATAAGTAATAGGCAGAAGATGACTTCACTTTTGATCAGAAAGTATAGGGCTAGAGAGATGGCTCAGCAGTAAAAGCGCTTCCCTGGCAAGCGCAAGAGCCTGAGTTCATGCCCCGGTTCCGCAAAAAAAGAAAGTATAAACATGCATATAAAAAATTTATGAAGTCACATACCAAAACACAGTATTACATCCGAAGGTAGAAGAAAGCTTAGGTAAGACTTGAAAACCCCTCTTCATAGGGGAAAGTCTCCCTCACTAACCCAAAGGGCAGAGATAGCCTTGGGTTAAAGAGCAGGAAGCAGCTCCTCACAGGAGCAGGTCACCACACGGCACATCGGCAGTGGGTGGCTGGCAAAGGCCATGTGGTCTGCATTGCTGACAGACGGCATGGTTCTGTCACATGGTGGCAAGGCTCATGACAGCACCTGTGCTAATGCTCTGGCACCACGGAACCAGCAAAGCTAAGTTTACCTGTTCCCAAGGAGTGCCAGCTGAGGGTGAGAGGAACAGGCTTGGGGCTTCATTTCAGCAGGAACTGTAAGCCACTTCCACCAACATGCTTCACGGAGCACCCAGCTGACATAAACTCACTCCAGCTCCACCCCTAACACAAGCTTCCATCTATCCAAACCCTCTGCTCCCAGGTTTGGCCCTGCATGATTCTCTACCACACTTAGCAAAGGGGACACATGAACACTGGGGCCTGCAGGCTTCCAGTCACCAGCAGCCCAGGTGCCAAGCTGCACCTTGCACAGAGCCACCTCTTTCCTGTGCACTGAAGCAGCCATCACCCCCACCCCACCTCACCTGCTGACCTCTCCAGCCCATGCAGTCTCTTCCTCCTTCCCACCCCAAGGAACTGAAGGGCACTGAGGAGCACCCTATACCCGATGGATGCCCCAGGGACAGTGAGGCCTTATGGCAGGCCTGGCCTTGGGCTCTTCTTCCTTCTCCTCAGTGCTCCACTCTTGCCTCAACCTGTCCAAACATTTCCCAACTTTGCCTCTGCTTAGTCTCTAGGTTCTCCTCACCAAGAAAAGGCACAGTGGGGATGGGACCACATCAGTTATCAGGAGGTGACTGGGCCCAGGAAATATCAAG
>NW_004524689.1:796013-804453 GCF_000260255.1 Octodon degus
AATCCCCGGTTCTGCAAAAAAAAAAAAAGAAAGAAACTACAGGGGCTGGGGAGATGGCTCAGTAGAATAAGTGCTTGCCTGGCAAGCGCAGGGGCCTGAGTTCAAACCCCGGTTCTGCCAAAAAAAAAAAAAAAGAAAAGAAAAGAAAAAAAAGAAACTACAAGGGCTGGCCAAATAGCTCAGCAGATTAAAGCATCTGCAAGCAGGCGGAGGGGCTGGAGGTTCCATCCCTGGGCCTGCAGAGCCGCCCCTTCCCTGGGGTACGCTGAGACTTGATTGAGACTGGGTGGAGTGGCGTGCATCTGTAATCCCAGCACTTAGGAGGCTGTAAACAGGAGACTCACTATGAGTCCAATCTACTAGTGAGACTCTGAATACCCTGTAGACCCTTCCCTACAAAATACAGGAAAAAAGAAAGAAAAGAGGGGCTGGGGAGATGGCTCAGTGGAATAAGCGCTTCCCTGGCAAGGGCCGGAGTTCAATTCCCGGTTCCACCAAACAAACAAACAAACAAACAAAAAAAAAAAATTGGGGAGGCAGGAAAAAGAAAAATATTTGATGAGAAGCTGTGCTGTACTTCATAATTTAGCACTTCTTTTTTTCTTTCCAAGAAACAGGATCTCACTGTGGCCCAGGCTGGCCTCAAACTTGTAGCAACCCTCCTGCCTCTGCCTGAGTCTGGAGCTACAAGTGTACACCACCACAGTCAGGAGGGAAGCACTGGACCATCCCTCACCGTTGCCTCTGTAGGCAGCTGCAATGCCAGGTATTGGTTAACAGGCAGGAGGAAAACTAACATTGTCTCTCAGATAGGTGGAAAAAGAAGAGTATTTTCAGCTGTTTCAAGTAAATGACGATGTTTTTGTCATACTAACCTAAAATTGAACAACTGACCAGTTTCTTAAGGAGGTAATTATTCGTTGTCTTGTCTTTTGAAACGCTCTCACTCCATAGTCTACACTGGCTTCAAACTAGCCATCCATCTGCCTCAGCTTCTTGGGGGGGGTTGTCTTGGCAATCAAATTTAGGACCTCCCACTTGCCAGGCAGGCGGGGTGCCACCCCGGCCCTCGGATTCTCGAGTGCTGGGCTTGCAGGTAGGAGCCATCTCCGATGTGGAAACTGTCAGTTTTTGCACTGTTACACTGCAACAAATATGTTCTCACTCCATGCTTGTGCTCTGAATGGGTCTTTTACCCATCTGTGAGTTTATAACATCATCTACAGACCTACTGCAAAAATATAAGCTCACGGAAATAAACAGATCCTCCAAACGTTGATATATTACACACTATTAAAGTCTTGCATTGGGGCTGGAGAGATGGCTCAGTGGTCTAAAGCACCTACTTGGAACAAGCTTGGCAAAGCATAGGGACCGCGGTTCAATCCCCCAGCACCACGTGCCAGCCAGCCCCACCCCCTGGTGGGCTGAGCTGGCCCCACACACATACACACACAATAAATAAATGTAATAAATAAATAAATTTAAAAAAAATAAATAAAGTCTTGCATTAGTATCACCACTTACCTCTATGAAAACTCTTCAAATACTGGAAAGCTTTCTTGTCAAGCGTTGGATCAACATCAAGTTTACCAAAACCCTAACTTTTATCTGAAAGCACATTATATTCTTACTGCCAACAATACTGTCAGCATAGTGGTGCACACCTGTTAATCCCAGCAGAAGGATCATTTTAATTTCAAGGCCAGCTTGGGTTACATAGTGAACTCAGGCCAGCCTGAACTACACAGTGAGATTCTGTTAAAAAAAAAAAGCAAGCAAGCAAGCAAGCAAGCAAGCAAGCAAAGCAAAGCAAAGCAAAGCAAAGCAAAGCAAAGCAAAGCAAAGCAAAGCAAAGCAAAGCAAAATATCAGCAAGGACCCAAATCTAAAGTAGCCAGTTCTGGGGCTGGTGAGATGGCTCAGTAGTCTAAAGCACCTACTTAGAACAAGCTAAGCTTAGCAAAGCACAGGGACCGCGGTTCAATCCCCAGCACCACACACCAGCCAGCCCCGCCCCCTGGTGGGCTGAGCGGGCCACACACACACACACACATAAATAAAAAGAACTAAAAATAATTTTAAAAAAAATAAAGTAGCCAGTTCTTTAACTCAATCACAAATTCCCCATCCTGTGTGCTTTATGCCTACTTCCTGCTGTCACTGAACAGAAAAGAGCTGAGGAGTCAAGGCTTATAGTACAACAGGATCAATCTGTTTCTTCATCAAGAACATTAGTTTAACTACAGCCCTTTTTTTCTGGAGCGTGGGGGTTAACCAGGAACTGAGCCCAAGGCATTCCCACTGAACTACAACTTTAGCCCTTTTTATTTTTGAGGCAGGTCTCAATAAATCACTAAATTGCCCAAGATGGGATCAAACTTGTGATCCTCCTGCCTCAGCCTCCCAGAGTGCTGGGATTACAGGTGTGTACCACTGTGTCCAGATGAGTAACTGGATTTTTTTTCAGCATCAGGTTCCTATGGTGAATGTTGCAACAATGACTACAATCACGACTTTGGTACCAAGCCTTGATTTATTTGTCTAAAGTACTAACAGTTTTACCAACCATCAGTGCAGATACCAACACAGCAAAAAGTCAAGTAACAACACAATAGGATAAAGAATACAATTTTAATTCAGTTATAGAGGCATAGCCCTGTAATCCCGGCACGCAGGAGGCTGAAGTAAGAGGATCTCTGAGGCTGAAGCCAGTATAGGCTACATAGTGAGTTCAAGGCTCGCCTAAATTAGTACACAGCGAGACCTTGACTCAAAAACAAAACAAAAAAATCTCACCATACAATTTTAACCTAATGGACCCTGAACAATTCCAGGAACCACAGTGGTAGCGGTGGGGTTCATGGAGCACACTCTGAGAGGCGTGCTCTAAATGACTGCTGTGCACAGTCCTCCAGTTGCTGCCAACACTGGTGATGCTCAAAGGTGCCCTCTCTCCCTATACTTCCCTTGGGAGCCAGCAGAGGTGCAGAAGTCACTGACAACAAGCCTTCACCTCAGACCCCACCTCAGGGGCCCCAGCTGCTGTCTCCACAATAGTAAAAAAGCAGTTAGGAGGTCAGCACAATCTATGGAGGCAGAGCAGAGCAGACCTAGAGATGGCTGGGACCCAGACACTCACAAGAGGCCACCGTGTGAGGCCCCACAAAGGCACAAGCTGTCTGCTGCCTCCAACCGTACCCTTGACACCCTCTCAAGCCCCACAAGTGCAAGCCTATTGCCCTGAGCCCCACTAATTGCTGCCACTCAGAAAGCCAGACTGAAGCCGGGCTGCGGCTGTCTTCCTTGCAACCACAAGGCTTCAGCCCCCACTGACCCAACCAGCCTCCCTCCGCACAGCCGCACCCACCATGCCAGTCTCCTCCCCTCCCCGACCTCCCTGCACCCACTGTGTCCAGGGTCTTCCATCTCTGGGTGAGCCACACTCTCGTTACACAACAGACACTGCTCTGGGTGCTGGAGACGCAGCTGGTGAAGGTGGCAGGTGGCTGTTGCAGGAAAGCCACTCACACCATCTCCTTTCTTTGCTTCCTCCCACCTGCCTGCCACACACAGACTTCCTCTAGCCTTGGCTTCAACTTTCACTGGGGAAGCTTCTCCCGACTGTAGAATGCGCTTGGGGACCCTGCTTGTCAGGTTCCCACCAACCGTGAACTCAGGAAGGCCCTGGGCCACTTCTGACTTGCCACCACTTATCAGCACCCTGCCAAAAAAGATGCTGGTGAATATCTGAAGTCCAAAAAACCTGATATAGAGCTGGGATATAGCTCAGCGGCACAAGCGCCTGCCTGGCAATCGCAAGATCATGAGTTCAATCCCGGATACAAAAAACCCCAAAAAACCCAATATAAGTGGTGAGGTAGTGGGTGCCTGATAAATAATAAACGCAGTACCTGTCAATTTTCTTCTCTTTACTGTCAGTTTCCAAAATGAGACACTGGCTGCTCAAGATCATCCTATCAAGGTAAGAAAGCCTTCTGGGAAAACAATGTGAGGAAAGATGGAGGAGAAAGGCAGGAAACAAATGACACCACCTGCAAAGACAAGTGATACTGAGCTCCTCACAGTCACAAATCTTCCTCCGGACACTGAGGGGAGAAAGCCCAGGCCTCCCAGTGAGCTGTCCTCTTGTACATGACCTAAATTTAGAGAGATGCTGGCAGAGAGGCTACCAGGAACAGAAACGGCTGCCCCTGCAGAGGGCGCCGCGGCGCACCCTGGGCACAAGCTACTCGACCTATCTCTTCCCCGCCCCCCAGTCTGTAGTGGGCAGTGCAGCCCTGCACCTATGACCACTCCCAGATGAGGGCCCCAAGCTACGGGCCCAGCACGCAGCAGAGCTGAGTTTTAAATGGGTCCCCATTCTCTTAGAAAACAAGGGGATCTCTCTTCCTCCCTATGATTCAAGAATTACTTTCTGTGACTTTGTTTTTGGAGAAGGGTCTGTCTATGTGGTCCAGGCTGGCCTTGTACTCTGTGCAGTCCACACTGGCCCCAAACTTGTGGCAATCCTCCTGCCTCAGCCTCCCAAGTGTAGGGATTACAGGTCCGCGCCATCACACCCACTTTCTATGACAAACTTTTTGAAACCTACTGCACAGGCTTTGATTTGTTCTCCTCAATTATAAAATGTTCAAAAGTTTTAAGCTTTATGAACAAATAGTTGAGAGGCTAACTCTGGAGAATGGATTTTATGACTACCACAGAACTAAATCTGAAGACAGCCACACAGATACAGATGGGTACAGGGAACCTAGAACCCATCTTAATTGAAGAATTAAGATGGTTTTTGTTCTTCAGAAGATCATTACTGGGCCGGGGCGATAGCTCAGTGGAATAAGTGCTTGCCTGGCAAGCGCAAGGTTCTGAGTTCAATCCCTGATACCAAAAAAAAAAAAAAAAAAATCATTACTAAGCACAGAGCAACAAACTATTTGTTAGCTCACAGTAACCTTTTACCAACAGCAAAGTGAGTTCAAATGAATAATCCTAAGAATTATCTCAAATAATCTTGGTTTTTAAATCAGTAAGCTTTCAGAAATGTCAGAATTCTAAATTAAGTATCTTCATACTGAGTAAATAACTTAGACATACAGTATCAGCCATTATTAACCTACTATCTTATTTTGAAATTATCTTTTTCCTCTCTGTCTGTCTCCAGCAATCCACCTGTCCCTGTCTCTCTCTATATATAAATACATTCATTTAAGATAGGGTCTCACTACACAGATTGGACTCACAGTGATCCTCTTCTTGTTTTCAGCCTCCCAAGTGCTGGGATTACAGGTGTGGGCCACTGCGCCACCATGCACAGCCCAGCCTCAATCTCAATCACAGTCCTAGCGTGCACCGGGGCAAGGCCAGCACAGGACACCTGGGATCAAAACCCAGTCACTGGTCTGCTTAAGCAGGTGTTTTAATCTGCTGAGCTATCTGTCCAGCCCTCTCTTTTCCGGTTCCGAAAAAAAAAAAAAAAAAAAAAAAAAAAAGATATTTTCTTAAAAAACAAGAAAGGAATCCACAGGGCTTTCTAAAACTGGAGCCAGCAGTGGTTTCCAGTGAGCCTCATGGCCCCCTGACAAGGAATGACACAAGAGGAGACACAAAAAAAAATTTTTTTTTTGGCTGAACTGGGGATTGAACTCAGGTCCTTGCGCTTGCCAGGGCAGCGCTTATTCCACTGAGCCATCTTGCTGGCCCCACAAAATGGTTTAAGAGCATCTCAAAGACCACTCACCAGGTAGTCAACTCCAAGGTTTGGAGAGGGTCCATGGTTTTGAAATGAGAGTTGTGCAACAAAACTCAAAGTTTGTTTTTGCTTTTGGTTATTGTTGTTGTTGTTGTTTTAATGTATTTGGTACCAGCTCTCACTAGGCAACTGGGACTCATAGTGATCCTCCTGTTCTCAGCCTCCCCAGCGCTAGGATTACAGGCGTGTACCACCTCCAGTCTCAGTGTCTGGCTGAGAGTGAGACTGGGGTCTGGGCAGGCGCAGCACATGGTGCTGGGGATTGAATCCTTCCCTGTGCTTGCCTAACTAAGTAGGTGCTTAGTCCACTGAGCTATCTCGACAGCCCAAAACTCAAAAGTTTTAAATGGGTGTGGTCCCAGCCCAAGGTGGCTGGCAAACATCTATAATCCTAGTTATGCAGGAGGTTGAAGCAGTAAGACCGCAAGTCTGAGTGAGGTAGGAACCTTAAGAGCACCAAAAATAAATACATACATACATACCTGAAATGAGAATTTAAACCTGTGTTTAAAAAGATCCTAAAAATTCATGCTCCCTGTCTCATGACTTACACTAAGTAGGGTCTCAAAATAACACAGCAATGCCATATGGTCCAGCCCAGATAATGAAATTGGGAATATCTATTACCAATCCACTAATGCCAAAGCCAAAGCCCAGGCAGCAAGAATTTAATCCAATTTAGAGACTGACAGCCAAATCTCTTGGGCAGAGAAAAACAATCCAATGAAGAGACAATAAATGCCAATACTGCACTTCCAAAAGAAAGCCTGTGATGCTCACTGAATTAAGAATGAAGTAGGTAAGTACAGACACCCAGAAGACCTTTCTATCCCCTTCATAAAGCTATTTTTAGAGCTGTACGTTTCCCAGTAAAACCAATGAATAATAGAAATTTTCAGCCACGGGATGTAACAAAGCTTCTATAGTTTTGACAGCACCACACAGATACCTGCTTTGAGAAACTAATTACCCTTTCATAAGGTCAGTCCACTTCCTCAAGTAAGCAGCAGAAACGTGCCCGGATGACACTCTGGAAACCAAACTCACTAAGCAAAAAACACATCGGTGAGAGGCTTTTCTCACAAACAGCTCTGTGGCTTTTCCTCTCCCTCTCCAGGCAGGGTGACAGGCAGCTGGCACTCAGCACATCACCAAAACTAGGCAAGTGCTCTTCACAGCTTCATTCCCAAGCCTTTTCATTTGTGAGACTCAACGAAGTTGCACAGGGTGGCACCAAACTGGGCTCTTCCTGCCTCAACCTCCAACAGCTGGAATCACAGGCCTGTGACACCATGCCCAGCTTCTGCAGCCCCTCAGTACTTCGACTTCCTTCAGAAGTAACTGAGGATAACAAAATCTCCTCAAGTGTCACTAAAGGCATTCTGCCTAGCAGCCCTCTGCTGACAGAAGTATAACTGTTGTAACTGAGATAGTGTACAAGAACCATTTTTGTTCAGTGTGTGCACACAAGTGTCAATTATGAGTTAAAGCTGTGTGTTCTCAAAATTTTGTGCAAGAATGCCCTTGACCTGAATGCGGTGGTACAAGCTTGTGATCCCAGCCCTCTGGAGAGCTGAAGCTGGATGGCTTTTTTTTTTTTTTTTTAAAGTACTGGGATTGAACTCAGGACCTTGTGCTTGCTAGGCAAGTGCTTATGCCACTGAGCTGCTGGATTACTAAAGGCTAGTCCAGCCTAAACAATTTAATAAGACCCAATCTCAAAATATAACAAAAGGATCAGTGTGAAGCCTTGGCTTCAATCTCCAGCACAGAAAAAAAAAAAAAAAAAAACCAAAAAAAAAACCACCTCAAAATGGTCCAGCAGTGCCAGGTGAGCCACAGTCCTGACAATGGGCTTCAGGGGCCTGGGAGCCCTACATAACGGGACCTCAAGAGCCAGGAGACTGACTCTAGACTCAGGAGACTAGGTGGCAGCTGCCGCTTGGGAAACAACACCTAGGCTGGCCACTGCAGCCCGGCCTCGCCCTCCCAGCAGGAGCACTCCCATCTCTGGACAGCTGCTCACTGTGCCAAGGCCCACCAGGCCCAGATACCAGCTGCCTGCTGCCAGGCAGCTGCAGACCTCACTGGATCCATGTTGGTGGCACCAGATCCACCCTTGGCCACATACCCCGTGTCAGTAAGGAAGCAAAAAGGGAACTGCTTATTTTCTTTTTGCATTATGTACCACCCGGAAGAATCCAGAAGAAACTAATACTAGCTAGAAAACGGAAAACCTTACTTTCAGATATAAAGCCCCTTCCTCCAAAAGAAACCACAGCTTCAAACCAGAAAAAAACCTTAAACCTTGTCAATAGCAATGCTTGCTACAAACCCTCATTTGATTAAGACTTTACACAAACTACTTCCATTTATTTGCTAATCATGAAGTAACCTACATTTTTAAAAGTTAATAATCTCATAAAAACCTACTTAACCACCAATTCTTAATTGAGATTCGTCCTACCAGATAGCAAACCTACAGGCACACAAGAACCACTAACACTCCCTGAGCCCACACTGCAGACTGCCTCAGACCTGCGCGTTATTTGCCCTACGACCGCCCCTTCCCAAAACAAAGACGGACACCGGCGCCGGCCATCACCGGCGCCTCCCGCACAGGGATCGGCACGGCGAGCGGATGCCAGCCGGAACGCCGGGCCCGCACGCG
>NW_004524689.1:805303-811984 GCF_000260255.1 Octodon degus
GCCGCCGCCGTCGCCGTCCGCCCCTCAGACGCCTCCAGCCATCGAGATGGGCGCGGCGGCCCCTGCCCGCAGCCTCGGGAAACCCCACGTCGCGTCACCGCGCACGGCCCACGGGGGCGCGCACGCCCGCGCTTCCTCCCCGGGCGCGCGTGCTGGAGCGGCTTAAAGGGGCCGCGCCGTCTCTGGCTGCCCTCCGCGACACAGAATTGTGAGCTTGTGGGCGCTGGGCAGGTGAGGAAGGCATCAACGAGCCCCTTGGCCCAGAACCCCAGCTGACTGTGTGGTATAAGGAGCTGACCCTAAGGGCTTTTTATTTTTTATTTTATTTTTTGGGGGAGGGGCTTTTTATTTTTTGAGATGTGGTCTCGCTCAGTTGCCTCAGCGGGGCTCAAACTGCAATCCTCCTGCCTCAGTCTCTCTGAGTACTGGGTAACTGTGACTGCGCTGCCTCGCCCAGCTCCAGCTGCACCCGCACCGGCTTCTTCGCCCCATCAAGCGGGTGTGCTGTCCACACCAGCCCTGGCCTGCACACCCAGCTGTTGTGGGCAGCCGAATTAGATAGAAATATTACAAGCGGTCCGACAGGGCCAGGCCCTCAAGGAGACCAGATGGAAGACAAGGTGACTTCGCAGCTTGGAAGAGCCACACTCCTCAAGACAAAAGAGGAAGCAAAGACAACCACATACTTCCCTAGGGATGGGCATCAGGGACTGATACTCTAAATGGGTATCAAGGGGCCGGGGAGATGGCTCAGTAGAATAAGCGCTTCCCGGGCAAGAGCAAGGGTCTGAGTTCAATCCCCAGTTCCGCCAAAAAGAAAAAACTAAATGGGTATCAATCACTTTAAAGAGCCCAAATGAGTCACTAACCCAACCCCAACAGGAAGAGACCCTGTCCTGTGTTCATGCCCGCTTGCTATGTGACTCGCTTCCCCATTTGGTCCTGGATTTAATCAATTGTACCTGAGCAGTGGTGCTTGTAACCTGATTGGTTGACCATAGCTTTGTCCCACCTCAAGCCACCTGAGCGAGTTCCCATGTTCTCCACCACCTTAGACCTGCCTCGCCGCATGGTTTTCCTCTATAAAAGTCCCTGGAAGAGACAGCTTCCTGGGGCCGACCTGCTCGGGATCACTCCTCCTGTCCCTCTCTCTGACGTTAGCTTTCTTTCCCTCAGTAAATATATTCTGGGGCTGGAGAGATGGCTCAGTGGTCTAAAGCACCTACTTAGAACAAGCTTAGCAAAGCACAGGGACCTCGGTTCGGTCCCCCAGCACCACATGCCAGCCAGCCCCGCCCCCTGGTGGGCTGAGCTGGCCACACACACACACACACACACACACACAAATAAATAAAATTAAAAATAAATAAATAAATATATTCTGCTCATAACCTCCATTTGTTCCTAAAATTCATTGTTTGCTTTTAGAGAACACAAACCCATTCCAGGCACTTTTTAGGTCGGGAGATAATTTTTCCTGTGTTATTCGGAGGTCATCCACCGACATCATTTTTTGCTCCCTGTGTCACAGCCACAGCCCTCAAGTCCACCATGTCACACTGCCTGGAGACCCAGCCTCTGGCACTTCCCTGCCTCCCTCCCTGCTGTGTGCACCTGGACGAGGGAAGGCAGGTCTTTAACCCGCAGCCTTCCCTTCCCATCCTTGGATGCTTCAGACCCATCCTTGTATTTCTTCCTTGCTGTTTGTTCCTTTTATCTTTTTCTTTTTTTCAGTATGGGGGATTGAAATCAGGACCCTGCGCCAGGCAAGCCCTAATTCTATTGAGCTATCTCCCTGGCCCTGTGTTTCATTTTTTGAGATAGGGTCTTACTTTGTAGTCCAGACTGGCCCCGAACTCACAGCCATCTGCCTCAGCCTCTGAGTGCTGGGATCGCAAGACGTGCCCTGCCATGCCCGGCCCTTCCTGGCTTTTACCTCCAGCTTCTCAGGCTCCTCTCCCAGCCCGAGCCTGCCTCTGGCCCAGGAGCCCAAGTTCCTGGGAGAAGCTGGGGCTGGTGTGGAAGCTCACTGGGAGTGAGTGTCACTCATGTCACACTCATGCGTGCCTACATGGCATTTGGCCAAGAGGGACAGTCAGAGGAACAGGTTCTGGATGCTGCAGGCTCCGGGGCCACGACAATTCGCAGCACGACTGGCCTGGTGCCAGCCTGGCCTGCCCGCCTGAGTCCAGGATGTAAGTGAAAACGTGGAGAGGGGAGCAGGTGGAGGGGAGGCCAATCTTCCACGGGCAGCAGGCAGAGGGCCAGCTGTCCCTGTGGAAACACTGTGCTTCTGTGGGACCCCCAGAGCACCCCTGCCTGGGCTTCTCCATCCAGGGCCCAGGGCCCAGTAGAGATGCCAGGGCAGACAAGATTCTACCTGGACTGGGCAGCACAGCACTGGCAGCTGGGCCCTGAAGTCAGCAGGCCAGTACTGCCTTGGGCCCCAGACACACTGCCACCTCCTCATCCCCAGGTCCCACAAGACACAGGGAGCAGAGGCTTTTTGGAACCTGTCCCTCGTTTCTGTGTTTATGGTGGGGATGAGGAGTGAAGTCGAGGGACAGAAGGAGCAGGAGTGGGGATCCCTGGACTCTGCCTCCCAGCATCCTGTCCACAGCACACAGCACCTGTACCCTGACCAGGAGGACACATCCTGGACCTTGGTCAGCCTCAGCAGTTCCTGTAGTAGCTTCTCCAACCCCCACCCCACCAAGGGCCCAGCCTCTCCCACTCCCAGGGGCTCCAAGGTCCCAATCACCTCCACCTGCTACCACCTGAGCTATTTTCTGACACCCATCTGCCACCCAGCCACCCGCAGTGAGGCACAGATGGGGGAGCTCTGTTCCCTGACCCCTGACCCCGGGGCCCCTCCACCCCACTTCTAGTGACTCTCCCTTCTTGGGAAGCATCCTGGAGGCTAGCCAGAGTCCACACCCACAGGCGGGCAGCCCAAGGCCAGGCTGGGTGCTGCGGGCTGACCGGGCGCAGGGCGGAGCCTCTGCCCAGAGCTGGCCCTGAGCCTGGCCTCACTGGGGACCGCAGTGCAGATGTGCACGCAGGTGCCCCTCCCCAGTCCTCGCAGGAAAGGCTGACCAGGCGCAGGGCGGAGCCTCTGCCCAGAGCTGGCCCTGAGCCTGGCCTCGCTGGGGACCGGAGTCCAGATGTGCATGCAGGTGCCCTCCCCCAGTCCTTGCAGGAAAGGCTGAATGCGAAAGTAGGTCTTTAAACCTAAATTATTCAAACAATCTGTGCACGTGACTAGGACCCAAAGCCAGCCAGCCTCACCCCAGGTGCCTTAAGGCCTCAGGGCCGCAGGGGGCCAGGGGAGGGCTCTGCAGCCACCCACCCAGGCTTCCAGTGCAGACTTGAGCAGACCCTGCCTCTGCAGCCCAGGAAGGGAAGGAGGAGGGCGGCCTGAAGGTGCCTGGGGACAGAATGGGGGTGACTAGGGAGAAAGTGCTAATTAGTCCCTGCACCTTCCAGGGCAGAGCTCGTGAAGGAACCGGGCCACAGACCCAGGAGGCCATGCCCTCCTTCCCTCTCTGCTCACGGGCACAACACCTACAGGTGCCAGGGCCACGAGGCAGGGGCTGGGCCAGGCCTGACCTCAGGGGGGCTAACTGGTGGGCAGCTTTCTGGGGACTGCCACCCCTCCTGCTGGGGCAGGAAGTTGCCCTGTCCCCAGTCCCCAGTGTGTGCCTGACACTTCTGGCTACTTATCCTCACAAAGCGGATGTCCTTCCAAGGGGCACTGAAGCTACTTGGGGGCTGCCTAGGAGTCAGGAAGTGCAGGAGCCGGTGGAAAGCAAATGCTTCATCCCCCAGGGTTGAGACAGAGCCCTTGCGAGATGCAGAAATCCCTGTGGTCGGGCTGGTGAGATGGCTCAGTGGTCTAAAGCACCTACTTAGAACAAGCTTAGCAAAGCACAGGGACCGCGGTTCAATCCCCCAGCACCACATGCCAGCCAGCCCGCCCCCTGGTGGGCTGAGCTGGCCACACACACACACACACACACACACACACAAATAAATAAAATTTAAAAAAAAAAAAAGCCTGTGCGGCACAGTGGGGGCTTCCCTGAGGCGGGCGACAGGTGGCACCTGGACTCTCCAGCGGCAGGGGTCCACACTGGCTCCACCTGATGGCAGGATGGTGGTCTGAGCTCCACAGACAAACCTACAAGACAGCGTCCCTGCCGTCACCCTTGTTTGTGAGCGGGAATAACAGTAGTTTCTGAGAATGGATCTCGCGGCCATGCAGACAGGGGCATCCAGGTGGCTGCAATGCGCACAAGTGTGTGTACTGTCTCTCTTCCTCGTTCTCTGTCTCTGTCTCTGCCCTGGGTGTAGCACTTGGAGCTCTAGGCCTAAGTAAGCGCAAGGCTGGGTGGGGGGAAAAGCCAGGAAGGTCAGTTGATGGCCTGAGAGTCTGGCTTCCCCAAGTGTCCATGAGCGTGGAGGGACACTGGGGTAGAATGCCCAGAACTGGATGCACAGGCAGAGTGGCGGAATCACCTGGATCCCCAACCATCCCCAACTTGTCTTAGGCCAGAGGCATGATGGCAAGGGAGGGCAGCCAGGGCCCCCACGGGCCCCAACCCCACTTCGTGCCGGGCATCCAGGTAGGTAGTATCATCCGGAGTGCCTGCCAGCTTCGGGGTCCAGAGTCTCGGGCTGTGTCCTCAGAAACAGCATGGGCCTCAGTGGGTGGTGGGGACAGGCCCCGAGGCAGTGCCTGGCAGGCCTGGGAGTTATATGCTCCCTCCTCGACATTGCTCACAAACCCAGCACACTCAGGGAGGGATCCCTGGGCTGGGGAGAGACAACACACACCCAGACAGCACCCCTGCCCACCCCAGGTCCTCTGCATGGCCCATCATGGCCCATAGGGCGTCACATGGCCAGGAGGGGGCAGGGCCGTCCCTGGGCACATGCCACCACTTTGCCTCCTGCCTGCCTGGGGCCTGCTGCAGATGGCTCTGTTCCGGGATCCTGGGCTCCCCAAGGAGGGCCCCCAGGGACTCCTCCACTCCTCAGCACCACACAGGTAAACAGCTCACACCTGAGGTGCAGCAGGCAGGTGGTGCAGCCACCATCCCAGTCCCTCTGAAGGCAGGGCCTCTAGGGACTACAGAGCCACTTGGAACAAAGCCAGCCTGGCCCGTGGCCCGGGTACAGCAGGAAAGGCCTTTTCTCCCGCCCTACACCTTGGTTATTATCTTCACTGCCGGTAGGAGCCAGGTGGGGGACACTCACTCCCAGAAAGGGTCTCATGCTGGCCTAGTGAATTGGTGTCCCCGTCCCAGGCAGCTATACTTGGCACAGAGGTCCCTGCGCCCACAGGGCCCTGATGGGGTGGAGACATCCCTCAAGAATGCCCAGCAACTCGAATATCCCCTACATGGACACTATCCCATCACTACATTTGTTGTCTTGTTTGGAGAACTGAAGAGTGAGCCAAGAGCCCTTGCTCAAAGCTCCACACCCAGCCTCATTTTTATCTTGAGACACAGGTTATACTAAGTGCCCATGCTGGGCAGGCCTCGAGCTGATGATCCTCCTGCCTCAGTCTCCCAAGTATCCTTACCAAGTACCACTCAGTGGCGTTCAGCGCGTTCACCTGTGGCCAACACCACTGTCCTGTTGAATAGTCCCAGCACCCCTTGGAAGCAAGCAGCAGCCCCTGGGAACCACCATACTACTTCCATTTCTCAGGGCTGCCTTCCCAGAGACTGCCAGGGGTGGCAGCTGTCATGCCCAGCCTGGCCCGTGGCATATGAATTCTCAAGGTCTCCTGCCTGGCCTGCACACCTGTCAGCATGCTGTCCTCAGAAGGGGTGTGGCTGGGGCACACACCGTGAGCCTAGGGAGGGCCTGTTAGGCTCTTCCTGGGTGGTGGAGGTGCCGTCAGGCCCCTCTTGGACTGGGTCCTGGGACCTGCATACACTCACCAGCACGTAGGGGCCGCCTCTGTCTTCTGCCACCTGTCAGGTGAGTGGTGGCACCTCGTAGGGGGTTCGGTTCTCTAGTTTTGATTAGCACACGTATGTAACAGTGCTCTCGGGGGACAAGCAGCCCTCCTTCCAGCTGCCGGGGCGCTGTCGCGGCACTCCCACTTGCCCTGTGCGCAGTGTCTGCCTGGGCTCGGGGTGCCCTCCTCGTGCTCCTGGCCGTCCTGCTGTCCTCCAGCTGAGAACAGGTGCTCCTTTCCTGCACGGGGAGTCGGCTCCCCTGTCTGCAAGAGTCTCTGCCTGAGCTCCCTGTTCCTCCCTGGTCTATGTCTGACATCACACCTGTCTTCATTACGCCCCTTTATTTTTATTTTACTTTATTTTTTTGGCAGAACCAGGGGTTGAACTCAGGCCCTTGTGCTTCCCAGGGAAGCACTTATTCTACTGAGCCATCTCCCTGGCACCGATTATGCCCCTTTAGCATGAGCTTTGAAATCACAAAGTATGAATCCTATAAGTTACTCGTCATTCTCAGGATGGTTTTGAGTATTGAAGGTGCCTACAATTCCATGTGAGTCTTTAGGATCAGCTTTCCATGTCTCTCTTTTTGTTTGTATTTACTTAGAAACAGAGTCTCACTATGCACCCCAGGCTGGTCTCCAACTCATGGTGATCCTCCTGCCTCAGCCTCCTAAAGGGTGGGATTACAGGTGTGTGCCACCTTTTT
>NW_004524689.1:812084-813883 GCF_000260255.1 Octodon degus
GCCCTTGCACTTGTCAGGGAAGTGCTTATTCTACTGAGCCATCTCCCCGGCCCCAAGCTTTCACATTTTTGCAGGAAAGGCCACAGCCATTCATCAGTGTGTGTGTGTGTGTGTGTGTGTGTGTACTGGGGATCAAACTTGGAAACTTGCCCTTACCAGGCAGGTGCTTATGCCACTGAGCTCTCTCTGTGGCCCTCATTCAGAAACTGTTGCAGAAAATAAATAGGTAAATTCCAGTTGGGTGTGGTGCACTAGGAGGCTGAGGCAGAGGAGTTGCAAGTTCAAACCCATCCTGGGAAATTAAGCACAAGACTAATAATAATAATAATAATAAAAGGCCTAGGAATGTAGCTCAGTGTTAAAGTCTGGAGTTCATTTGCCAGTACAGTACTGAAAGAAAGTAAAGAAAGAAAGAAAAGATATATCCAGCAGGGAGGTGGGGAGGAGAGGAAGGATGGGTGGTGCTGGGACAGAAGGAAGGGCCTGGGCACCGTTGGGCATGACCCAGGCAGGGCAGCTGTGGTCAGGCCACCCTGGGGGCTGTGGCAGCATCACAGGCTTTGTCAGGCCAGGGCAGAGCCTGGGGCCTGAGCAGGGGTCTGATGCCCACTGCCAGGAGGACAGAGCAGCAGGGTGTGCTGGAGGCTGGGGACCCCACATGCCCACGTGATGGGGCCTGCTGGTGGCACAGGGTGACTACAGGAAGGAGTCTGAGCGCATTAGTGCTTGTCCACACCACCGGTGGCAGGGCTGGGGACAGGAGGGATGCCTGGATGAAGGGGCTGTGCCCACTCCCTGCGGCCGAAAGCCTCCAGCCTCTCACAGACCCATTGCTGGTCCCTGCTGTGCCCAAAGGCAGGGATCTCACCAGGAGCTGTTGGCCCAGGGAGCTGCTGGGCGCAGCCAGGTGATGGACGGGGCTTTCCTGCACTCCGCTGGCACCTTCACACCCGGCCACCTGTATGTGCCCTCTCCCTCAGGCAGTCATCCCCTGACCCTGGCCTGGGCCCAGCCCAGCAGGCCCCTGGAGTCCTCAGCCTGACCAAGGCCCCTGACTTAGCCAAGCATGGCCCCAGAATACTGATTTATTTATTTGGTACAGAGTCTTGCTATGCAGACTCTGTACCAAAGAGTCTGCATAGCAAGACTCGTATTTGTAGTAATCCTCCTGTCTCAGCCTCCCCAGCACTGGGATTATAGGCATGGGTCCCGCACCATTTTGGTGGCCAGCGCAGACCCAGGGATCCAATCTGGGTCTTGCGCTTGCCAGGCAGGCACTTAGACCACCGAGCTACCTCGCCAGCCAGAACTTCTAAAAAATAAACTTGGGGCCGAGGAGATGGCTCAGTAGAATAAGTGCTTCCCTGGCAAGTGCAAGGGCCTGAGTTCAATCCCCGGCTCTGATAAAAAAAAAAAAAAAAAAAAAAAAAATTAACTCCTTTTTTGAGACAGGATCTTAATAGTGTTTCAGGCTGGCCTGGAGCTTTCTGTGTGACACAGGTCAGCCTCAAATTTATGGTGCCCATCCTGTCTCAGCCTCCCCGGTGCTGGGATTACAGGCCTTCGAGCACACCTAGCTGGTCCCGGGGCGCTTTGGGCTGGCCAGTGTGGCCAGGAATGAGGGTCCCAGAGTCCGGCCGCCCCCGGGCGAGGCCCCTCTTAGTGCGTCCAGGGCAGCCTCGCCCAGGCCAGGACCACCCCGAGGGGCCCCGCTCCCAGGCCCTGGGGGTCCTGGCCAGTCGCGTCCCGGTCCCCCGGGCCGGGCGGCGCCGCAAGCGCAGGAGCCGCGGCGCGTGTTG
>NW_004524689.1:814103-860393 GCF_000260255.1 Octodon degus
GGCCGGGCCGGGCCGGGCCGCCGCTCGGAGACAAGTCTGGGCGGCCTGGGCGCGCGGGCGAAACCCCGCATCGACACGAAGGTACGGGAAGGCTGGGCGCGGAGAGGGCGCCCGGCTCCATCGCAGCCCCACGCAAACAGGAACGGCGGCGCCTGGCAGCCGGACGGGAGTGGCGGGAGGAGGCTGAGCTCGCGCCGCGCGCCCTGCGCCAGCCTGCGCGGGGCAAACCCCGAACCCCGAACCCCGGCTGCGCGCGGCTTCGCGCCGCCTGGTGGCCACGCCAGGCTACGCCGGACTGCAGCGCTTCCGGGCCGGGCCGGGCCGGTGGGCGGGGCGGAGTAGTGGGCGGGGCTTGACGGCGCGAGGGGCGGGACCAGACGGTGGGCGGGGCGGAGGCCCTGGCTGGGCTCCTGCGTCTGCGGCCGTCCGGGGCGCGGGAAGATCCGGCGCAGCCTGCCCGGCTGAGATCCGCCGGGCGCCCTCCCGCGCGGACCCCCGGCTTCGCTGGCCGGCCCCTGGCCTCGGGCTGCAGTCGGGCCGCGCGGCGAGACCTCGAGGCCTGGGGTCGGGGGCGCTCTCTTTCTCCTCCCCGCTCCCTGGTGGGAAGGAAGTTTCGGAGTCCACGCCTGGGCGTGCGGAGCCGCGCTCCACTCTGCCAGAGGCTCGCGACCGCGCCTTTTCTTTTCAGCTTTTTTTTGCGGAACCGGGGATTGAATTTAGGCCCTTGTGCTTGCAGGGAAGCGCTTATTCCACTGAGCCATCTCCCCGGCCCTTTCTTTGTTTTTGATTTCTTCATAGGCTTCTTTTTTTATTATTTTTATTTTATTTTATTTTTTTATTTTTTATTTTTTTTTTCAGAGTTTGAGTTTTATTGTGATGCCGCTCAAGCCTTGACAGCAAACTTGCGCAGAGGGTACAGCCGCTCCTTCCGCTGCTGCCTCTTGGTCTTTAGCGTCTCCTCATGCTTATTGAGCCGGCGGCGCACGGCTCGCGTCTTCTTGGCCGCAGGTCCAGGGCTTGTACTTCTTGCCCTTGTAATATTTCCTGAGGTTTTCTTTCTGGGTCTGGTTGATGACAGTGAGAACACGGGCAATGGATTTGCGAACAACTCGGATCTTGGAGAGCTTGGACGCCGCGCCGCCCGTCACTTTAGCGACGCGCAGCTGTGACAGCTCCACCTTCAGGTCGTCTAGCTGTTTCAACAACTCTTCTTTCTTCTTGCCTCGAAGATCCCGAGCCTTAATCTTGGCCATAGTTGCAAAAGAAGGTGCCCTATTTTTATTTTTTTTTAATACTTTTTCTTTTACATTTATTTTGTGTGTGTGTGTGTGTGTGTGTGTGTGTGGCCAGCTCAGCCCACCAGGGGGCGGGGCTGGCTGGCATGTGGTGCTGGGGGATTGAACCGCGGTCCCTGTGCTTTAGCTAAGCTTGTTCTAAGTAGGTGCTTTAGACCACTGAGCCATCTCACCAGCCCTAGATCCTTTATTTATTTTGTAGAGGGTCTCTCTACAAAGCAGCTTGGACTTGCAGTGACCCTCCTGTCTCAGCCTTCCTGTTGCAGGCAGCTGAGTTAGATAGAAAATTGTAGGCAATCAGACAGGGCCAGGCCCTTGAAGGAAATGACAACAGCCAGGGGCCTCACAGCTGTGGGAAGGATGGAGGCCCCTGCTGTAAATCAAGCCTAAAGACTCGCATCCAGGATCGATCATTACTCAGGAAGAATTATGGTCTGAAGGCCTCCCGATAAGGTCCTGTTTTTTTGTTTTGTTTTGTTTTTATGTTTTTTTTTTAATTTTATTTATGTGTATGTGTGTGTGTGCGCGTGTGTGTGGCCAGCTCAGCACACCAGGGGGCGGGGCTGGGTGGCATGTGGTGCTGGGGGATCGAACCGCGGTCTCAGTGCTTTGCCAAGCTTGTTCTAAGTAGGTGCTTTAGACCACTGAGCCATCTCTCCAGCCCTTGATTTCTTCATAGGTGTGCAAATTATACAACTTTGTCTGAGACAGGGTCTCCCTATGGAGTCCAGGCTGTCCTCAAATTAGAAGTGACCCTTCTGCCTCACCCTCCAGAGTGCAGCGATCACAGGCTAAGCCACATCCAGCCTGGCACAACCTACTGCTTTTAGGGTTGCCTTAAAGTGTTCATGCTTTTGATGGAGTCTTGGGGGAGGCCAGTGGCCACAGCTGCTGACAGTGCGCAACCTCCCGCCGGGTGCCCTGGCACAGCTGCCAGGTGCCACGTAGGCTGTGTTGGGCCCAGCTGGACCTCAGCCATCACTAGGGCTCTGGCGTGGGGATGTGGCCTTGTGTGGGGTCTTCTGGAGATGTGGGGGCTCGGGGGCCTGGGGCTGACACCTACAGTCTGCCCACCTGTACACTGCCCGAGGCCCTCTCAGTGTGACAGCAGGGAAGATGTGTGCCTCTAGGGAGCCCCTTGGTGTCCACGGCTGGCTCATACCTGGGTCAGGGCTCACACCTGGCTCATGCCTAGATTGCCAGTCCCCACAATCTCCCCATCCTTGTCATTTGTCCTGGTGCTTGGCAGCGGCCACCAAGCCTGTCCCCAGTTCCCTTCCCACTTTTCACTAATGATAGATACCACAACCCCAGGGGGTTCCTTGCGATCGATAGGCATTGAGGGGTGAGTCCCTGACACCCTATCTTGTCACAGCTTGGGCCCCCAGAAGCCAACCGAGGTGGAGTTTGGGAGGGACAAGAGCTGTGTGCAGGGCTCACCTGTGACAGGAAGCGTGAGTCCTATAGGAAATTCTGTTATAAGCTACAGTCAGGGTGAACCCAGACTATTCTGCAGAGGAAAGTCAGACTCAAAAGAAGAAATTGCCAGAAACTTAAGAGAGGCCAATGGGAAGCGGGTATCAGGGAGAGGGTGGAGGGAGGGGGCCCTGTGAGTGGCCTCAGGATCCCAGCTTTGGGGGTGACTTGCGAGGCCACCGATCTGTGAGAAGTGGCGATGACACAGACACTGGCCAGCGACCTTCCTGGCTCAGCCTCCAGAGAGCTGGGTTAGAGTTCTGCAACGCTGTGGGGCCCGGCTGCCCAGGGCTTCTGGGACTTGTCCGTTCTGCAGCTTTGGGTCTGGGTGCCCTTGGGGAAGGTGGTGGGTGTGGGTGGTTTTCCATCTCGCACCTGACAGGTGTCTCCTCACCCTGCCTGAGCTTATGGGGCTTCCCGCCCCATCACCATGGATCTTTGGTCTCAGCAATTGGCTGGGGCCTGCACAGGGACATCCCAGGGCTTGGATTTTCTGGCAACATCGAGTACGGGGCACCCCACCTGCGGGGTGGGGGAGGGGTTGGCGTCCATGTTTGAGACGCCAGGGTCACGGGGTGGGGTGACAAGGCAGGGGCTCACCATGGTGCCGGCACAGATCTGTAGCCACAAACAGCTACTCCTCTCATTCTCCACTTTTCTTTTTTCAGTATTCAGGGCCTTCACACTGAATTACAGCCCATCCTTTTTTTTTTTTTTGGCAGAACCGGGGATTGAACACACATCCTTCTGTTTGCCAGTCAAGCGCTTATCCTACTAAGCCATCTCCCTGGCCCCCCTTTTTGTTATTATTATTAAGCGCTTATTCCACTGAGCCATCTCCCCGGCCCCTAAATTGTTATTTTTTTGTGGAACCAGGGATTGAGCTCAGGCCCTTGCACTTCCCAGGCAAGCGCTTATTCTACTGAGCTGTCTCCCCAGGGCCTGTTATTTTTGTTCTGAGACAGGTTCTTGCTGAATTGCCTAGGCTGGGCTTGAACTTGTGATTCTCTTGCCTCAGCCTTCCAGATGCTAGGATCACAGATGTGTCCACCATGCCCTGCTTGTAGCTAACTGCAAGCTTCGGACCACTGTGGCAGGCCAGCAGCTCTTATACCCACTGCCTGGGTGGGGCAGTGAGGACCTGGGCGATGGCATTCAGTGCCACCATCCAGGGGTTAGCTAGACCTGGCAGGCTGGTACCCAGCTGAGGAGGGAGCCCCTACAGGCCCGTGGGCTCTGGCTGTGCACCTTGACGATGCCCTGGCCAGCTGAGGCATGCCTTTCTAAGGGAGTCTGATCTGCCGTTCCGAGCGGGAGGGTCAGGTTTCACCGAGAAGCCCCAGAATAGCCCATAGCTGCCTGGGGCAAGCCTGGCCCTCCACCCTGCCCAGTGTCTCGTGCCCTCTGCAGGGGCTGAGGTTGCTGATGCTCGTGACATAGCCGGTCTTTAGGGTGGTCACCAAGAAGGGGCCCTGGGCTCCTGGGGAGAGAAGGCGCCATCAGATACCAGCTGGCTTCGGTGGCTTTCCCCGAGAGGCCTCGCCAGCAAGTGCTGTGGCCCAGGACGAAGCCCCGCAGCAGGGTGGAGTGGACATGACTCAGGCTGTGTGGGAAAAGGGCCACTGCCGGAAGCTTCACCCGCCCATGGTTGGTCCTTGGCACTCTCATTGGGGTAGGAGGTGGTCTGGGCCAAGGCAGGCAGGAGGGCCTAGAGAAGGGCTGAGCCCAACCCCAAGTAGGGCCACAGGATTTCCTACCTGTACGAGGCTTTTGGACCTGGACCCTAGGAACTCTAGGTGGCTGGGCCTGGCTAAAACTTGGCCACCACTGGGTACTACATTCTCACTGTAGCAGCCCTGGTATCCCTGCCCACCTTGTCCCCAGCCACCAGAGTCATGGTAAGGCTGTTCAGCAATAGGGACCTGGTTCCTGGGGGTCCAGGCAGGGCAGAGAGGATGTCCAGAGCAGGTGTACGGGGGTTGAGGACCCCCCTGGAGCCTCAGAGGGGCTGAGCCTGAGCCCTTCTGCTCCAGGCAAGGGTACAGAGGCTCCTTCTGGTCCCCAAGGGCCTCTGGTATCACTGGCACCCAGTGCCTCAGCCCCCTGCGGCCCTGCTGCCCCTCCCAAGGGTGACTCTGTCCCACCTGGCCTTTCTGGTCCTGTCCAGAGCCCCAGCCCTGGAAGCTTGCATTATGCCAGGGCTTCCTTTTGCCTTAGAGAGGGTAAGGGTGGCCCCAGGGAGCAGGGTGCAGGCTCCCCTGCAGACGGATTGCCTGTCGCCTGAGTGTGGCAAGTACCCAGGGTCCTTGGGATATTCCATGAGGAGGAGGAGGAGGAGGAGGAGGAGGAGGAGGATATAAAGGCGGGAGCTGGAGCAACATCAGCCTGTGCAAGAGCAAGTTGGCCTTCATGGACTGAGACAGTGAGCAGAGCGGGGTGTGCTGGAGAACAGCCCCAGGGGGCCTGAGTGTGCAGTGGCACGGGATGGGCTCGCTCTTGAGCGCTGCGCCTGGGACTCCTGGAAGACAAGGGCTCTCCAACTGTGATGGCTTCCTGGCCCTGACGGGACTTACCAAAGAAGGCTCAGAACCAGGAGGGCAAGCTCAGGGTCTATTCCTGGCTTTCTTGCTTTCTTTCTTTTTTTTCTTTTTCTTTTTGGCGGAACCAGGGATTGAACTCAGGCCCTTGCGCTTGCCAGGCAAGCGCTTATTCTACTGAGCTATCTCCCCGGCCCCTATTTCTGGGTTTCAACAGGGAGAGCAAGGGCTAGGTAGACTGGAACATGCTTAGGTAGGTGGGGCTGAGGGGGCAGGGGCACAGCAAGTGGGCTGAGAGAGGCAGGGGTTCAGGGCGAGCCCCCCCACATTTGTGCTCCTGTGCAGGTGAGCCCCTCAGTGAGCTGGAGGCTGAGCAGATGGTGAGGGCAGCCCAGGAGGACTGGGATGGACGGTGAGTGCCGAGGGTGGGGCCCGTCTGGGAGCGAGTGGAGGACTGGAGCAGGTTGTTGACCTGCCCCTCTGCCTGCAGTTTACAGGCACGATGACCCAAGAGTCCTTCAAGCTGGTCCAGCAGGAGCAGCTGCCACAGCTACAGAATGCCTGCCTGGGAAGGCTGCCACTGCCTTGTCCCTGCCCAGTGAAATGAAGACTGCAGCCTGACTCCTCTGTGCTTCTCTGTCCCTACCCTTGGAGGAGTGTGGGGCAGGGGCAGTCCTGAGGGAGCCCCATCACTCCTGCTGCCACGCCTGACCCTACCACTGCCCCCAGATGTGGACTTTGCATGCCAGCCTGAAAGTGGCTGGGACCATGTGCTTGCCCACTGCCTGCACTCTCTGTGGCCCCCAGAGCCATCCCACGGAGACAGAGACCACTTTGACATAAACTTTAATCTCCTCAAAGAGCTATGGACATCACAGTGGCCTCTGAGTTCACACGGTTCAGGTGCATGGTGCCTCCTCCAGGCTGAGGCCTGTGAGGCAGGCCATGGGCAGGGGCGACCAGCACAGGGCTGGTAGCTGGCTGGCCGGCTGCTGGCCAGCTGGCGTAACATAGCAAAGAGGCCGACCTGCAGCAATGTGCTGAGTGGAGGCCTTCCCAGGGGAAGGAAGGGGCAGGCTGGGGGCCTGGCTGCCAGGGCTCCACACCCTGGTTCCATGACTCCAGGAGAGTTCTCTCGGCCCCTTTACGGGGCACCAGAGCTACTGGGCACTGGGACCTGGCTCCTGGGGCTGTGGGGTGGCCCCTCGGCCCGAGGGCACTGGGAGAGGTTCAGGTCTCTGGGGAGGAGCCACCTCCTCATCTCTGGGCTTTGCCATCTTGATGGCCTCATCATAGGAAGGTGGCAGCTCTGGGGCAGACAGGCTATAGGCTGGCGGGGCCATGAAGTCAGGGTCCAGCTCTCCGAAGGGCAGGGGCAGCCAGATGCCCAGCGGATACTGCACAGAGCTATAGGCTGCAGGGAGCAGAGGGCTCTGTGTGGGTGGCCAGGGACTCCCCACACAGCCCTGCCCGGTCCCTGGCCAGCCCACCACCTGCCAGGCACTCACAGGTCACAGTGCTGTGCACAGGGCTGTCACCGTCCACAGGGTTGGCCGTCAGGTTACAGGGCTGCCAGGCTGAGGACAGGCGCGTCTGCGCGTTCGCCTGCTTCCGCAGACAGCAGAACCGGACGCAGCTGGCAGTGACCCCGCACAGCAGCACGGTGAGCAGGACGAGCCTGGGAGGGAGGGGCGAGCCGCGACTTCACTCACCCCTGCTGGGCCCCTGCACTCTGGCTAGGCACCACCCGGACACCCAAGAGGGGACAAGAGGCAGGTGAAGAGGGGACCAGGACACTCCATGCCAAAGGCCTCCCTGGCCGGAGCCTGGCTGGGGCGGCCACACACCCTGGCTGGGGCGGCCTTGGGCTCACTCCCAGGACAAGCTGTCCCTAGCCGACTGCACAAGCCGACTGTGCCTTCTGCGGTGATCGGCCTTGCTTCTGGCTGCCAGGGCCCAGCGCTCCTGCCAGAGGCCGGGATTGGGGGCAGCGGGCAGATGGGGTCGCCGGATGAACCGTCGGGCCAGCGCGTGCGCGGCCTCCACTTACCCCACGTGCCACAGGCTGCTCCAGCGGGCCTGGGGCGGGCACCTGCGGGGACCGGGCAGCTGCAGCGGGCGGCGGGGCCGGCCGCCCCACCCCCACCCCGCCTGACTTACTGGTCCGAGGGGTCGCAGCCACCACCGTCCACCGAGCCCGGCACCACCTGTGGGGACAGCAGTAAGCCCAGGCGGAGCGGAGCCGCGCACACTGGCCTTGTGGTTCCACCCCACGCAGGCCACCCAACCCACCCGTGGCAGCCGCAGGAGTAGGAGCAGCAGTGACAGCAGCAGGAGCCCAGACCGCGGCCCCAAGGCCATACTCCGTGGGTCAGCAACGCAGAGCCCGCCTCGCTGGCCTTTCGTGGCCCCTGGGCTCTGCGGCCCCGCCCAGGCCCCGCCCACCTGGGCTCTGCGGCCCCGCCCAGGCCCGCCCACCTGGGCTCTGCGGCGCCGCCCAGGCCCGCCCACCTGGGCTCTGCGGCCCGCCCACCTGGGCTCTGCGGCCCCGCTCAGGCCCCGCCCACCCGCGAGGAGCTGGGGGAGCCGGGCCCGGCCTTCAGCCCCGCCTACGGTGGAGGGTGTTTCCAGCAGGGTCTCTCCGCTCCGGACGCTGGGGCCGCAAGCCAGGTCCTGTTCACCACGCCCTAGCCCAGAGGCTCTGCCTCCCTGCGAGTCGGCCTAGCCGGGATCCTCTGGGCTGCACCTGGCTGGTGGGGCCTTCCCCAGCCCCAACCCCGCTCTTCCGGAAAACTGCGGCCCGAGCTGCAATGGGCGTGGTCTCGCAGCGCAAGCGGGGTCCACCCTTACTCCCGCCAGCTATCCGGGGAAATGGGGTGGGGGCTCCCCTCCTCCTTCAGTCGTGGGTCGTTCAGGCGCTGTATGAAGGCTGCTTTCCCAAGCCACCGGCCTTAAAGGCCTGGTGTAGACCTAGAAGCTAGCGCCTCTCGCTCGGCCTGGAGCCTTTTGCTCATCCCGTGGAGTGAGGAACCTGACTCCTTCCCGCTCTCTCCCTGGGCTGCGCTGCCCCCTGCCTGAACTGTCGCGTCCACCATGCGGCCAGCAGCACCCACCCCACCTGTCTATGCTCAGCACGGGCACGGTGTGAACACCTGGAGAGGAAGTGGCCAGGGCCTCAGGGCTCTACTCACAGCTGTCCTGCCCCTGCAGTCAGTGCTCCATTTCCAGGGCCTCTGCCTGCTAGCCCAAGTCCAGCTGGGAGCTTGGTCCTGTTCCCTACCCCCACCCCCTCTGGGCGCTGGACCCTATTGGGAAGCGAGCCTAGCCCTAAACCAGGGCAGGGTCTCCGTGACCTCGATCTTGAAAGGTCTGGTCTGGCTCAGCCCAGAGACCTGCTGCCTTGTGGCTGGTCAGCTCCCGGGGAAGCAGAATGCACCAGAGGCCTGCATGTAAGTCCCAGATGCCACTCCAGGGTCAGTGCCACTGGCAGTGCCAGGGAAGCACACAAGTGCCTCCAAGGCCAAGAAGGGCACTGGGGGAAGAGTAGTATATGGTGCTTCGAGGTGGGCCAGGCAGGCGGGCACTGTGGGAAAATGGGGAATAAGCCAGAACCTGGGGTGGGGTGCAGGAGCTGCTCACAGTTGGGTACACTGGCCCCTTGGAGGGTGGGTCAGGCGCTGAAGGCAGAACCCAGACTTTTCTCAGACAGGTGGATGCTTAGACTCACACACTGCGGATGCCCTGGCCCCAGCTGGGCTCTGAGGGTGCAAATGGGTGCATTGGCCCTAATATCTGTTCAGCCTTTTCCTGGGGTCATCAGGAAGAGCCAGGAGTTCTGGGCTTGGAGCCCCCCGACTCTTCCCCGCCTCCTCACATCTCTCCAGGTCTGGGCCAGTCTTGACTGCAGCCCTGCACCCTGCACTCCAGGTTTGGGGGCTCCCAGGTCCTCTCCATGGTGTCTACTAAGACTGTACCTTCCCTAAGGTACTTGTTCCATGGCTGGCTGCTCTGTGGACTGGGGTGTAATATGTGTGCACACATATGTGGTGGGCTGCTTCACCAGGGTTCCATCCCTGCCTCGCGCTGTGCTTGTCCCCCACACCACAGGCTCTGCACGTTGGCTCACAGAGCATTTTATTGGTGGGTACATGGGGCAGCTCTCCTGTGGCCTCCCAGTCTGCAGGGTCCTGGTGGGCCTGGGGTTCTTCTCCACCCAGTCAGGAGCAGGCTGTGGCTGGACTGGGTTTAGGCAGGGGATCCTCTTGGGCTGAGCTGGCTGGGCCCAGGGTTGCAGGAAGTGGCCATATTTGCAGGACTGGGAGCCTCCTGGAGCTGGCCCGGCTTGGCCTGGGGAGGGCTCTGGCCATGAGAGGAGAGCCTAAGGCTGCCAGGAGAGGCTCCTGTGTCCCTAGAGGCCTGTTACCACGTGGGCCACAAAGATGACTTTATAGTTCTCCTTCACATCGCCCCTGAGCTGCAGCAGCGTGGACACCATGAGCGGCTGGTCGGGCTGGAACAGGAGAGGACTTTTACCCAAGGGACACACGGTCTTTTCCCCTCATCCCATAGGCTCCCGCTGTTGCTGGCCCAGCACCTACATCAAAGTCAGCAGGTGGCACCCAGGATACATTGATGGTCTTGGTCTGGCCTCGATCCAAGAAGCCCCTTGCAGGCTCGATGGAGAAGCCCCTGTGCTGTAACCACGTGATGCCATCCAGGCTGAACTCGGCAGTCTGCAGGCATGGACACTGTGGGGCTGGGGCTGACACCAGCACCCCTCCAGCTCTGTCTGGGGCTGCTCTCCCCCAACGGCTGCTGGAAACCGCAGGCACCCTAGCAAGGGGCACCGCTAGGGCTGCTCAGGGATGGGGGCACAGGCAGCCAGGGTGGCACAGGAGTGGAGCCACATCACCTTCTTTAGAGCTGGCTGTGTGGTCCGGATACAGCCTACTTGCAGCTCCCTGGTGGCGGGAGGGGCTGGCTGGTCTGTGTCATGCTGGACGTACTTCAGGGTCAGCAGGATGGGCTTTAGCTCCTCAGCTTCTGCAGAGGCAGGGTGCTGGGTAGTGGCTGGGCAGAGGCCATGGTTGGGGCAGGCAAGGGGTGGGCATGGAATCCTTTTGAGCCTGGTGCATAGTGGGTTCCACCTGGCTGTGGGGATGGCGGCCTTGATCTCCTGCCCTCTGCTGTGGGCCTAGCACAGCCACTTTCCAGGGGATGCCGGAGTCTCCCAACAGCTCCCCAAGGTTGCCTGCCTCCCCTACCCCTTCCTAATACTGAACTCACCCTCTCTGTGCTCTGGGTTGGAGGCAGGGATCGCTGTCAGAGACTCCACAGGCACATCCAGGGGGTCCCCGCCCTCCACGAACATCATGTGCTCGTGGGCGGCCCCCTTCAGTTGGATCTGGTGAGAGACTTTCTGAGGGCGAGAAGCAGGCACTCAGGGACTGAGGCTGTGGCTCAGGTGGGGCCCTGTGAGACCAGAGACACCTCATTTCTCCACTCCTGACCCCAGTGTGGTATCCTGGGCCTTGAAGCGGACAGCACCGGAACAGAGAGAAAGAGGACACGCAGGGCCAGGGAGGTGGCTCAGTAGAATAAGTGCTTGCCTGGCATGCGCAAAGGCCTGAGTTCAATCCTGGGTTCCGAAAAAAAAAAAAAAAAGAGGACACGCAGGGGTCACTGAGCCCCACCTTTTCAAAGAGTACCACCTGGAGCCGGTCGGAGAAGTACAGGCTCTCGTGGTCGGGGCTGAAGGTCACAGTGAAGACCTGCGCCCTTCCAGGATCCAGGATGCCGGTGACGGGGACCACGCTGAACACGCTTTGGCCACTGTGGTTCTGTGTGCCTGTGGGCGGCAGAAGGGTAGCTAGGAGCACCCCCACAGGGTCTGGTGCCCACGCACACTGCACCCACTGTGCCATTCTGCCAAGTGCCCCTAGACAGCCGCTCCACTGGGCCTACCCACGACCTCTGTCCTCTGGGGTCCGGAGGTGAGGAACTGCGGCAGCTCCTGCCGGACAGATGACCTGGACCACAAGAGGCTGTCCAGCTGCACAGAGAACTGGATGGGCAGCGAGGAGTCGTTCTGCAGCTGCAGGGTACAGGGTGGTAGGGGACCCGCCCATCACCCTGATGGCCTCTGTCCTGGCTGGTACCCTCCCTGCAGTCACACTGACAGGGAACCAGAAGGCCTCACTCTCCAACAGCGACTGTACCAGCACTCGGGGGGACCCCACTCTACCTCCCCTTGGCCCTTCTCAAGCGGGCCCCCAGCTTGGTGCTGCCCTCTGAGCTGTCTCTCTCTCCCCCATCTCTTCCCTGTCTTCTCCCCAGCCCCAGAGTGCCCTTCTCCCACAATCTATTTGGGCTCTGCTCCTGGGGCCCCACAGTGTGAGGCCAGATGTCCTTCCGCAGGGTGTGTGAGCCGGGCCAGGGGGTCCCTCATCGAGGGGTGATGGGTGCCAGAGCTCAAGGGTGCCCTGGGGCCCTAATGGAGGGTGCTCATGTGGCAAAGCTTGAGGTGGCTGGCAGGGGACTTGGACACAGGCCTGCAGCACAGGGACACGTGGCAAGAACAGATGGGTGCCAGGTGGAGGGAGGGCACCCTCTGCCCTCTCAGGAACACAGCAGAGGTGCTAAGCACTGGGGCTGGGGTACAGCCTGGGTCCCCACTGCTTCCCAGCACCCAGCCTCCCCACACAGGGCTGACCCCATCCTGGAGGAAACCTTGAAGCCTGTAGAGACAGACTCTCTGGCAAGCACGCAGCCCATGTCGAGGACGTCGCCATCAAGGGAGCATGTGATCACAGATGCCACTCCAGTGCCCACCAGGGTCAGGGTGAGGGTGCCTCTCTTGGTGATGACCTCCAGCATTTCCTGGGCCTGTGGCACAGCCTATGTGTCAGGCTGGGGTCTCTGCCTGTGGGTGGCTGGGGCCCTCTCTGACTTAATAGCGTGAGGGCCTGGTGGCACCAGGGTGGCTCAGCTCCTGCCCGGGCACATGGGAAGTCAGAGGGCTGGCACGCACCAGAACACTCTCCTGGGGCGAGAAGGACAGTGCCAGGACACGCGTCTTGCCGGCGTGTAGCTTGCTTGGGGTGTTCACTAGGAAGAAGGGGCCTCTGGGGTTCAACACGGAGAAGTCCAGCTGAGGTCAGTGTCAAGGAGCAGGCACCGTGCTTTGCTGCCCAACATGATCCTGCTGCACCCCAGGCAGCTGCAGAGTGGCCAAGGATACAGCCAGGTCCTCAGGGCAGATGTTCTGGAGAGAGACCCTCTTGATGCTGCGGTGTCCTGCAGAAGAAGGGAGTCAGCCGCAGCCCTGGCTCCAGGCTCCCTGAACGGGCTGGTGTCCGGCTCAGGCAATACGCACCCACAGCAATGTCACCAAAATCGATGATGGGTTTGCCTTTGTCCGAGGTCACCACAATAGCCGGAGCCACTGCGGGGCACCACAGCTCCAGGTACAGTGTGTTGTGGGGGCTGCGGGCAGGGCAGGCAGACTGAGGTCAGTGGAGGAGGAGGATGTGTGTGGAGCCAGCCACACCCAGCCTCGTCCAAGCACCCTGCACCTGAAGTTCGGGGGTTCTAGCCCATTCCTGTCTTTGACATCACCACTGGCCACAACGCAGGGGACCACGAATTTGTCAAACCGCCCCTGGAATGTTCTGGCCAGAGTGGCCTGGGCAGCCCGGTACTCGTCAGCTCTGGAAAGAAGCTGGGAAGTGGTATGGATGCCCATTCCACCTCCCGGGCTCCTTAGCGGCCTCCCTCCCAACCGCCCCCCCCCACCGCTTGCAAGGGAGTTGGTTCCGAGTGGGCAGGAACAGTGGCCACCCTGGACCAGGCAGTGCTGGGCCAGCTTCGTTTCCCTTCGTGCGCTCCCATGGGGTTGCCCCCCTCCCCAATCCTGATCAATCATGTTCCTGGGACACAGGACCAAGTGCTGACAAGTGGCCCAGGCCCCCCAGAGCGTGCCTGGTCTGCTTTCACTTGGAAAGGCTGAGTCAGGGTAGCAGCCTCTCGTGATGCCCATGGCGCAGGTATTTCAGAGTGAAAGCAGGCTGGGCTGAGGCCTGGGCAAGGAAACCCCAGATCCAGCGTGGCCACCTGGGACTTGCAGTCCTGCATGCACACATCCGTGCTCTGGCATCTTGTGGGGAGAGCCGCACCAGGAACCAGAGCATGGCATGGGAGACAGACGGGGAGACCCTCCGGCACACCTGACTTCCAGCTCTTGCTTCTGAAGGGCAGGGGCCTGGCCTGGCCTGGCCTGCACCCTCCTGTCTTTCCTTTGGGTGGCTGTGTCCTTCTGCAGCTGGGAGACAGAACAGCTGCTGAGGGGCTGCTGAGGGGCTGCTGGGGGCCCTGCCTCAGCCCGGTGGGCAGTGCTACCTGCATCCCCCAAGGCCCTGCTCGCAGGCCTGCTGGCTTCCACGAAAGGCAGACTGTGAGGTTTGTGGCCTGGGGGAGTCTGGGGTTCGCCCGAGGACCCTTTGTTGCCAGTGGAGAAGAGGCAGGGGAGGGACGGAAGCCTGTGGTAGGTCCAGGGCTGGTGCTTTCTCGGCCTCGGCAGCCTTGTGGGCAGGCACTGCCCCGGCTCCTTGCACAGCCACAGGCAGGTGTGGACAGCCCTCGGGTCAGTATGGCCCGCAAGGACCCTGCAGCATCCCGCAGGTCCTCCAGCTGCCAACTGGCTGTTTCCTATTTTCCCCCGGGGATGCCAGGCTGCATGTCGGGTTCCTCCTGGTTCTGTCACAGCCCGGCAGTGCCCTAGATCCTGCCCTCTAGGACCTCGGCCTCTGGCTCTGCCCACTGCCCACTGGCGCTTGCCGAATGCAGTGATGGGACTTAGAGGAACACTGTCCCCTTGAGGACAGCTGACCACGCCAGGCCGTGCAAACCTGCCCCATGCTCCCTGCCCCCACTCCTCCCAATGGCTCCACACACCGGCTTGGCCTGCATTTCTTTGTTGGGGGTCTGCAGGGCTTCTTGGTTGACCAGCTGGTGGGGCAGAGTGGGCTGGAAAGCCACCCGGACCAGGCATCTCTGGGGAAGGAGATTGGGACAGTGAGCTGGAGACGGGGAGGCCCTGCTCAAGCGCTGGGCTCCCCTCTAGGTCACCTCCAGATGGTGGACTTCCCTGGCCACTGTGCGGGAGGTGGAGGCTGAACAGGAATCTCAGCCTCCACCAGGCATCATGGGGTCCCCCCTGGAGGGCAGCATCCCAGGCAGGCCAGGACCCCACCCACTGCCCAGGAGGCTGAACCTAGCCCTAGCCCGGATCCCAAACACCCGTCCTGCCCCTGGCCCTGGTGCAGCCCTCTCACCTTTCCAGGCAACACGGTTCCCACCAAGGGGGAGATGGTGATGGGTGTGTCTGGGGGCAGCAGGAACTCAAAAGACGTTGGTCCCACTGGGCAGAGATCCCCTGAGCCGGCCCGGTGGGACAGTGAGCTCGTGGCCAAGTGGGAGTTGATGACATACAGTGAGGCCACTGAAGTGTCGTACAGAGCAGTGGCCGCAAACTTGATCCGGTAGTGGGACAGCTCCAGGGGTGGGTGGGTGCCCACTGCCTGGCAGGACAGCCTGAAGCACCTGCAAGTGTCAGGGTGGAGGCGGCTGGCCACTCAGGGGCCGCTGCGGCTCACTGCCCACGAGCAAGTTCTGAGAGACCACGCAGCCCTGTGCCGGCTTTTGCTGGGTACTCAGGCTTTAATCAGAAGTTTAGACAGCTGTGAGGAGGGGTTCTGGCTTATTATGCTAGGTATTTATTGACATTTAAAATCAAAACTGATAAATCACTGTTTTCTTATGTAGTTAGTGCAGGGTCTACAGGGTCTCACTACACAGATCAAACTTGTAGGTGTCCTCCTGTTCTCAGCCTCCCAAACTCTGGGATTACAGGCGTGTACCACACGCCCAATCTCAACTGCTGTCTCAGGCGTGCCCTGGGGATGGGGCTGGCGCAGCCCCTCTTTAGTCCGCTGAATTACCTGGCCAGCCCTTAAACCACTCATGATAAGCAGGGAGTCTTATACCATCACAAGTTATTCTCAGCACCATCCATTACAGAAAGAGAACAAGCAGTTGTCATTTTAACTGTTGAAAACTTATTTTTTGTCCCATTCCTCCTCCCACTCAAACTTTTTGTTTTTGAAGTTTTTTTAGTTTGGATTTTTGGGGTTGTTTTTGTTTTTGTTGTTCTGAGACAGGGTCTTGCTGTATGGCCCCGGCTGGCCTTAAGCTCAGTGTTCTCCTGCCTCAGCTTTCCAAATGCTGGGATTACGGATGGTAATCACCATGCCTGGCCCTTTGGGATTTTCTGAGACAGGGTCTTGCTGTGTAGCCCAGCCTGGCTTTGAACTCTGAGCAATTTCCTTGCCTCAGCCTCTCCAGGGGTGAGCTTACAGGGGTGTGCTACATGCCTGCTTTAGAATGCGGAACCGGGGATTGAACTCAGACCCTTGTGCTTGCCAGGAAAGTACTTATGCCACTGAGCCATCTCCCCGGCCCCACTTTAGAAATTTTATCTTCCATATTTTTCTTGAATTCTTGCATTTTCCTTTTTTTTTTTTTTGCTTTTTTAAGACAAGGTTTTAGGGCTAGCCAAATAGCTCAGTGGATTAAAGCACCTACAAGCAGGTGAAGGGGCTGGGGGTTGCCCCTGGGGCACGCTAAAAAACAACAACAAAAAAACCACAATTGAGACTGGGAACGGTGGCGCAGGCCTGTAATCCCAGCTCAGTTCTTGGGAGGCTGTAAACAAGTGAATCACCATGGGCCCAAACACCCTGTAGACTTTTCCCTTGAAAAATACACACACACACACACACACACACACACACACACACACACACACACACAGGACAGGGTCTTACTATGCAGTTCAGGCTGGCCTTGACCTCATTTTCTAGCCAAGGCTGGTCTCAAACTTGCAAGGATCCTCCTGCCTCAGCCTCCTGAGTGCTGGGATTATAGGCATGTGCCCTACTCATCAACTTTTGTCCTAATTATGTGTGTGTGTATGGCGTTGGGGACTGAACCCAGGCTCTTGTGCACGTAAGGAGAGCACCCTATCACTGAGCTACATCTTCAGCCCTGATGACATGTTTTGTCTTATACTTTTTTTTCTTTCAGCACTGGGGATGAACCCAGGGCCTTCACACTGAACCACATCCCCAACCCTTTTTTAATTTTATTTTTTATTTTATGACGGGGCCTCACTAAGTAGCTGAGTGCCCCGGAGTGCTGGAGTAAAGGACATACGGCCACCCCTGGCTTGTTTATGCTTCACAGGGTGACTCCAGTTATCCCGTCCTCCTTGTCTGCTCCAGAGTGTGCCCTAGCGCTGAGAGGTCTGTATCCCTAATCTCTACCCAGGGACCGCGACGCAAATGTGCCGACCTTCCTTGGGGGAGATGACATGGCTATCGGTACCCCGAACTGCCCAGGAGCTAGAAATGTGGGCAGCGCCACAACCGTCATGCGCCAAGTGTCAGCATGGCCTGCCCCGCTTCTGGGCACAATGGGCCTGCATTCTGGGCTGGCCAGGGGTCACGGTGGCCAGGGTTCTGGCTTCCACGGCTGCTGAGTGTCACCCGCACCAGCTCCCCTTCTCCATCTGCCAGACATGCACACGATGACTCCCCTTCTAGTGGTTCTGTTGTTTTGAGAGAGGGTCTCACGCCATGTTTCCTGAGCTGGTCTCCAACTTCTACTGGGACCTTGGGCACAGGCCAGCCCACAGGCCCTGGCGCAGCATGGGGACCGCTCGGCCCGGGGTCCTGCCCCACTCAGCAGCCGCTGCTCCTCAGCCCGCTGAGCAGCCAGTTGGCCAGGGACACGGTGCCATCCTGCTGCCAGTGCGGGAACGCTTCCCATTCTGTTCTGCTCTCCGAAAATTTCTGGAAGGTCGGCATTGTTTTTGCATGTTTGGAGAATTTGTCTGAATTCGCTTTCCTCTGGGAAAGGGCTGGGAGATCTCACTCTGGGGGCTCGTGAGTCTCGGGCCCCTTTTCCTCCACAGCCGCTCAGCTCTCCAGGGCGCCTGCCTGCTTTCCCGACAGTTTTGGTGCCAGGGCCTTGGGGACTCCCTCTCCCCTAGAGGCAGGTTTTTTCAGGGGGCCAAGCGCGGGCTGATTTCTGCTTCTGGTGGCTCAGGCGGTGCCCAGCATCTGTAACTTCACCTTGGCTGGCTTTGCTAGGAGAACTACATTTGACTGATCTTTTTCTTTTCTTTCTTTCTTTCTTTTTTTTTTTTCTTTTCGGAACCAGGGATTGAACTCAAGCCCTTGCACTTGCCAGGGAAGTGCTTATTCCACTGAGCCATCTCCCCGGCCCCGACTGATCTTTTTCTTTACAAAAAAAAGTCTGCTAATGAAACATTGCTTTCTACTTCATTGATTTCTGCTCTTATCTTTCCTTCTAACTTCTTTGGGTTCAGTTTTCTTTTTTTTTCCAAAAAATTTTTATTTTTTTATGTATTTAGTAAGTACAGGGTCTACAGGGTCTCACTACACAGATCAGACTCGGAGTGGTCTTTCTGTTTGCAGCCTCCCAAGGGCTGGGATTACAGGCGCGCGTACCACGCCGGGTCTCAGCTGCTGTCAGCACGCTCTGGGGCAGGGCCAGCACACCAGGGGTGGAACCGCTGGCCCTGCATCTGTCTAAGCCGGCGCTTTAATCCCCTGAACTATCTGGCCAGCCCCAGCTTTCTTTTCTTGAAAAAGGGAGTTTAGTTTGTTGAGTTTCAAACTCTTCTATCTTTCTTTGAGGCCGGGTCTTCCTATGCAGTTCGGCCTGGCCCTGAATCACTCTGTAGGCAGGCTGGCCTCACTCACAGCAGCCCTCCTGTCTCAGCCTCCAGAGTGCGAGGATTATAGGCACGTGCCACACCTGGCGTTTCTCTGCTTCAGATGGGTCACAGGCACTTGAATCTAACACCTCCCAAGGTGTTTGGTGAAGGCAAATCCCACAGCACGTGGAGGGAGAGGAGAAGCTCCCATCGCTGTGTGCACGTGGGGTGGCCCCAGCCCCTTGTCCCTGCTGCCTGGCTCTGCTCTTCGCTCTCCTGAAAAGCCCAAGGCATGGTTTATTGTCCTGCGTCTGTGCAGGCTCCTATGCATGCACACATGTGCACGCCCGTGTGTAGAGGAGCAGAGGGGCGTGTGCGAGGCTTGTGCAGTGTGGGAGCACTGGCTCCGGGCGGGGAGGGCACAAAAATGATTCTCCGGCGGGTGGAGGGTCTGTCTCCGCAGCAGGGAAATCGAGGCAGATATGATTATGCCAGTCTTCCTGGTGGAGGGGCTGAGCTGTCGGTCCCACACATTCTTAGAAGATTGGAACAGGAGGGAGGAGAGATCACCCAGCCAAGAAGAAAGCTGAGCCTGAACAGGCATCTCAGGCAGTGAGGGGTGCAGATCCCTCCTGGGACCCTCAGGGGCTCAGGAGAAATAAAGGCTGGGACATGGGCAGCAAGACAGGGGAACGAGGGAAACTCAGCACCCCCAAGGGCGGGGCGGCAGGAGGAAGGGTGGTGAAGGGACACAGATGGAGGAACACGTGGGTGGGGACAGCAGCCACCTGCATGACCCCCGGGACAGTGTCCTATGGTTCTCCCCGGGACTTTGTGGTTTTAGTTTCCTGGTAGTTTTCATGAAATGAAGGGTGCTCGCTCGCAGCTGAAGTCTGTGAAGCTGCCACGCCTCAGGTTCCCAAGGATGGACAGAACCAGGGCCAGCCTCTTTCTTGGCCCTCAGTGAAGAGCCTGAGACCCTGCAGTCTGGGTGGGCAGGCGGGGTACGCTGTCCCTCCCCGCGGGGTGCAGCACACTGTCCCTTACTGCCTGCACACACTGTCCTTGGACCCAGAGCTACAGGACAGGATGAGAGGGGACACCAGAGCCCACAACCCGCACCACACTCAGCTATGCACTCGGCTATACATCTGCCTGTCCACACCCTTCTCTGGTCCTGCTTCCAGGGGCCCAGGGCAAGGCAACTGGCCTGTCAGTGTGTGTCTCACGCACACTGTGCGCACTACACACGGAAACAAATATATGCACCCTCGGAACACTGGTGAGGATCTCTGAGGACGCACACATGCACGCATGCAAGCCACACCCACAAGGCAGCTCATGCACTCACGTGTGCATGCTCACACTGACACACACGTGTCCACCACGCTCACATGTGCCGCACCCGACCCTCGCCACTCACTCGCACCCACGACTCACCGGTTTATCTGGGACTTGCAGACCAGCTGGAAGCTGTACTCTCTGGCCTTGGTGGGCTGGAAGAGCACGTCGAGCTGCAGTGTGTCCAGCGGCAGGATGGTCCCGAAGCCGTCACTGGGCTGGACATCTATGAACTGTGCGGGGGGGGGGGTGAGCAGAGGCGGGGGAGTGCGCCCCGGGGTGGCTTGACGGTTCTGCCGGGTGTATGAGTTAGATGGGGTTGGGGCGGAGCCATCCAGGAAAGGCTGGGGACCAGGGCAGGAGCCCCCCAGGTGCACCCCCCGTGGGAGGGTGGGAGGGAGATGGGAAAGGCAAGGGCCAGTGAGGGGTGGCCGGGATGCCACAGGGGACAGCAGGGCCTCAGGGGAGGAAGGCTGCTGGCCAAGCCACGTGCGCACCTTGGGAAGCCCCACAAACCCGAACTCCTGGGGCAGCAGTGAGTGGTTGCAGAGGCTGACGCTGACCCTGACGGCCTCGTAGATGGTGCAGTAGCCGAAGTCCACCGTGGAGGGGCGGAGCTCCAGGTCCGAGGTGGTGACGATGGCGTGCACCGTGAAGCCCACCGGCTTGGTCTGAGTGGGGGGTGGAGCACACCCCAGTGTGACCACAAAAGGGCTGGCCTCCCGCGGCCTTGCGGCCAGGCCGTTGGCACAACTCGCAGACCCAGGGGCCCTCCACTGCTCCCGGGGCTGGCTCAGACGCCTCACTTCTTCCCTGCTGAGGGCCACAGGGACAGGGCCGAGCCACTGCCACCGACTGGCCCTGGATACTCCAGCAGGCGCAAGGGTGGGAGCAGCCCGGTAGGTATCCTGGGCAGGCACTGACCTGGTCAGCCACCCAGATTGTCATTGGGGCCTCCAGAACACAGCTGTCCTTGTCAAAATAATTGCCGGCGTCTTCTGGCAGGGACTGTCTACAGGGCCAGATGCACTGAATGTACTTTTCTCTTTCTACTTTGCAGAACAAACAGTAAAAGTGGCCAGCGAGGGCTGCTCGTGTATTCCAGGTACGTGGTGAGAGGGGTGCTGGGGTCCTTCCCGTGATGTCTGCTGCTATCACGGTACCAGGGCTGACTGGGGCCCTTGTGCACTTGAGGTGTGCTGGCCGGCTGGCCGCAAGTCACCCTGGGAGCAGCACGGGTGCAGGGGCCGTGCTGGGACTGGCTCTGAGGGCTGCCCCGAGATACACAGACCTAGTCCAACAGTGGGGTGTTCAACTCAGGAGGACCCCTCGCGTGAAGGAGACCTGTGAGGTCTCTTCTGAATGCCACATTAAAGCAGTGTGCTCTCATTGCAGTGGAAGTGAGTACCACAGAAGACTCAGAACATGCAAATAAGAAAGAAGAGGACCAGGGAGATGGCTCAGTGGAGTAAGCACTTCCCTGGCAAGTGCAAGGGCCTGAGTTCAATCCCCGGTTCCGCAAAAAGAAAAAAGAAAGAAAGAAAAAAAGAAAGAAAGATCCACTGTGCTCTGCTGAGCAGCCAGGGGCCGGGCCAGGCAGGTCCCCATCTCCCTGTCACCCTTGTGGTCCCAGCCCCAGGGTGGGCTTAGGGCAGGGACCAGCTCTACTCCCTGAAAACTGGCAGCAGAATTAAAAGCGGGGAGCACCTCAGGAAGCAGGCACAAATGAGCCCGAGTCCATTGGCAGGAGGCCCTGCCATGTGGACCCTTCCGGGCACTGCTGGGAGGACCTCATGGGCACAGGGACAGTGAGACACAGGACCAGGGATGAAGCAGAGACGGCCTCCAGGTTGTGCGCAGCCCAGCTGGACCTCAGGAACACGGGTGGGGTCACAGGGATGCAAGGATGGCATGGCTGATGGCAGGGAGCCAGCTGGCCAGCGGATCCCACAGGGAACGGTACCCTGGAGGCAAACCACCCCCAATACCGCGTGCCCCATGCGCCCCATGGCCCCCACTCACCGGGGCAGGAACTTGAGCTGCACAGAGCACGACGCCAGAGCCTGGATGTAGCTCGTTTCAGGCAGTAGCTCCAGGTGGCCGCGGAGTTCCTTGCACACCTCAAACCTCAGGCGCAGGGCCACCTTTGACCTGCAGATGCACACGGGTGCCAGTCAGGGCCACAGCACCGTGCCCTGTGCCTGCCTGCTCCTTTTACTTGTCAAATATCTGTAGTTAGGCATGGTGGTGCATGCACGCCAGGAGCCCAAGTTAGAGAGCAGCCTGGGAAACAGCTGGTGGAGGGCCGGCTGGGACTGGAGCGTGAGGCCCGGCCGCAGAAAGCTGCGCTGCACTTCTTTTTTTTTTTTTTTTTTTTTTGTGGAACCAGGGATTGAACTCAGGCCCTTGTGCTTGCCAGGAAAGCGCTTATTCCACTGAGCCATCTCCCCAGCCCCCTGCGCTGCACTTCTAACGCTGGGGCAGGAAGCAGGGCTCGGCCGCACGCCCAGTGCGCACCGGCTGGCGTCCCCGGCGGCTGGGAAGCTGCAAAGCTCTGCTTTTCACAGATTGGGTTTCTGAGATGCAATCTGATGAGAAGTTCTAAGTACAAAAATAAATATACTGCAATTAACACACAGCCTCGCCAGTTCTCAGAGATCACGGCTTTCTGGGAACAACTACTCCAGGGTCTGCGGGGCTCAGGTCTGAGGTGGCGCTGGCCCTCCAGGTCTGCTTCCCCTGCCTGGGAGGCTCTGGAGGCCAGGCCTCTGCGGATGAGCCACGTTCCTGCACAGGGCCAGCAGAGGGAGCCAGAGGGGCGCTAGCCGGTCACCTAGGGCTCGCTGCTGCCCCCGGGCTGGCCCACCGGCCCTCACTTCCGTGGTGGCGCTGTCTCACACACGGCCACCTCAGTGTCTCTCCCAGAGCAGCCGGCACCCAAATAAGCCAGCCCTGGCCACAGCCCTTCTCGCGGCCTGCAAGGAGGCATCCTCAGCCAGCCTGACGGGAAGTTGTTCCCTGCTCTACCTAAATGGTTCCAGAACCTTCCAGAACCTTCTGCAGCTTCTTCAGAGTGCTGCGAACGATCTCTGTTTGACCCACATCTGTCCTGGGTCTGTGGCCCAAGGACTCCCGACACCTGGTCATTGTGCGTCTGAGGGCCAAGTCCACAGAGAGCAGGCCGAGGTGGTGGCTATGCAGTCTCGCTGTGGACTCGCTGGGTGTCTGGGTGGTAGATGAGGCTGGGCCTGGGGTATTGGACGTGGTCTCTGGTCCCCTCCTCTGTGGCACTGTCCCTGCTGCGCTTCCTGGCCACCCCAGAGAAGCTCTGCTCTACCATGCCCTTCCACTATGTTGCTCTTGCCGTGGCACCGGGCACCACGGCTGAATCCCGGAGCCACGGGCTGGATCGCACCTCTCCACCTCTCAGTTCTAACGACAGGAATGCTGAATGATCCAAGCACAAGGGAAGTGGCCATACTTCAGGGGTCACAGCTTTGCAGACCCTGGGTGACCTATGAGGGAGGCCTGAGGCAGGTGCCAGGGGAAGGGCCCTCTCCACTCTCTGGCACGGCTGCCAGAGCCTGGGTCCACTGCGGTGGTCGGAAGTGGATGCGTGGGATGTTCAGACCATGCTGTCCCCACTGCACAGCCACCAGGACCCCTGCTGCCCACTGGGCACTGGGCCTGGGCACACGTATGCAAACAATCTTCATCAATGGCATCTCTCCTACTGTCATGCAGCTCAAACCCACCAATTACACGAAACTACAAATGGGTGATAATCGCCTAAGAAAAAGTCGCTGAGCAGCCAGGCTTGGTGGCACACACCTGAATCCCAGCTACTTGGGAGGCTGAGGCAGGAGGGTTACAAGTTTGGGCATAACCTAGGTTGACTCTGTCTCTGGGGATGTAGCTGAGTGTGAGGCCCTGGGTTCAATGCCTAGTGCCACACACGCACATGTACACACACACATGCTCATATTAATAAATGTGTGGCTTGGGTGGGTTGAGAGCAAAACTCCCCCACTCCCGGCCCCCTTTCCCTCCCATGGGACCCGATAGCACTTTGCTTTCGGAAACAAAGCCGTCCTCCAGCAGACCCACACCCCACTCCTATGGAGCAGCTTCCTCCGGGTGGTGGCAGTGCCTCACTGAGGTGTCAGCCGGGCAGGCCCCCAGGTGCAGGGCAGGCCACCCGAGGATGCCAGCTACTCCTCCACTGAGTGTGGCCAGCGGCCTAGCAGGGGACGCCATGCCTGGGAGCTTTCTCCCTGGGTGAGGGGTGCATGTGGGCAAGGGGACACCTGAGCCCTGGTGTCAGTAGCATGTTGCCCTGTGGCCTGTGGGCTGGCATGAGCCACAGAGCTGGATGACCCAGCCCTCCGCCTGAGTCACATACACTTCAGAGGTTCTGCGCCCATGTTCTAACACCCTTGAGCCACAACAGATGACCAGCTTCCCTCTCAGGCTTCATCTGAGATTCACTGTCACCCCCACTCCCAGGAGCTAAATAGCCCTTGGCCAGTGCCCTGCACTGGACAGGGAGCTGAGATGGACCTAAGTAGCACAGCCCAGCCTGGCAGGGGCTGGGCATGGAAAGCCTGAGTGGCTGGGCACTAAGGGCTGGGAGCCAGCAGCACTGCCCTCAGGCCCAACCCCCTTGTCCTGCCAGTGTCCCTTGCCCTCCATCCCAAGCCTGCCCTGTCCCTGAGTTTCCTGTGGCAGTGTCTGAGGACCTGCCTCCTGGGAGTGTGGGGTCCCCTCCTGTCAACTGCCAGGGGCTCACCGCGTTTGCACAAGCACCGAGTCCTGGTACAGCCGGTCATACATGCAGATCTTGAGGTCCACGTTGGGCTTGGGCACCCACACCGGCACGTCCACCGCCACTCCTGTGGCTCTGAAATACAGCTGGAGTGGGGCAGGTGAGCTCCGCACGGGCCCGGAAAAGGGAAGCCCTGCGGGCTGACCTTCATAACTCAAAATATTAGGAGGCTGGTCAGTCGACACAGCTCTGCTGCTTGGCACACCACTGTCACTCTGGGGTCTTGGGGTGCTCTACCACTAAGCTCCTCCAGCAGCCCTTTGTATTTTTTACTTTGAGGCAAAGTCTTGCTAAATAGCCCAGGCTGGAATCCAACATGAAATTACCCTGCCTCAGCCTCGCTGGTAGCTGACACGCTACCTGCCCAGTCACATCATTAAAAAGTTCTTCTTTATATCAAAAATTCAAACAATAAACAATAGAACAGGGCCGGCCAAATAGCTGAGCAGATTAAAGCGCCTGCAAGCAGGCCCAGGGGCCGGGGGTTCGATCCCTGGGCCTGCCGTGCTGAGCCCGCCCCTGGGGCACGCTGAGATGGCAATTGAGACTGAGTGTGGTGGTGACATCTATAATCCCAGCTCTTGGAAGGCTGTAAACAGTCGAATCACTAAGAGTCCAATCTAGTAGTGAGATCCTGAACACCCTGTAGACCCTTCCCTAAAATACAAAAAACATACAAAAAAAAAAAAAAAAAGCCCCTGCAATAGAACAGAATACTAAAAGGTCATTGACAATCACCACCATGTGCAGAGTACCAGGGAAACCAGGGAAATGGGGAACCACGGGCGCTGCGGGCAGCCTCACCCTCGGGGTACTGTCAAGTGTGTACCGTGGGACCTGCAGGGGCCTTGGGGACCCTGGGGCTGCAGCCACGTGGGCTCTAATCTGGAGCTGCTGACATGGGGTGGCGGTGGGATTTGGTGCTGTGGCAGGTGTTGTCCTGGGGTCGTGTGGTGATGTCTAGCCCTCCAGCTCCTATCCGAGCTGCCCCAGCAGGTCCATATGCCCTTTGTTTCCTCTGCCTCAGAGGCTGGAGCAGGCTGGAGCGGGCTCATGGTGGTGCCGGAAGGGGATGTTGTCTGGCATTATCACCCCATGATCAACCTGGATAGCCAGTGTCTGCTTCACCTAGGGGCCCAGGCTGTGGGCAGAGGTCCACAGCTGTGCGTAGCACTAAGGAAACTAACAGTTCCAGGGGAGTTGGGCAGCCCCAGGAGGTGAGGCTGAAGTAGGGCAACTGGGACATGGAGGCTAGGCCGTGAGGGGTCAAGGGCTGGGGTGGGTGGGTGGGTCTGTGCATGGGCAGGGACACGAGGGACTTGGGTGGTGACAGGCTGGGACTGCCCCGTCACAAAAGCAAAGCCAGGGCAGATTGGACTGGGATCAAACTGGGAGCCAGGAAATAAACACTGCACGGCCTGAGGAGGGGACAGCCAGTGCACCCAGCATGTGGCTCCTGTGCAGACTCCTCCCAGGAGGACGGAGGAGGCGAGGCTGAGGTGATGGAAGAGACTGAGCAGGACCAGGGTGGACAGTGAGGGGCGGTCCAGGGAACCGGCCGGCAGTGAACGTGGATAGCTGGGAAGCAGGGCTGCCTGCCGCCTGCTGCCTACCGCCTGCTGCCTGCGTGCACCGCATTTCGATGGTCAAGAAAATGAGAGCTTATGTTATCTTCAGAGGATAATTTACTAAAAAATTAAAAGATAAAGCCAGGCATGGTGGTGCACGGCTGTAATCCCAGCACAGAGGGAGGCCAAGACAGGAGGATTGTAAATTTGAGCCAGCCTGGTAATTAGAGACTTAGTGAGACCCTGTCTTAAAAAAGCAAAGAAGGAGCCGGTGATGCTACTCAGCAAAAAGCCTCGGCTTCAGTGCCCAGGACCCCCCTCAAAGTCTTGTGAGTACACACATACACGCATGTGTACACACACATGCACACACGTGCGGATGCGTGGTCCCACGCACACGTGTTCGCAGGTGGGTGCTGGCGTGCACATGTGCTCGGGTGTGCGTGGGCTGAAGTGCCGGCGTCCACGCCCGGCTGTACCTCGGGGGCACGGGGCAGCTCCCAGCCACAGTGGGTTCGCTCACCGTTGGGCACTGCGGGTTACTGAACACCACCTGGAACCTGGCGTGGACTTCACCTGGAATGGCTGGAGCGAAAACGACCGGCAGCCTGACGGAGCTGAAGGGCCCAATTTCCCCCTCGGTCACCTGCATGGCGAGACAGTCCGGGTCAGTGGGCACCAGGGCTTCCGCCAGACGCCACCCACCCACGCGGGCCAGCCAGGCCGTGGCAGGACCACATCCCCGGGTGGCCTCTTGGCTGGGCTGGGCCCTCTGCCCTGGCCACGGAGGACTCGGCCTCGCTCCGCGTGAAGCGGGGCCTGCCTTAGCTTAGCCCTGCACGGCTCTGGCTGCAGGCTCAGCCTGGCGCTGGGCAGAGGGGCAGAGGGGTGCAGCCTTGCCCCTCGCCGGGGAGCGGGCTGTGCTGACCTCGCCCAGTGCGATCTCTGCCTGGGTCTCACTGGGCATTCCCGCCACACTACTGGCAGCCGGTGCACCCTTGAGGTCTGCAAGACAAAACACGACAGTAAAAAACCAACCCAAAGTGGCTGGCATTGCTCCGGAAGGAGTCGGAGGCAGCCAGGCCGGACACAGCAGTGTGTGAGACCCCGACGCGGTGAGGCAAGGCAAGGCTGACTGCGCCTGCGGTGGGGTGGTACCAGGGGAGGGATCAGCAGGCGGCTGCTCGCTCTCCCTTCCTTCCTTCCTTCCTTCCTTCCTTCCTTCCTTCCTTCCTTCCTTCCTTCCTTCCTCCTTTTTTGTTTCTTTCTGAGACAGGGTCTTGTTACGTAGTCTAGGTTGGCCTCAAACTAACGGTGATCCTCCTGCCTCAGCCTCCTGAGTGTTGGGATTATAGGCATGCACCACTACACATGGCTTGGATGGCTACTATTTCTTTTTTTTTTCTTCTTTCTTTCTTTCTTTCTTTCTTTCTTTCTTTCTTTCTTTCTTTCTTTCTTTCTTTCTTCTTTCTTTCTTTCTTTCTTTTTTTGGCGGAACCAGGCATTGAACTCAGGCCCTTGTGCTTGCCAGGGAAGAGCTTATTCCACTGAGCCATCTCCCTGGCCCCTATTTCTGAGATTGGATTCTTGAAGCTGTCAGATTTTTCAAGCCAGTCCACAACCTGTTTGGACTGAAGGAGTGAGCCTGGTATTCCTCTGCTGCCCAGGAGTGCTGTCCTGCCTGGAGCTGGCAGGGGTGCATGGGGTGTGGAGTGGCTGTCACTGTGGCTCAGCCTGGCAGGAAAGCCCATGTGGTGCTGGCTGCTCTTGGAGAGGCTGATGGGGAGCCCCCTCTTGTTTTGAGCTGTCACGCAGCCAAGGCTCCACAGAGCAGCAGGGAGGTCACGAGGACACGACAGCACAGGGGTGCTGGGGCTGAGGGCCTGTCACTGCCCCAGGTGCCATCTGCACTGGCCACAACCACAGAGACCCCTGCAGGGACTCTGCCCGGAGCCAGCCTCCACCCTCGTTGCTGCCCTTGCCCCTGCAGCCGGCCTGGGGTTGGAGCCAGGGCTCCTCTGTGTCTTATGTTGGCTTCTCAGGGACGCAAATATCAACCCACTCCATAATCAGTATTGTTTGAGTGTTTAAATATTTTCTAGTTTGGTATCACCGGAAACCAAAGCCCTGAGAAGCTTCGGAGGGCTGAGACCCTGGAGCCCCCTCCTTCCCGGGACCCAGGCCTTGGGCTCTCCTGGCGGGTGGGCAGCCCTGGGGCCGGGGCTCCCCAAGCGGCTCTCAGGCTCTTACCCTCCGACTTCACCGACTCCTTCTGGCTCTGGATGTCAAGCAGGGAGGAAGTGCTGGCCTCCAGCAGCGTCTCAGACGGTGGGGCCGTGACCCTGTCATCGAGGTTTCTGCCCTCGTAGGTGTACAGGCTGCTCTGAAAGGCATGCAGGTCTGTAGCATTCTCCTGGTCAGGCTGTGCAGATGTGCCCAGGGCCACCCTTGGGGCTCCGGCTGGTGTGAGTCTCCCTCTCCCCTTCTTCTCTCTCCTGGCTCCCCGGGGCAGGGGCCCCAGACTTGCTCCTGGCCGGGAGGACTCGTGGCTGCTGGCCTGGAGAAGGCAGGACCCTTACCAGCTTCAGGGTGGACTGGCTGTCCTCCAGCTCCACGGGCTCGGAGGCCGGGAGGACCTGGAACCTAGTGCCCAAGCCCCCGGTGTTGGTCAGCGTGACGGTGCGGGACGTGGTCTCTCCCACCACGTAGCTGCCAAAGCTGATGAGCTCCTTGTCCAGGGACAGCTGTCAAAGGACACCAGAGTGAGCTGGGAGGGATGGAGGGAGGGAGGGAGGCCGCTGTGCTGGCGACCAGAGACCTGGAACACGGTCGTTGATGTACCACATGGCAGCTCAGCTACCAAAAGCCGCCATGAAAGGTGGCTTGGGGCAAGGGGTGAAGGAGGCTGGGGCTCAGGTAACAGTCAGGACTGCTATTAATCCTTTTCTGCCTCCTCCTTCCTCCCAGTTCGGGGCCTGGGCATGGACTCGGGTGGCCAGGGAGTCTCTGGGTGCTGTGAGATGAGCGATGGCAGAAACCTACTTGGCTGGTGGCCTTGACTTCTGGGTGCCGTCACCTTCTGTGAGAGGCTCGTGCCCCAGGGCCCAGGGCTGGGCTAGGAGACCCCTGAGCACCCCAGCCTTGGTGGGGGACCACAGTGGGCCTGGGCCTGTGGCTGTGAGCCCAGACCTTGGTGCCTCTGCAGCGGGCTGTGGAGTTGGGGGTCAGCCTCTTGTGGTGCGAGGCACTGCCGAGTTCTGCGCTTGCTGGAGATGGGGAAGCCAGGGCAGGCGAGTGCTGAGGGCCAGGACGCCGCTAAGCTACTGGGCAGTGGGTCAGCACGCTGCTGGTAAAGAGATGGAGGCGTGCTGGCTGACACTGACCCCCACTGCCACAGGTGGGTCTGTGGGCGAGTGCTGCTCCTTCTTCCTGCCCTTCATCACGTCTGAGAATTGTCTCAACCACAGTGAAGGCGTCAGGCAGCGTGCCTGGGCTGCCAAGTGGAACAGGGCTCAGCATGAGCCGGGGAGGCAGGGGGTCTGTCCAGGCAGCTCTGGCACTGGTCTCCCCACTGTCCAGGCCTCCAGAATTCCAGAGCCACAGAGCAACTGCAGTCACCAGCAGAGAGCCTGAGCCCCCAGGAGGCAGGACTTCAACTTATTATTATTGTTATTATTATGCGGAACCAGGGATTGAACTCAGGCCCTTGTGCTTGCCAGGCAAGCGCTTATTCTGAGCTATCTGCCCAGCCCAGCAGGGCTTCAACTTACAGAACATTTCTTCGTTGAGCATTTCAGTGGGACAGAAAATCCACCTGTCTGAGCCAAAAAGGAGACGGTCCCTTCCAGATCTCTGTTTATCTAGGAACGGAGCAGGAGCCACCATCATTGCCTGAGCGGGACCCCTGGGCCTGTTGCATAGGGTGGCTCAGGGGTCCTAGAACAGGACCAGGAAGAGCCCTGCAGGGCAGGCATGCCCGCTCGCCCACAGCGAGCGCAGGGCAGGAGCGACCACCCTTCACCCGCCACGTTCAGCAGCGTGTTGGGGATTAAGTGGCAGCACTGGGCAGCCGGCCCAAGCGAGGCTCACCGCGGGCTTGAATGTGACGAGCGCCTCGCAGGACATTCCGGCTGACAGGGGGCCCGGAGGCTCGAAGCTGGGGCACAGTGGGATGAGTCACCGCAGGGCAGAAGACGGCCACGGACACCCAGGGGCCCCAGGCTCCCTCCCTCCTGCCTGTCTTGGCGTGGTGTCCTGACTCAGGCTGGGCACCCTGCTGTCCCCATCACCCAGCCCAGGAGACGCTCAGGCAGCACTGGGCCTGTCCAGACACCCGCGCTGGACTGGGGCCAAGGGCATTCGCTTTAACACCGAGGTGAGGGGCACTCGGAAGACGAGCCCGTCGCACAGCGCCCCGGCTGAGCGGGAGCCCGGCCCGGGAGCTCCTATAACCCGCCCCGCTTTCACAGTGCGGCTGTCCCTGATGTGCTTGCCTTCAAGCTGCACAAGCTAGACTGTAACGTAAAACCGCCTCCTGGAGTTGCCCCAGGAGACTGGGTGGAGGGGAATCTGAAACTTTTTAGCAAGGTGTGTGGTGCACACTTCTAATCCCAGCACTGGAGAGGCTGAGGCAGGAGGGCTGCCATGAGTTTGAGGCCCGCCTGGGCTACATAGTGAGTTCACAGCCAGTCTGAACCACAAAGTGAGACCCTGTCTCTGAAAAGAAACAAAACAAAACCAGAAAAATCCCAAGCTTTTCTGACTGGGCGGGGCATTCGGGTGGCAGATGATTACACGGGATGTGGCAGGCGGGACCCCACGCGTAATGGTCAGCATCCACGGCTCTGGAAGCACAGGGTGCGCAGGGCCACCCCATGTGGCACAGGGCCAGCACTCGCACCGCAGAGCCACCAAGCCACCACAGGCCGCTCCAAGACGCGAAGTTAAAAGTGTCGAGGACATAAATAAAATAGAGAATTATAGACACAAGAAAGGAACGAGGCACCGCCAAGAAATGCTAGCTCATCTGAAAAAGGACATGGAATTTTTGGAAAAGAGAAGCAGCGCCCAAAGAAGACGCGGCGTCAGCAGCTTTGACAGCCGGTGAGACACAGCTGGAGAGGCAAGCGGCGCACAGGCGACACCTCGCCCAGCCAGGGGATGGGGACGGGAGGCTGCAGGGTGATGCCAAGGGATGGGGTGGGGGGGCCGGGCCAGGGCTGAGCGGCCCAGAGCCAACCAGAGCCCACCCAGGAGGCGCCATGAGTTGGATAAAGTGACCACAGCAGCGGGCCCGTGGGACCCGAAGTCCAGAGCTATGGGACAGCACCTGCGCGTCCATCACCTGCACCATGTCACCGCGTGTCTGCCACCTGCCCTGGAACCAGGAGGCACAGCCCCAGTTTGAGGGGAAGTCCTGTCCATGGCACCTGGCTGGATGGGAAGGCGCTGGGGCCTCACAGTGGTGACCCCGATCCCTGAGCTGTGAGCCTTGGAAATGTAGGCCTCACATCTCAATTAACTACGTGGTAAAACAAACGCCACGCTTGTCCACGTGAGCTTCTGTGCACCGGGAGAGGAGTCTAGAAAACTGCCAAAGGGACAGAGGTCCTGGGGGGACCTGACTCGGTACCCCAATGGGACAGCGGCTTGTAGGTGGGGGACTGAGTGGGACCCCTGGTGGCTGGCTGGCACCGCACTGGGAGGGAGGGAGGCCCCCGGCCAGAGTCAGGCAGCATCAGGTCAGGCCGGCTGGACCTCCTTTCAGAAGCTGTATGTCACACCAACTACGGGCCGGAAGCCAAGCGGGGGCAGCAGAGTGAGAGAGTAGAGAAAGCTGCCCAGAAGGGAAGGCTGCTCCTCGGAGGAGTGCAGGACGGGAGGAACTATGGAGGCAGCAATGGGGTGGGGAAAGGAGCCAGGGGAAAACAGCCAGCAAGGGAGGGCCAGAGAGTGCTGGCCGAGGTGCGGCTGGACAGTGGGCGCAGAAGAGCCCGAGCGAGCGGCCCTCGTCTCCCCTTGATGCGCAGCGGTGGCGGGGGCTGCGAGGTCAGCGTTGGAACGGGGAGACTGAGAGGACCCAGGGAAGCTGGGCTGGGCTCGCCTCAGGCTGGCCTCGGCAGGGGTGCAGGAGCGGCTCCCAACTCCCCGGGGGACCCCACCACGCCTCACTCCACATGGATGAAGTCTCGGAGGTGCTGCTCCACGCCCACCAGCTTGCAGTAGTTGAGTGTGTAAGTAGCGTTTATCAGCGTGATCTTCTTCTTGTACACTTTGCCAACATCAAAGTCCTGGAGGGTTGGGGAGGCCTCAGGACAGCGAGCCTGTGGTGGCCGCGGACATCAGAGCGCGCTCTGCAGCCGAGTCCCAGGAAGGCTCCCTGGTGTCCCACCTTGCGACTGGCCCCAGGGTGCACCAAGAGCAGTGGGTGTCATGGGCTAACAGCAGGTGGGAGGAAGCAGGGACTTCAGGCTCCCATCTCATGACCTGGGCCACCTCATGGGAAGCCAGAATCGCTGCTTCATCCTTCAGCTGCCTGGGATTCTGCTGAGCCACCGAACTCAGGCCCTTCCCCAAGGAGGCCCTGTCAGCCAGGCTGGAGGATGCTGCCCGCTTTCCCAAGGTCAGGGAACGGCTCAGGGAGGCAGGCAGGCCCACCTTTTCTTTTTTTTTTTTGGAACTGGGGATTGAACTCAGGCCCTTGCGCTTGCCAGGCAAGCGCTTATTCCACTGAGCCATCTCCCTCGCCCCAAGCAGGCCCACCTTGAAGTGGATGTGCTCGGGCTTGCTGTTGAACGGGCGGCCCTTGAACTCCCGGCCGGATGCCACCTGCTTGTGGACCACCCCGCTGCGCAGTTGCTCCAGCGTGCAGGCCAGAATGTCCTTGTCCATCTTCGTCCCACCCACAGGCTTCCGGTCCATGTCCTCCTTGGGCACCTGAAGTTCACAAAAATAAGAGAGCAGCCTGTGCTGCTCCGGGGACCAGAGCCACTAGGGGCGAGGGGCAGGAAGTCCACATGCTGCTTCAGAGAGAGAAAGGAAAGGAAGCAAAGCTAAAATGTGTGTGTGGGGGGGGGCAGGTCAGTTCCTGGAAAGGATGGGGGGCTGGGGGTGTTCTAGATCACTGTGTCGGGCGAGAGACAGTTTTTGTAAAGCCTGGTAGAAATTCCTCCAGTGTTGTCACTGAAAATCGAGCCCTGGCCAGAGGGAAGGCTACCTTTAGAATGCTGTTTGCAGCCAGGACTGAGGTGCCCAGGCTGGCCCTCACCCTGTCCTGTGGTGCTGTTTAGAGTCTGCTTGGACCTGACCTCAGGGTAGGAAACTGCCTGGTCCTGCACACCCCTCAAGGGGACAGAGCAGGGATAGCTAGTGTGGCCTGTCCCTTTTGAGTCCCCAGAACCAGCAGAACCAAATGGCTTTCTTTGCCTGATAGCCATAGGAACTAATGTTTACAGAAGCTGAACTGTGGGCGACACTCCTGACGGGACACAGCTGCTGTCTGAGCCCAGGGCCGGTGCTGGGCGGGCAAGTTTGCTAAAAGACCTCCAAGTGGTGCTAAGCTCACTATTCTCCAGCACAGCCTCCCTGGCGGTGCGCAGTCAGGGCCCCTCTGTCCCTCCCGGCTGCACTCCACAGTGTGCGACTGGTTGTGGAAGCCCTGGTGGCAGAGCCCGGTAGTGACGGGTGTGTCCCACACACTAGCTCCCAGGGGCCTTCATGAGGGGAGGGGCTGAGGCTGGGGGTGGAAGGTGGTTGGGCCGGGGAGGGCACAGGGTGGCCTGGAGGAAGACCACGCTCACCTGGTACTGCCTGTGGGCCTCACTCCACAGCCCTGGGATCTCTGGCTTTGCCAAGGTCTCCTCCTCCAGGATGGTGGGCCCAGGAACCATCTGCATGGATTCACTGGAGGCCTTCAGCAGCAGCTGGGACACGGGGTCTGTCTCGATCTCCCTGTCCTGCAGGAGACAGGAGCAGGAGGCCGTGCACACAGAAACACAGCACATATGGGTACAGGAAGACCACCCCGGGGGTCCCACGGGAGCTCGGCCTGCGGAGCCCCACGTCTCCAAGTCCTCTGTGCCGTACTGGGACAGAGCCCCACATGCACACTCGGAACTTTCTCTACTTAAAATAGAACTCACTAATTTCTGCACATTGCTAAATGGTTTCTACCGGCACAGCACGCAGACACATGAGCCTTGGGTCTCTGGGGACATCTAGCAGGAGGATGCGCTGTCCCTGCCCACCTGCTTCTCTCCTGGCTTTGCTGCTCGAAGTGGCTGCGCCCTGCAAGGCCACGCAAACCTGGGGCCAGCACGTTGGCCTTGGGGCAAGCTTAAAACCATCACCGCTCTGCTTACCAGCGAGTGCCCTGCAGCCGTGGGGGCCGCCTTCCCCTCATAGAAGGCGGAGATATAGTTCCAGGTCCTGTCCCTCAGCGTCCGGAGAGCAGTGGCTTTGGCAGGCGGCCGCCGTCTCCTCTTGCGGCCCTCGTCCTGGGCCTCCTCCAGAATCCGACTGACGATCTCCCGCTTCCGAAGCTTCTGCTCCTCTTCGAAGGCCCTATCGGAAGCCCTTATCAGGAGACAGCCAGGTGCCTGCTTGGCACTGCCCAGAGCCAGGCCTGGGCCAGACCAAGGGGCAGGCAGACGGCACTGTGTGTCACACCCAGGGCTCCATGATACTAGGAGGATGATGCCCCCATAAGGAACCGGAGGCCACACTCAGGTTGACCCTCGGCAGTGCCAGCCAGGGTCAGGATCCCCGGCAGAGGGCACTGGGCACGGAGTGTGCACTTGAGGTGTGAGAGCTGGCTTTGCTAGGACCCTGGCTCAGGAAGCCCACCTGACAGCAGAGATGGGAGGCTGTGCTGAATTCCCATGAGGGAGACCAGAATGTAAAGCAAGGGCAGTGTGGGGGCCAGCAGGGGCTGCCCCAGGAGGAGGTGACGGCGGAGGGGCCAGAGAGCGACCAAGGCCCCTGTAGGAGCCGGAACACAGGGATTCTGGGTGGGTCATGGCCAAACAGCAGAGTGGGGCTGGGAGGGGCCAGGTGCCCCCTTCACAACCACTGCAGCCCATTGCCCGCACCGCCTCTGCGCCTCCAGCTCTTGGCGCCGATGCTCGTGGAAAATGTGCTTGAAGGCATCCCTGCCCTGGGCCAGGACCTCCTGCTGCTCCGCCTGGGCCAGCTGCTCCGCCTGCTCTGCCCGAGCCCGGTCCCAGGCCTGGAACTTCCGCAGTGCCTCCTGCAAAGGGGCAATGCTGCAGCTCTGGGGGCTGCACGGGCAGTGCAAGAGCACACGCGTGTGTGTGCACACGCACGCACACTACATCCACAGGTGCATACCCACCTGCACGGCTCCAGGGAATGCTCTGCAAACTCCACAGCTCTTCCCGTCTCTCCCCCCAACACCCAGCCCCAGTGTGCAGGGCTGACCCGGGCTGTGCACGCGGCCTGCCTCAGCCCTCAAGGTGCTGTGCCTGTATTCCCACATGCATGGAAGGCCAGGCCCACGCTGGCCAGGGCCCTGTGTTCCTGGGGGTCCCTCCTGTTCCTGGGCTGAGACCCCAAGCACAGGCTGGGCAGGAAGCCACAGTGCCAGCCCAGTGACTGCAGGGGTCGGCCCTGACAGGTGCCAGGGGACATGGCTGCCCTGGGCCCCACCTACCCGGTTCGAGGCAATGCTGTTCTTCAGTGCCAGCACCGCATCCATGCGCCGCTGCAGGTGCTCGTGGGACTCCAGCTTCTCCTTGCGCTCTTGCTCCCGGACCCTGGAAGAAGACGCACCATAAATGGGGACAGCAGGATGGCACGTGGGCAGTGACACTGTGGCCTCGGGTGTGCAAGGGACCCACATCCTCAGATCCCTAAGGGCTGAGACAGGAAGTGAGATCTAGAGAGGAACCCACCGGCCCAGGGAGGCCTTCAGGAACTTCACTGCCACACGGTGGTTCTTCTGGGCGTCTTCCACCAGCTTCTGGTGCCTGAGCCCCAGCTCCCTCTGCGTGTACAAGGACTTCCTGTGGTGACACAGGCGGGGGACATGGCTCCTGCTGCAGCCGCTCCGTGTTCTGGCTCTGCCAGGCCAGGAACCCTCAACGCGCAGCAGGGGGGCTGGCCCTGTGGGCACAGGCTACATAGGCAAAACAGGAGGCAAGCTGGGACAGGGCTGCCAGAAGTGGGGCTGTGAGATGGGAAGGGGTCAGCAAAGATGGGGAAACGAGGACCAGGAGGAGCAGGCAGTGAGGGGTGGACAGAGGACTGGGATGGGGGTACCGTGGGGGCTGTGGCCTGAAGCAGCTGGGTGGAAGAGGGGTACACGACGCAGGGTGGGGAAGCCAGAGGTTTGGGACAGGCCTGCACCAGCGACTCCTCAAGAGGGCACTTTTGATGTGGGGCTCAAGCCTGACCGAGAAGAAGTGGGACACCAGAGAGCCAGGGACAGCCCCCGGGGAGGTATGACTTTGCGCTGGCTCTGGTGACTGTGGCTACAGGTCCTTTAGGGAGCCTGGGCAGGCAGGGTCTGACAGGCCGGGCAGGGAAATCTTGGTGCCCAGGAGTTAGCGGGACACAGGGACCGCCCGGTGTGCCCACCGGGTCCGGAGCCGCCGGTTCCTCTCCGCCTTCCGCGAGGCCTCCTCCTCCCTGCAGAGCTGCTGGGCCGCATGCTCCCGGAGACACCGGTCCCTGGTCTGTGCCTCCTTGTGGCTGGACTTCCGGACGTCCTCCAGCTGCCCCTTCTTGATCTCAAGGTGCCACATGGCGTTCCTGGAAGACAGGGGCGCTCGCTGGGGACCGGGACCAGCCTCCAGATCTGGACCTCAGGTGCCAGGCTGTGGCAAGTGACTGAGGGGACACTGCGTGCCCCTATGACAGGTGAGCCCCCTCCAGAGAGCCCCTGTTCAACATCTCCCACCCTGGAAGGTCACCGTCCTATGACCTGCATCCAGGCTGGAGCCCAGCATTGCGCTTCCTGGGGCCCACGAGCACACATCTGGTCCAGGGCTGGGTCAGCTGAGCGCTACAGGCCTCTCTTGGCCAGAGGGAAGTGTCAGGGAAGGTGGCTGGAACTGTCTTCTGCAGGCCTGGGGGCTCCGCCGGCCCTCAGATGTGCTTGCTGTGGGCTCGGGTGGCGGCCAGCCTTGACCCTAGTTGGACAGGGGACCTGCCCGGCTTCTGTCTTGGTCAATCTGTTCTGGCCCAGGCTGCCAGCAGTGGGGGGCTGAGGGAGCACGGGGACCCCAACCTGAGGCGCAGCAGCAGCAGTGGCAGTGACCAGCACACTCACTCGCGTGTAGACACTACCTCCCCACGAGGCAGGACGGATTCGGTTCAGCTGCAGAATGCCTTGCTCACCACGGTAAAGCAAGCGTCTCATGTCCAACCAACTCGGTGCTCCCTGTCAGCTCTCAGCAGGTGCTCTGTGTCACATTGGGAAACTTCCTTCTGCTCCTGATTCGTTAAAAATGCTTCTCGAAAACCATGGCCGCAGAGTCAAGTCCCCTCCTCCCAGCGGAGGGTCACAGCGGTCACTGCCTGTGGCCCCGCTTTTCTGCAGTGCAGGGGTCCATGACCTGGCCCCTCACACTGAGCTTCACCCTAACCTCCTTTACCTTTTACTATGAGATGAGGTTGGGCCAAGGCCCTGGGTTTCCTCGGCTGTGCTAGAAATTCTGATCCTCCACCTCAACTTGGCCGGAAGACTCAGAAGCACAGGCAGCTCCAACTGGTGGGGGTCTACCCTGGGGCACAATTGGTTCCACCTCCAGAGTGACTCGCACAAAAAGACTATATAAAGGGGCTGGGAAGTAGTTGATCTTCCACTTGGGCGGAGGAACTGCAGTCTTCGTGCCCGCGTGGCTTGGACTTCATCGCCTGGCTTGCAGCACCGGCTTGGATCCTTCCCCTTCCGTCCTTCCCTCCATGAGCTAGGGACTCGCACGAAGCACTGCTGGGGACTTCAGACCTCGGGACTGAACTCCTAGGTCTGGGGTGTGCAGACGACCCCTGCACGCTCCCCCATCTGACTCTGCAGCCGTCACAAGCCAAATCTTGTAATTCCTTATACACTGTATGTCTTCTGTAATATCTGTCCTTGTACATCTGTTCCTCTAAGCAAAACGCCGACCGAGACACGGGTGCTGGGGCTGCGGGGTGCGCTGCCTGGCTCGTGGCCGCCGGGCTGCAGCCAGCCTCATGGGGCTGTGCGTAGCTCTCTCCCCAGTGCATGGACAGTGTGTGCTCAGATGCCCAGTGGCTCCTGGGTCCTGGGCGATGAGTCCCAAGTGGCCCACTGTGTGTGCCTGGTGTGCGGCCACAGCCACTGTCGCGTTTTGCCTAGGATTTCCCATCTTCTCGGGAGCTTGGTTTGTGCCCCCCTCTCGCGTGCCGGCCTCCATGTTGAGGTTTTGCAGCTTTCTGTGCAATGCAGGGCCTGCTGCAGCCTTCCCTGAGTGACACGAGGCCCGAGCTTCCTGTACTGTGGGTCACTCCTTTCCTCCAAGACCTACTCTCCCTGATCTCGACCCCACACTGGTCTACACTGGAGGCACATCGTCCTCCATCCTGCGCTGAGCGTCCTGTGGCTCTAAGGAAACCAGCTGTTCTGGGGGTGCTGCTGCTCCCCGTGCTGCGGTCTTGGGGTTTGGGTCTCTTGTTTCACAGGGAGGGTGGGGGGTGGCTGAGCCTGCTGCTGGGACAGAGCACAGGGACTCTGGGAGTTCAACATCAATGTGGCTGCCCTCCTCAGGTTCGGCATAGCCCAGGTCTGCGTGGCCCAGATGGAGGCTCCAGTGGGTTCCGGGTCTGCTGATGACCCATCCTGCACGATGGCATGGTCCAGCAGTCCTCGGGGACACACGGAATGGGTGACCTGCTGCCCTGAGTGCTTTCCCAGGGGTCCCTCGAGGTTGCATCGCCTCCCAGACCTGCACGGCCTCTGCCACCTTGTCCAGGTCAAGGTCCCCGCATGAACCCTAGAGGGACACGTGTGTTTGCGGGCTGTGGAGTGGCCAGAGGCTCAGACCTGGCCCGGCTGAGCACCCCAGTGGCCCCTCGGATAATGCCTATCCATGCCTCCCAGGGTGCTGGCCCCTCCTTCACACCCCAGCCTGGTGCTGGCAGGAGCTGAGGGGCCAGGCTCAGCATGAGCCGGAGCCCGCCAGGGCACGGGCCCGCACTTCAGCAGAGCTGGGAGCGAGTGCTAAAGACTCCTCCACCAGGCCAGGTTGTAAATCTCCTGCTTTCTTGGTGTGATATTGGTGATTTTTTAAAAAATTATTTATTTGTGTGTGTGTGTGTGTGTGTGTGTGTGTGTGTGGCCAGCTCAGCCCACCAGGGGGCGGGGCTGGCTGGCATGTGGTGCTGGGGGATTGAACTGTGGTCCCTGTGCTTTGCTAAGCTTGTTCTAAGTAGGTGCTTTAGACCACTGAGCCATCTCACCAGCCCGATATTGGTGATTGAACCCAGGGTCTTCCCACCAAGTCCTCTTTTGTTTATTGTTATTTTGTATTTTGAGACAGGGTCTCACTAAAACCTCTAAATTGCCCTGGTTGGACTCAAACTTGTGACTATCCTGCCTCAGCCTCCCACAGTGCTGGGGGCACACACATGTGCCACCTCCCACATCAGTTTCTTAATTTCTGAAGCTCTGTGTCAATTTTCATCAAGGGCCGGTGGTCCCTGGCACAGGTTCTGAGGAAAGCGGGTCGCCGGGCAGCTCTGCGGTGCTGCTGGCGTGGGCAGTGTCTTGCCTTAGTCCGCCCACGGCCACGCCTATCCTAAGCCACCTGATCCTGGCCTTCAGCTGACAACTGCCAAACTCTACACCCTTCCTGGCTTGTTGCAGCCCAGGAGAGGGGGCCCTCTGTGCTGCTAGGTGACATGCGCACCGAAGCCTCGCACGGCCCTCGTCCCAGCCAGTGTGTGCGTGGGCACCAGGGTCGCCTGGCTGAGTCATCTGCGGCTGCTTCAGTCATGCGGTCATGACTCCTCTGGAGCGGGGTGAGGCGGCCAGCATCCCTGCCACTGTAGGTGACCCACAGGTGGCAAAACCAGTTTGCCATGTCCTTCTCACAGGACCACCTTCCTTGAGGTGGCCTTTCCATTTCGAGGGATGTGGTGCAGTGGCCTTTAGGGTCACTTGAGGGTGTTGTGCAGGATCATCTGTGGTGTGGCATTTCCGTGGCAGTGCCGGATGGCTCCAAGTGGCAGTGCCATGGCAGGGTGAGCTCAAGTGGGCACCCGTGTGGATGAGTGGAGCCGAGGGGTTGAGATACCAGCAGCCCCTCAGGTCAGCAGGGGAAGGGACCTGGCATCCAGGTGCATGTCCGGGCCCTGCATGTGCAGGGTGCTGCCCCTGTGGCGGCTCAGCTCGCCAAGTGCCCTGGTCCTCTGAACCATGCAGGGTGCAGCTGGGACTGCGATCTGAGCAGGGACCGCACCTGCACTTAGCCAGCAACAGGTGGCCAGGTGCAAGGGGTTCAGGCAGCTCACGGATCTAGGGGTCCCGAGGACCAAGACCGATGGGACCACAGAAGCCCTTCACCTCATTGCATGGGTGGGGAGAGGGAAGGATCCCAGGCCAGGCCTGGGCCCACCCTGCCACACCCTGACTTTTGCCCAGAGGCCTCAGGAAGTGACAACCTGGGTACGCTGTGCTGAGGGGGCTCCCAGGGTCACAGTGTCTACATGGGCTGTGGGTTTTGCAGCAACACTGGCCTGTTCCACCCATGCCTTCCTTTCTGGAAAGCTAGCCCAGGAAGGAAGCGATCAGGAGTGGCTGGCAGTCACGTGCCTTGAAGGGCACTGGCAGAGACCTGGCCTGAGGGAATCACGGGCAGCAGCCAGTGGCTGGAGGCTTGGGGACAGGGCCGGGAGACAGAGTGAGCTAACCAGAACCAAGACAGTGTTTGCCAGGAAGGCTCCTCTGCCACTGTCATGGATCAGGGCCAGACTGTGTGGACCTCCGGGAGCCTCATCACCCCCACTGCCAGTCTTCCTTGGGGTATGGCAAGGGGCTCAACCCCCCAACCCTGCCTGTAGCCCATGGGCTGGTGCTGGTGGAATCCAGACCTGGCCAGTGGTCTCTGGAGTCACGCTGGGTCTGTCTCCTCCCCAGGGCTTCTGGATAAGCTGGGGGCCCTTGGGACCAGGGATGCAGGCTGTAAGGAAGTGCGGGGACCAGGACACGGAAGTGGACAGAGACGGGAGCTGCAGCCCCAGGAGCGGAAAGCCAGGTGGGCAGGGGAAATGCGGGGCAGCGGCCCCAGCGCCCGCTGCCTCCCTGGTGTCAGCCCCAGCCCCACGCTGCTTCAGGGTCACACAAGGCATGGACTCCTCCGCCCACCAGCTCCACCAACTCACTCGCTCTCCTGCAGCACGGCCCCGAGTGTTGACTGCAGGACATGCTCATCCTCTAGTTCCAAGCACAGGCGACAGGATGCGGCCTGCAGGCGGCCCACGGCTGCCCTGCCAGTGACAGGAGAGTGCAGGTTGGCCCTGGAGAAGGTGGGGCTGTCCTGGAGCCTGCCCCTGCCCTGCTGGCCCCGCGCAGCTCCCAGCTTTCTCCCAGCTTCCTCCTGGGGGGGGGGTCTGGAAGCCAAACTCCTCACTCCCGGGCCCCCGGAGGGACCCAGTGCACCCTGAAACACGGCCATGCCTGTTGACCCGAGCCACTGAGCTCAGCCTGGGCCCACTTCCCCCCGGGCTGCAGCGTTCCCTGGGTGCCATCCAGCCGGAGCTCACGGCTCCCCTGAGCTCCAGCTGCACAGCAGGGTGAGTGGCATTGGGGTCCCTGGGTCCCTGTGCAGAAGGGCCTGAGTAACATGACAAGAGGACGTGCCACGTGGACGCTGCAGCTCAGAGCCCCCTCCTAGGCTGTGGTGCCCGCAAGTGGGCTGCAAGCAATGGGTCAGGCTTAGAGTCCTCTGCAGACCCCGTGTTGCTGCACCCTACACCCAGGCAGGTGCTCAACCCCAGGGAGGAGCCAGGTGTATCCCAGGGGAGTGCATCAGTCCCTATCTCGCCAGCTGGCTTCTGACCCCACCCTCTGGTCCCCCACCTCTGGCCCCGCATCCCGGCCCACGGATGCGCACATGTTGTTGCGTTTCCTCTCCCGAGCGACCTCAGCAGCCACGTTTGCCTGCTGCTTGCTCAGCAGGTCCATCCTGTGACGACAGGCACACAGCTCCCTCCTACAGTGAGAAGCAGGGTGGGTCCCTGAAGCTCCACCCTGAGGGGGCACCAAGGCAGGTCCCTCCTGCCTCCCCTGCCTGCACTGGGGCTGTGAGCCCTGCGTCCTCCTGGGGTCTCTGCCATGGGGCAGCACAAGCATAGCCTTACCCATCCTTTCCTGAAAAGCCCTGAGATGACATCATGACGTCTGGGCGCCATGTGGGGGCCTGGAGGTGCCCTGGGTTACACAGGCTGGGGCCTCTGGGTGCCGGGCTTGGGCAGGTCCCCATCCTGCTTTGGGGCTCCCCTTGGTTGAGGGCAACAGAATTCAACCCAGCAGCACTCTGGCTCGGAGCGGGTGGAGGTGCTGTGTTCGGGCGGCCGCAGGCTCACCGGGTCTTCTGGAGGAACAGGTCCTTCTCTTCCTGCTCCTTGTCCAGGAGGTCCAGGCTCCTGCGCAGCTGGGACGCCTGCACCCTGTCTCTGGCAGTGGCCAGCGTCTTCGCTTTCTGGGTATCAGGGCTTCTCTCCTTCCCGGGACTTGGAATGAAACAGATGGTAGCTGCCGCCCACCCTGTCCAGGCCTACGTGCCTCGGGCATCTGCGCCCGTGGTTCCACGTCCCACTGCAGGAGCTGCACTTGCAGGTGCGGAGTAGCTCCCCTTCCCCCAAGAATTACCAGGGGTGGCTGCGGGCAGCAGTGTTCTCCATTCCCAGAGGACATTTCACCCCAAACTCTTCATTCTCTAATTCGTCTACTTCTAGAAATCAACGCAGGAAGAGTTAAAACAAACAAACCAACAAACCAGCTGGGGATGGTGGTGTGTACCTGTAACCCTAGCACTGGGGAGTTCGAGGCAGGAGGATGGCCAGGGCTTTAAGCCCAGCCTGGGCTACGCTGTACAAGTCTCTTTCAAAAACAAGTGCCTGGGGCCAGGGAGATGGCTCAGTAGAATAAGCGCTTCCCTGGCAAATGCAAGGGCCTGAGTTTAATCCCTAGTTCCCCCCACACACACACACACAAAAGCCTGACAACCAAAAACTAAAAAAAAGTAAGCAGGCAAACAGCAGATCAAACACTCAAGTCTCAAACTGAATGAGCAAAGAAATTCTCAAAGCAGGGGCCAGGGAACCAGGGGGTCCCAAGACTCCTTCGGGTAGGAGGACTGCAAGTTCAAGCCCAGCCCAGGCAACATGACAATTCATCAGTGTAACCCTGTCTCAAAATAAACAAGTAAAAAAGGCTGGCAAGTGCTCTGTGTCAATCCCCAGTCCTGGAAAAAAGAAGTAGAGGGGTTTGCTGGAATCCTTGTCTTAGGAAATCGCTACAGACTTCCAGCAACACATAGCAAGGTGAACTGTGGGCTCATGGCCACACAACCCATCTTTGTAAAAATGACTGAGAAGGAATTTTAGAAAGCACGGAGCTGCGGAGCTGACCACCACAGGGGCACGGGAGTGGGAAGAAGTGGCTGGCAGAGGCCACACCAACCCGTGGGCAGCACAGGGCGTGGTACCCTAGAACCAAACTGGGAGCCACTCGGGCCAGAACCTGGGGCCCTTGCTGGAACGTTGCGTAAGGTCCAGCCTGAGACTCCAATGAAGGACATCTCCAAAAGAGTTCAGATCATCAGAAACTTTAAGAAAAAAATCTAAATGCTTCCAGAAGTAGAAAATAAAAAGAGGTCAATTAACGAGCTGGGATAAAAAGGTACTCAACTTCTCCACAGTGATGCCAAGAACTAGAAAACTACAGTGTCTCTTTCAAAATTCTCAGCCATTATTTATCTTTTTTCAAATGAAGCCAGTGGACCCCCCCCCCCAAGGCGCAGTGTGAATCTAAGCGACACAGTCTCCCCGCAATAAAGGACTCGGGAGCAGTCCCAGCCTGGCGTCTTTGCTGTGGGAGAGAGGTGTCTTGGCTACTACCATCCTTCAAGATGCCGTCCATGTCGGTGAACAGGCCAGCGTCTTCTTCCATCCTGGGAGCAGAAGTTAGCTGTGAAAAAATCATCACGAAATGTAGGTTAACAAGAACACAAAACAAAGAAAAGCCCAGAAGTTTGCCGTACAGGAATTCATGGTCTCCCTGAGAAGACATTAAAGCTGGGCGTGGTGGCGCACACCTTGATCCCGGCACAGGGGGCTGGGGAGGCCCGGGCAGGGCTGCTGCAAACTCAAGGCCAGCCTTGGCTGCAAAGCGAGCTCAGAGCAACCCTGAACTGCACAGTGACACGCCGTCTCAAAAAGACAAGCAAAAACACCCACAACTAAAAAGACATTAAGAAATTGAGTAGATGAGCTAGCTGAACCACACACCAGGACAACAGTGTCTGCAGCACAGGCGTCTGACAAAGATCGTGATAGGCAGGACACCCAAGGATCCAGCCAGAGCTGAAGTTTGGAAAAAAATCCTCCAAATTTGGCCACAGAAGCAGGCAGCCAGAGAAGCCTGCTGCTCGCTGGCGCACCCTGGTGCCTTGCGAGTGGCGCTGATTTCCGTCGTCGTGGAGGAGAAGGGGTGCTGCAGGCCGCAGCCAAGTCTCTGCACTCGGAGGCCGTTTCCAGGAGACGCACTTACACCTTCCCGTTCCCAGTGACTTCGTCCACTGCCTTTGTCCCGAGCAGAGCTGGCCTCAGGTGGGGTGAAGCAGTAGGAGTGAGTGCTGGGGGCCATGCAGTAGGGCCCCTTCCACGCCAAATGAAGCGTGGGGTGGGCAAGTCCCTCTGGGGGAGCACAGCCCCCTCCTCTGCTCTTGGCCGGGGCTCCTGAGGCTCCCTGTCCTGCACGGCTCCATCCGCCCATCCACGTGCCCTTCCGTTGTTCTAGTGGCTTCTAACTGAAGCACACTGCTCCGAGGGAGTTACAGGACGGCGAATGGCTCCACTCTTGAATTTTCAGCTTGTTCTCTGCAATAAGCCTCTTTGATGTCCAGGATGCAGCTTGGGGAGTGCGCGTCCCTGCTGTTACTGAGAGGTCTACGAAGGGGACTTGGGAGCAGGACACTGTGTGTGCCGTCCCTGTGGGCCGCGTGGCTGGCTGTGCACTGGTGGGCACTTAGACGGCCGAGCTAATCTCCCCAGCCCAACACTGGAAGATTCTTTGCTCGGCACAGACGGGTCTCAAGGACACGGCAGAGGCTGTGCGGGGTGTCCCTCAGGTGGCGAAGCAGGAGCAGGCCATGGGCTCTCCCACGTGGAGACGGGACCCAGAGCCGAGGCCTGACTCTCCCTCGGGGCCACCCTCGGCAGGTGACCAGCCAGGAAGCGACAAGTGCTGGATAAAGTCACATCTTCATTTTCTTGAAAAAACACGAAGAACTTACAAAACACCAGGAAACCGCCAAGCTAAAATCCAAGTGACGGCAAGAATACAGATGGCCTAAGTGGCCAAGATCAAGGCGAGTATCTTCTCTAACTGGATTTGTAAAAAACAGTAACAAAGCCATAAAAGAGACACTAAAATCCATGCTTGGGGCCCCGGATACGCCTAGGGCACAGCCCCTGCTTGGCAAGCGTGCGGTCGTGAGTTTGAGTCCCACTACCAAAAATAAAGGAATAAATAAATTTGAATAAAAAAAAATAAACCCGCGCTTACACGGCTGCACTGTATGTCTAAGCCAGAAAGAGCAGCCCCGCGCAGCAAGTCCGAGCAGGAGGAGCCAGCAGCTGCCTAGCAACAGGCCGCGCTCCCAGTCCCAGCTGTGCCCGGCCGGGCGCCACCCAGGCCACACTGGGGACACACACCGAGGGCAGGGCCGCGCTCAGCGTGGGGCCCTCACTGGTGGGGCCAACTCTGCCCGCTCGGGAATAGCGCCACTAAAACCCGACTTTCCATTGACATGTTCAGAAAAACGCAGCAAGCTCCATAAGAGATGCGTGTCTATCGTGAAGCCAGGAGAGGACACGGCCAGCGGTAGCCCGTGGCAGGCCCTCGGGAGCTGGGCAGGCCCAGGGCCACGGACAAGGACACGGCCCTCTGCACGGGTGCCGCCCAGGAGCACGCAGCCCGCCGGTCCTCGGTGGGGCGGGCCCGGGCGGCTTGCCACTTTATTTTACTTTTGGTTCTATTACACAGCACAGTGAATAGTCAAGAACCGAGCACCGCACATTTTTAAACTGCCGAGAGGAAATTCCAAATGTTCTCGTAAAACGTGAAGCATCTGAGGTGATAGATATGTTAGCTTAGTTACTCCACATTGTATCCATAAAAATGTCACTTTGTACCCCATAAACATACACAAAAATTATCAGTGTGGATTGTTTTTTTTTT
>NW_004524689.1:861730-862396 GCF_000260255.1 Octodon degus
AAGGTTGTTCCAAGTAGGTGCTTTAGACCACTGAGCCATCTCACCAGCCCTCAATTTAGATTTTTAAAAAGCCCACAGCAAGTATCACGCACAGCCTGTGGGGCATTATAGCAGTTTTGTCAGAAAGGTGCATTATCGTGGGTGTATCATACCCACGTTTAGTCTTCAGAATATTTATTGATGAATTTTAATTTTGAGTTTTATTATATTAAACAATGGGTACGTAACAAAAAAATCCAAAAAACTAAAGTATTGAATTTTTATATTTATGGAGTGATTATAAAAAACAATCAAAGGGGCCGGGGAGATGGCTCAGTGGAATAAGCGCTTCCCTGGCAAGCACAAGGGCCTGAGTTCAGTCCCCAGTTCCAAAAAAAAAAAAATCAAGCAGGGTGTGGTTGTGCACACCTATAATCCCAGCACTTCCGGGAGGCTGAGGCAGGAGGATTGTTGTGAGTTCAAGACCAGACTGGGCTAAAAGGTGAGCTCAAGGTCTCAACTGTATAGCCAGAAACAATCAAAATTTTTAACATTGACTTTTTTTTATGTAAAAGTCCAAAAAATAACAACAGAAATAAATTTCTATATAAACTACAATGAAAATACCAAATAGAACTCTAAAAAAACTTTTCCTTCAGAAGAGAAAAACTGTGTGTTTTTTTTTTT
>NW_004524689.1:864476-875341 GCF_000260255.1 Octodon degus
TTTTTTTTTTTTTTTTTTTCAAAACTGGGGGTTGAACTCAGGCCCTTGTGCTTGCCAGGCAAGCGCTTATTCTACTGCGCCATCTCCTCGGCCCCAATTCTCTACTTTGAAATTGCAACAGTTCACTTGGAATTTCTGCTTTGTTGCTGCAGACAGCTCCTGCGCTGGTCAAGAGGCGCTCGGTTAGCAAACATACCACTACCTGGAATCTGGGAAGCCCGTGGCAATGTCATGTTCCCATTTGGGAGACGAGAGGGACAAGTCTGTCCACACCATCATTTGGTTTGTTACTATATGAAGGAGGACCTGGTGACCGGGCTCCGGGATAAATCCCTAAGTTGAGAACACAAAGTCTTCACATCCACAAGGGCATTTTGAAGGGTTTTTTGGAGAATGTACTGCCTGAAGTGACAGCAACTGTGACATGCTGCAGGACACTCATCAGTAGCCAGGTATTTAGATGGCACATGCACTGCCTGACGATTACCCACAAATCTCTCAAACCATGAGTGGATAGCAGTCGGATTATCAGGCTTGTTTTTTTTTTATACTGACTCTATATTTTATTTTTCTTGGTATGTGTTTTTAGAATATAGTGATTACAATCATTCTAGGGAATCGATACATGTACACAACGCATTTTGATTCCTTCCCCCCTTCAATTTATTCTCTTTTATTTTTCCAGCCTCAAGGCCATTATTTACTTTATAAGATCTTACAAAGTTTATTATAATAAAGACAGATTGAAAATCAGACTAAAAACTATGGAACGCCCCACGAATTTGCGTGTCCGCCTTGCGCAGGGGCCATGCTGATCTTCTCTGTAGCGTTCCAATTTTAGTATATGCGCTCCGAAGCGAGCACTGTTGTTTGTTTTGTTTTTTTTTCTCAGTAAATGGTTTTGTCATCAAACCTCAGGCAATTTTGAAGGAAACGTGTCTCCTCACTGTCATTGTTATTCTACAAACCTCAAGCCCACTCTCATTGCTTTCACCTGTCTTTTACATTCCTGCGACTGCCGTCACAAAGCCCTGCAAAGCACAGTAGACCAATACGTGCTTTCAGTTCAGCTAGTGAGTGTGGCTATTGGTGCGGACACAGTGACTTCCTAGTATTCCAGCGTTTGTGTATTCATAGCACGTTGTAGCATTTTGTCATCACAAACAACCTCCAACACTGAATGGCAGGGCTGGCATTCTGTCCAACAGGTTTCACCCCTGCCAAGATCCTCACTATGTTTTCAGACCTAGTTCTAACTGGATTGTTTCACTTGGTTGTATGACCATTTCTAAACATTTCAACTACTCAAATATGTATTCATGGTGTTGCTTTCTTTCTTTTTTTTCCTTTTTTTTTTTTTTTCAGAACTGGGGATTGAACTCAGGCCCTTGTGCTTGCCAGGGAAGCGCTTATTCCACTGAGCCATCGCCTCGGTCCCCAATTTGCTTTTTTTCTTGAATCAAGGAGCAAACTGTTGGCATCTTTTGTGTGTGAACTGGCCAGTTCTTGCTCCATTTCACTGTCATGAGAATATTGCCTCACGTGGCCAGTGCTATCATCTCCCTCATCCATGAATGAATGACCCGTGATTCACTTTCAACCTCTTCTAAACTTTTCAAATCTGTGATTTCAAGTGGCATTGTATTGGATTGAGCTACTTCTGCCAGAAAAAAAAATCAAAGGAAAACTTTTTTAAAAATTTTATTTATTTATGTGGGGGGTGGCAGGGCTGGCTGGCATGTGGTGCTGGGGATCGAACCGCGGTCCCTGTGCTTTGCTAAGCTTGTTCTCAGTAGGTGCTTTAGACCACTGAGCCATCTCACCAGCCCCCAAAGGAAAACTTTTTAAAAATCCCAAATGCCCAGAAATTTTCCATGGAGCATTTCTCGGGTAAAACTCATCTGCCGCTGCTTTGGACCTTCAGTGCACACTGCGTGTTCCTCCGCCAGGTGGGTGAATGCAGACAGGTTTTGCTTTCCCCGGGGGTAGCTATGGTGAGACATACCCACATTCCATTTATGGTAAAATATTAGCTTATGAAACAAAAAAGTGGACGGCTGACCAGCTAGCTCAGCAGACTAAAGTGCCTACGTAGGCAGAGAGCAGCGGCTGGGGTTCGATCCCCAGCATGCTGTGCTGGCCCTGCCCCCGGACGCGCTGAGATGGCAGTTGAGACTGGACATGGTAGCGCACGCCTGTAATCCCAGCGCTTGCGAGGCTGAAAACAGGAGAATCACTATGAGTCCAATTTACATAGTGAGATCCTGTAGACCCTTCCTAAATACATAAAAATAAATAAAAATTAAAAAAGATGAGCGGTATAGCTGTAGTTTACCCCTGTGATGCTGTTAGCAAATATAAACTGGTTCAGTTGAGCTTTATATGGGTAAAAAATCTGTTTGACACTTTTCACACACTTACCATTTGTCATACCAAGCAGGTAACCACAAAGTTTGCTTCCTGTATCCCCCAAACAGAGCTACTGAGACGCACATCTGACTACCACTATGTTAAAGTGCATGTTTACAGTAGGAGGGCGGGGGCGATAGCTTGGCAGTCTAAGAACCTGCCTGGCAAGTGCAAGGATCTGGGTTTGATTCCTGGCACTACACGCCACGCCAGCGCTGGCACCCCAGGCTTACCATGCTGGCCACTGAAACTGGGTGTGGGGCGCACACTTGTAATCTCAGCACTGGGAAGGCTGAAACAGGAGGATCACTATGAGTCTGAGCTGCATGGGAAGACCCTGTACTAAATAAATATATGTGCTGCTGAAGCGAGCATGTACTAAATAAATACATAAAAGAAATTTACAGTCGGGATGTATGGGCTGGGTTGTTGCAACCCTGGGCTATGTCCTCATAGTCGTGGATATTAAAGTCCCCCTTTAGCTAACCACAGTGAAGGATGCCTGCAAGCCTTGCAAAGACAGGAGGACCATGAGTTCAAGGCCAGCCTGGACAACCTGGTGAGAGTCTGTCTCAAAATAAAAAATAAAAAGGGATGGGAATGCAGCCTAGTATGAAGGCTCTGGATCCTACCTCCTGTAGAACAAGAAATGAAATGAACTGCTCCTTTACGGCCGAGAGCTGCAGGTGTCGGGGTGCGCACGTGAGCTCCAGCAGCCCGCAGGCCGAGGGGGGGGGGCCCGGCTCGAGGGCAGCCTCGGCTACTGTATTCCAAGCCCAACCTGAACCACGTAGTGAAACCCTGTTTCAGAAAAAAGCAAAAACAAAGCCAAAAAAACACCCAAGACTGGAAACAAGGAATTGGGCATGCAGCTCCGTGGCGGAGCACTTGCCTGGCAGCCACGAGGTCCTGGCTTGAGCCCCAGCACAGCAAAAAGAGCCACCGAAGACAGAGCGGCCACACGCACTGAAACTACCCCTTGTGCACAAGCTTGCCCAGCAACTACCAAATGTAACAGAAATAACGGGCACAAGGAACGAAAGAAAGAGAGGTCATTACTCTCTCTCTCTCTCTCTCTCTCTCTCTCTCTCTCTCTCTCTCTCTCTCTGGTGGAACCAGGCAGGTGCTTATTCTGCTGAGCCATCTCCCCAGCCTGAGGTCATTATTTTCAGATAAGAGGATTATATACACAGAAAATCCAAATCGATACACAGATAAGTATTAAAATTATTAAGACAACTTGGCAGTGCTGCTAGGTACAACGTCAGTAATGCAAACCAAATGTCTTCCCAGTTAGCGGGACAGATAATGAGAACACAGGAGCTGGGAAAGCAGTCATTAAGAAGTCATGTGGAGGCCACCAGCGGAGCTGTAAGGACAAACAGCAAAGGCCTCGGGGCAGCACCAAAGTAGACTCACATGAAGATAAGTGGGACAAATGACCCAGTTTCTTCAACAAACAAACAACCGGGGCGGGGGAGGGGACCGGATGGAGTCGCATGCCTGCGTGTGCGGTGGCGTGTCCACGCGTGGCCAGGCTGGCTCCCAACCCAGGCAAACAACTCAAGTTCTTGAGCTGCAGTCATTCCTGATGGCCAGCGCAGACCGGCGGTGGTTTTAGCGGGTTACCTGCATTTTGCTGGAGTTGAGGATGGCTGCGCTGTGCTCAAAGTAGTTTTTGTCCCTGAGAGGAGCTACCAGGGCTGTGAGGGCGGGGATTCGCCCGGGGCTCTTTCAGAACTGGGCAGGGGCAGAGCAGACAGAAAGGGGGACACCACAGGCGCAGCATCCTTCTGCCTGCTGTGCTCATGCCCTAGTTTTCCACAATAAAAGTTTAAAGAACAAAGCAAGTCTGAATAAATAAGTTCAGGTTCAGGTATTGGAGAATCAATGTCAAGATGTGCTCTTGGGGCCCGAAGATGGCTCAGTAGAATAAGTGCTTCCCTGGCAAGCACAAGGGCCTGAGTTCAATCCCCGGTCCTGCCAATAAATAAATAAATATGCTTTTGCTGGGCAAGGTAGTGCGTGCTCGAAATCCCAGCACTCGGGAGGCGGAGGCAGAGGGACTGCCACAAGTCTGAAGCCAGCCTGGGCTACACAGTGAATTCAGGGGAAGCCTGAACTATACAGCAAGACTGTGTCTCATAAAAGAAATCAGTTTCTTTCCATTTTGCTTTAAAGATTCCTAACCACCAAGCAGGAGACAGAAACAGAGACATGAGTGAGATGAGAGTGAGGGACAGACCACGCAGGGCATGAGTGTGCCTGTGGGTGCGCGTGCACACACACACACACACACACACACACACACACACACACACACACGAGCAGAGAGCACCAGGAACCAGTCTGGTACATTTCCGAGTGCACCTGGGAGCACACAGAGGAAGAGCATGTTGGGGGTGCAGAGCCAGCGGCCAGGAGGGAACGTGCTGCTGCCCAGAGTCACTCCTGCCAGGGCTGCACCTGGTGGCATCTCCGGCTCTGTCTGCTTTCTTGGGCCACACAGTGCCCTGGGGCCTGTCCTGCAGTGGGCTTGGGTTGTTCCCCACTTCCTTGCCTCTCCACTTCTGAGGCCAGCACACACCGTGGCACCAGGACCTATTCACCAGCACTGTGGCTACCGTGTTAGCCAAGGCTCACAAGGGCCACAGCTGGGCGAGCTCTCTGTCCACCAAAAGGATCCTGACATCACCTTGGGCCACAGATGGCCCAAGGCAGCCTTGTCTCCAAGTCTCTGAGTAGCACCTGAGTTCTTTGCTACAGAGCCTCAGGAGCACGGGATACGGGATACGACCATCCCTGGGGGCCACTGTCCAGCCTGCCACACTGCTGGCCCAGCAAGGCCTCTCCTTGGACCCAACTGTGGCATTAGATTGTGGGACCACTTCCAGGAAACAGCACAACCCAGGGGCATAAACTGCGGGTGGGGTGGGGTGGGGGGACTGTGTACCCTGAAGGCACCAGGGGAGGGGCTGCTCCAGCCCCTTCTGACTTAGGGGCGGCTCCACCCAGTCTTCACGTGACCTCTCTCTTCACCGTGTGCTGGTTTCTCTTTCTCACAGACACCACTGTCACCCTGCCTCGGGTGCACACCCTGTCCCAGTATGACCCCTTAGGCTGTCAGTACAGGAATTTCTGACAGACCACAGTTCAACTCCCAGTACACACAAGGGCTGAGGAACACGGCAGCGGGGGCTCTGGAAGCAGCCTCAGCGCCTCAACAGCCTGGTGGAGTGACTACGGGGAGCTCCGTGTGGCCAGGAAGATGAGTGAACTACAGTCACCTAAGAGCTAGGATGGACCTCCCAGGGGGCGGAGAGAGGAAGGCGTGGCTTCTTGTTCTTCCCTTTCCTCTCTCTTGAGCAGGAACCCTGGGTGGGCAGGTGAGGCAGGTTGGGCCGAGCTGCAGTGCAGGGAGGAGGCAGTCTGGGGGTGCTCTGGAACAGAGGGAGAGCCCAGGCACACCCAGAAGAAGGACACAAGCCTCAGAGTAGCTCTTAAAGGAACGCATCCCACCTATGGGGGAAAGGTTACTTCTCTGTGGAGACCCTGGCAGATGCGTCACCAGTAAGGGCGTCGCATCAAGAATTTCCCCAAAGTCACTGTGGGTGTGACCCGGAACGGTCATCCCCCTCCCGGGCACCTCGCTTCCGTTCTGCTTCTAGCTGCTGTGAGAGAAGCAGCTCTCCCCACTAGGCCCCTCGATACTGAATTCCGTCTTGGGGCCAGCCAGGATGAGCAGCGACCGTGAGCCCACATAAACTCTCTGCCTCTAAACTGTGTCAGGCACTCTGTACCAGTCATGACAGAAGGCATCTAAAATAAACTTTGGTGCCCGGAGTGGGATCATTTTTGTAGCTCTCTGGCCATGTGGTTTAGCAGCCTTTGAAACTGGCTTGTGGGAGATGGTCGGAAAGGCTTGCAGATGCCAACTAGAGAAAACGTCAGCCGGCTTCGATGGCAGACTCTGGTCAGTGCTCAGAAGATTAGAGTGATGACAGCCACACCGCTGGTAAAGAACAGGCTCAGGAAGTTTCAGCTGGACACAAGAGCGTCACTGACGGACTCCGGGCCATACATACCAGGCTCTGGCAGAAAACCTGCTACCACTTTATTACGTCCTGAGGCTTTGTGAGAGTCTGAGATTCAGGCTGGCAGACTAATGTGGTGGAGGAAATGTCAAAACAGCCAAATTCAGGCTGTGGCACGGGCACTGTTGGGGGCTTTTAGGCAGCTCTACATTGAGAATCAAGAGCAAACGGCACAGCTGAGTGGTTTTTGAAGTTCTCAATTTTGCCAGGAAGGGAGGGTCTGACAAGCTGGAGCAGGGAAGCGCTCAGCTCAGCTGCTGAAAAGACTTGCATTAACTAGAAGTCATGCACTTTGCATCATGGTAGTGGGAAAGATGCCTTGAGTGTGTCTCGGGAGCCAGCAAGGTCCCACCCTTCACAGACTCAAAAGAGTCCAAAAGTACGACTTGAAAAGAGATTCCTCGGGCCGGGAAGATGGCTCAGTGGAATAAGCGCTTCCCTGACAAGTACAAGGGCCTGAGTTCAATCCCTGGTTCCGCAAAAAAAAAAAAAAAAAAAAAGAAAAGAAAAGAGATTCCTCAAGCACTCTGCTGGAAAAGGGGCCATCTTGGATTTGATTTACAGTCCTCCATCATCCAGGCACTCAAAGGCCTCTGCAGCCATGACCCTAAGGGGCCTGGCTTCTGCTTGAGCTGGTGCCAGAACTTGGCCCTAACCACTTGGTGGTTTTACATGCATACAGAATGCAAGAGTCGTGAGATCTGGGAGGCCTCCACCCATATTTCAGAAGGCCTGGAATGCAGGCCGTGTGTTCCTGTGTGAAGCAGGGAGAGTGCAGCTGATGCAGGGAGGCTCCAGGAAGACGGAGAAGCCAAGACTGTGAAATGTCCACTGAGGAAGACTGCACACAGTGAGCTCAAGAGAGAAGCCACGAGAGCTGCGTCTGTAACGCCACAGAAGAAGGCCTGCTCACAGGGTTTGAAGTATACATCTCACCACCGTCACCGTTAGTGTCTCTTAGAGACAGACTAAAAAGCATTTTGCATACAGAGAGGCACAGGAGTCTCGTAGGGGTCAGGGCAGAAGGCCATGCTTCAGGTCCAGATGTCCCTCAGAGGCCTCCTGAGCTCACAGGTGGGGCTTCTGGAAGCGACTGAGTCGTGGGAGTGACACAGCTGATGCGCTCTAAGGAGGTGGTGTCAGATTGGGAGAGGCACTGGGGGGAGTGGCGCTGGCAGGGCGCGTCTCCTTTCCCGGTGCTCCCTTCTCCTCCTGCCTCCTGACCACCAACCAACGAGCAGGTCTTCTCTTTGGGTCTCTTCCCTGCTGGCCTTGAAACCAGCCATGGAGTGTAACGGACAGCGAAAATAGACTTCTCTTCTTTTAACTTGTGGATATTTGACGTTTTGCCCCACAGTGTAGAAAGTGACTAAGACAGGTTCAAACTGATCCCTGAGGGCCACCTGACAGGATGGAAAGAGCAGACTGGGACATCACTCCTGCCAAGATGTGCAAGAATGTCATCATGCGGTGTAATCGTTCACACACTGTCAACTTGAGGCGCGGGAGCTTCGCTAAGTAACTCCTCAGTTGTCCATCCTAGGGGGTGAGAGCAGGCCTGTTCCTCGGATGCAGTTCACTGTGTCAAGCTGAGGAGTTTAGAAGTTTAAGTGCGTGACCGTGACCGAGCACCCAGAGCCTGTGCAAGCGCGGGGCGGGCGGCGGTGCGAGGGCTGGTCAGCTGTCTCCCCGCTCTCGCTCCACTTGCTTCTGCCGTCTTCTGCCAGCTTGGTCGGCTGCCCAGTGCCACACCTCCCTGCCTCGGAGCCCGCAGAGTACCGGCTGATACCTCTGCAAACTGTGAGCTAAATACACCTTTCCTTCCTTAATTTTGGGTGTAGGGCATTTTGTCCCAGCAAAGAGAGAAGAGTGACCAAGACATGAGGGAACATCAGACAAACCCAGTGAGGGGCTTTCCCTAAGCAAGTGGCAGGGAATTCCCCAAGGTTGGAGGAGGAGGAGGAGGAGGAGGAGGAAGAAGGCCTGTGGAACATTCAGGACTGGGGTGACTCAGCAATCTGTGACCTGGTTGGGTCCTTTTACTTTGGGAACCTGTGGGACCAGCTAGTCAAACGTGCTTGACAGGGGCTGGGGCCAGACAGTGGCGGAATTTTTTTTTTTTTTTGGCGGAACCGGGGATTGAACTCAAGCCCTAGCGCTTGCCAGGCAAGCACTTATTCTACTGAGCCATCTCCCTGGCCACAGTGGCGGAATTTTTTTAAAATTATATATTATTATTTATATTCCTTATATTATTATTCCTTATATTATTCCTTATATTCCTTATATTATTCCTTATATTATTATTCCTTATATTATTCCTTTTTATATAAAGTTTGAAAACAGGTGAAACTTAACTCTGTTGTTAGGAATGCATTTCTACTTAGTAAAATTAAAGAAAAGCAAAGAAATCAAGGTCACAAAAGGAGTATTCCTTTACAGTAAACAGAATAGCAGGCGTCCCTCCCAGAATCTGGCTTTGCATCCTGAAGCTGGTCTCAGTCTCGGGGCAGAACCACCTCGCATCCCCTGGCGCAGGCGAGGACTCCGCCGACCTTGTGCGGAGGTAGTTGGCGCGCTCCGGAGCACGGAGTTACGCCCACAGCCCTCCTACCCTTCAGCACCGCTCCTCCCCCTCCGCGCCCCTCTCGGCACCCCACTTTCCCTCCCCTCTCCTTGCACACCGCTCCCCTCTCCCCCTCTCCCCGCAGCGCCCCATCTCCCCCGCCCGCGCCCCATCCTCCCCATCGCCCCTCCACCGCCCCGCAGCCCTCGCCCGTGGCCCCTCGCAGAGCTGGGGGGCAAGCAGCTTCACCACCCACCTCTCTTCGGTGGCGGCGACCCCTGTGGCCGGTTGGCTTGTGGCTGGGTCGGCGCTGGCTGCCGAGAGGCCACGCGCTTCCATGGTAACGGACTCGCGCAGGCGCAGTCGCCCGGGTCGGCTGCAGGTGGTGGGAGGCCTGCTGGCGGGAGCGCGGGGAGGCTTTGTGACCCCAACCCGGACAGGTCACCCCTGGCTGGCTTTCGTGGGGCCGGCAACCTAGAAAGCAGGAGCATTTCGGTGGAGCCAGGCCCTCTGTCCTCCGCGGAAGTAGGCGGGCCAGGACGCTGCGGGGTACCTGTGCCCTGCCATCCCTTGCAGCCCGGTGCTGCTGCCCACAGCCTGGCGGGCTGCTCCTCCGCGTCTGGAGAGTGTGTGTGTGTGTGTGTGTGTGTGTGTGTGTGTGTTTCTGGGTGTGCTACCCAGGGACTGTATCATTTAGCTACACCCCTAGACTCTTAAAATTTGTTAGCTATTTTGAGACTGCGTCTGGCTAAGTTGCCTAGGTGAGGCCCTCCTACCTCAGCCTCAGCCTCGCTCAGTGCTGGGGTTACAGGCACTGGGCACCCCGCCACGCTAGATGTGCATTTCAGTGCCTTAAAAAGTAACCTGCAAATGATTTCCCAGCTGTGTGCAGGAGCACCGTAGAAACTAGACTCCTCTAAGTGTGCGTGTGTATTTGGTTATGAAATCATATAATTACAAACCAAAAATAAATAAAAATAGAAAAATCCTAAAGCTTGGAAATAGGATAAATCAAATGAATTGGGCTGTTCCAGTTAGAAATTTGACAAGTACAGAAGAATGACGTCAAGTGACTTTGAGCTCAGCAGATGACTGTGCAGCCCCAGTGGACCACGTAAGAAGGCCAGCTGTGAGGATGCCTCGGGTCATTTGCGGTAACCTTGGCGTCTGAGTCGCTTTCCCCTAGCTGGGACAAAATACCTGAGCCTACAGCTGGGAGGCAGAGGGGCTCCTCGGCCCACAATTTCTGGGGGTTTGTCCCTGGCTGCTGGTCTAAGGCAGAAGCTGGCTTGGCCGAGGGTGCGCCCGCCCGCCCGGGAGGGCCACTGGGAAGGGAGCAGGCGGTTCCTCCAGGCCAGCCCAGCAGGCCCCACCCCACCGCTGGGCCCAGTCGCCTCCCCACTCAGCAGGCTACTGGGGACATCTGGGATCTAAGCTGTAACCCGGTCACATCAGTATCGCTGTTGTGGAGTTGTGACATGAGGCTCAAGCAGCCATGTAGTGTGTGCGGCACAGTGTTATGAGGAGCCGGTCTTTTCAGCTTTCCGGAAGATACATTAATACAAAATGAGAAATAAAAACTCTGGATTTTGGATGTGAGTGCGAAATTTAGTATGAATTTCTTTTTCAGTGCTGGGGCTCAGGTCCAGGGCCTTGTGCATGTTGGCCGAGCACTCCACCTCTGAGCTAATTCTCCAATCCCGATATTTTTCTTTTAAAATATATTTCTTAGTTCTGTCTCCTAAGAAGATGTGCAGCTGTCCAATTGATCATGCACTGATCATGTGGCGACTTAC
>NW_004524689.1:875921-887739 GCF_000260255.1 Octodon degus
AACAGTGCCTCTGTGGAGACAGACCCAAAGCCCGAGCGATGGGGAAGCCTTGGAGCTGGCCTCACAGCAATGAGGCTGTGTTGAGGGCGCCGAACCGTACACTGCGTCTAACGTGGTAAACGTGTGTGTTTTATCACAATACGCTTTAGACAAGTAAAGAGCTAAGCTCCTTTTCTGGCCAGGGATACAGCTCAGTGGCCAAGCGCCTGTCTGGGAAGTGTGAGGTCTTGAGTTTGACTCTTGGTACCCCAAAAATAGAGAAGATGAAATCCCACTGCTTGGTCACACGGGCCACATTTCACGTGTCCAGCAGCCTGCGTGGCCAGCTGCTCTCATCTTCCTTTGGACAGCACTGAAGCTCTGGCCAGCAGCTGTGGCCTGCTTGCCCCTAGAAGCTACTAGGAGAAGGGCAACAGTCGCCTCTCTAAAATCAGCAAAACCTTGAATGGATGTGCCAGCCAAGGAGGAAGCAGGCACGTGCACACAGCCAGGCGCGCAGCAGCTTGTGGCCGCCGCTGACCCGCACAGAGCAGGAGGAGACGAGTTCAGTCCCGCCTGGGCAACTTCGGCCCTTTCTTGAAGTAAAAAGGGGCTGGAGATTTAGCTCAGTGGGAAGGACTTGGGCTCACTCCTCAGCACTGAAGGAAAAAGAAAAGAAAAAGAGAAAAGCAAGTCCCTGCTCAGCCGGTGGTGATGCAGGGCTGTAATCTCAGCACTCAGGCGGCTGAAGCAGGAAGATCTTGACTTCAAGGGCAGTCTGGCTACGTGCCACATTCGATAGAAAAATATGGTGAGTGTTTACATTTTAAACAATTTTTTACAGTGAGAACACTACCACGAATCCCCCTACATACTCTCCGTCACTTTCAACCTGCATTCCGTCGTTGCCGGCTCTTTCTGGAGTAGTTCTAGAAGTGTCCTGCCTTCCGTCGCAGTGTCGAGGCTGCCGCCAGGTGCAGAGTCATTCAAAGCACTTACCTTTGTCTTGGAGCCAGAAGCGGACGGCGTTGCCATCTGGTCAGTGTCACCGCGTAGCCCAGGCCACGCCGAGCTCGTGGCAGTCCCCCACCTCCTCAGTGCTGGGGTTCCAGGTGTGTGCTTCCACACCCAGCTGCAGTGTGGCGGACTATGAGCTGCTTTTTTGTTGGGTGGCGTTCGGCAGCAGCCTTCACTGCATTTTTGATCACACCCCTTGAGGACAGAAGAGGGCTCCAGAGCTGCTCTGAAAAGTGGCAAGAGCAATGGGATGAGCGATTTCAAGGTGAGGGCCAGCGTTTTGTGGGGAATTAGTGGCAGTGTGTCTTTTCTGTGATAATTTTTTTTAATTTAAAATTCACCATAGGGCTGGTGAGATGGCTCAGTGGTCTAAAGCACCTACATAGAACAAGCTTAGCAAAGCCCAGGGACCCCGGTTCAATCCCCCAGCACCACATGCCAGCCAGCCCCGCCCCCTGGTGGGCTGAGCTGGCCACACACACACACACACACACACACACACACACACAAATAAATAAAAAAAAATTTAAAAAATAAACAAATAAAATTAAAATTCACCATATGTTTTGATAACATTTTATAGTGAGACCTTGTCTCTAAAAACTGAATCCAAAGAGAAAAAGGAAAAGAAAGAGGAGGAGGAAAGGGAGGAGGGAAGAGGAGAGGAGAAAAAGAAAAAGGAAAGTGAGAGACTCTTCCACCCTGCCACAGAGCACCCAAAGTGGGCTTCCGTGGTTGGCGTGGCTGCAGTCGTGTGGCTGTGGAAGGAGGGCTGCAGGAGGGCAGACTGCAGAGCAGATGGGTTCGTTCTTACAAAGTGAAGCGCGTGTCCTCCTGAGGTCCGGCAGTCCCACACCTACAGCTTTGTCCAAATGAAAGGAAAACATATGTTCGCCCGAAGGTTTGCTGTTGAATTTTGAAGCAGCTCTGCTCATTACAGTCAGAATTGGACGTAGCCCAGTGACCACAGCGGCGGACACTTGACACATGGAGGTCACTCAGACAGGGACACAGCTTGGAGGGAAAAATGGGCATGGGACTCGTGGCACCGGGCAACCTGCGTGTTCTGCTGAGCGAGCAAAGGCCCACGGGCTCTGGCAAGAGCAAGCTGCTGCACAGAGAGCCGTGGACGAGGCCCCGCCGCAGTCGCAGTGTAACTCTGCAGGCAGGGTCACGGCCAGCAGCCACTGCCCGCTTCCGCCCTCACGCGGGTGGATGCCGTGCTTCCTTCCGGGCCGCTGGGCCAGGCTGCTGGCCAAGGTGGTGCTGCTCACGGGAGGAGCGGCAGGAGAGGGTTCTGGCAGCCCGGAAGCCACAGCTCTCGGGGAGCAGCCTCGTGACCTTGTGGGTGGCAGGGCAGCAGGAGCCCCAGGAGCCCCTCTGGAGGCCGCCTGCTCCAGGTGCACACTGTGCTGCTCCTTCAGCAGAGGCAGAGCCAGCGCCAAGGCGGGCAGTCGCAGCCACCCAGTCCAGGCCGGAAGGAGGCTGACAGCGCCTGACCGCCGCGTTACCTGTGGCTCTACACCCTGCGCACAGCTCAGAACTATGCAAACGGCATAGCTAAAGGTCGTGACTTTATTATGGGTCGATTTTATCTCAATAAAGCTGAAAAAGCAATGTAAAACCTAGGCCAGGACCCGGTGGGCTTTGCCACCCAGGCTGCTGGCCTCGACTAATACTCGGCCTGCTCTGCCTGGTGTCCCCCCACTCGGCTCACAGTGGACGTGGGCCCAGGGCCTCTGCACTGTCTGTCTCCTCCCGGAATGCTGCCTGGGTCTTGGTGGTAGCTTTCTCTCCAGAAGGGTGGGGGGATCCCCATGGAGTCTCCGCTCAAGCACCTCACCAGTGACCGCCCGGGCTGAGGGGCCCCCACCCCACACCCACCAGTCCACCCTCACCCTGAGCCCGCAGGGCGCAGTGGGTCGGAGGAGAGCGCTTATCTCTCACTCTCACCCCACATCTGAGCAAGGGCAGGATGGCACGCGGCAGGGCTACCAGCAGGTAAAGGGCTGTGAAGCGAGTGCTAATCTGGGGCAAGTTAGTGAGGCTGTTCCGCCATCACGTGTGCAATCCACCGCCTCCTTCACCTCTCCAGCATCCTGGAGAGGCCGAGGGGCGGCCCGGACGGGCCAGGTCTGGCCCACTGCTCCTTGTCTCTCCAGAGCCCATTTGAGATTTCATGTAAACAACGCAGCCCCGCTGCTGTCTAACAATGAATGCTTTTCCACTTGACTGACAGTATTTTTGTTAGAAACGTTAATTTGTGTTTAACATTTTCTATCATGTGAAAGCATCCAAAACACCACTTTAAAAGCATGAGGGGGCCTGCCCTGTAGCTCAGCTCTTTAAGTGGCTGCTTCAACAAAGCAGTCAGGCTCAGGTTGCTGTGGTTCAATCCCCACAGCTCAAGCCAGCCAAACCTGTCCTGGAGGCATTTGGAGCAAAAAATAAAAAAATAAAAAAATAAAATAAAATAAAAAATCCTTATTTCATTTGGGGCCGAGGAAATGGCTCAGTGGAATAAGCACTTCCCTAGCAAGTGCAAGGGTCTGAGTTCAATCCCTGGTTCTGCCAAAAAAAAAGCATGAGATGTGAGAAAAGATTTCTGACTGTACATTAAACAGGAATAATCCTGCTTGGCGGTCTCTCTCTCTGTCTCAATCACAGAAAAAAGGCCAAGGTCCATGTCTGGTCATTCCTTGGCTCTTGGGGCCTTGGTGACTGAAACAGCCACACCATCTCCCGCCTGGACACTGTCCCTGCCTGAGGAGGGCTGGGGCAGGGCCACAGCTCGGTGGCAGAGTCCTCCTGCCCACAAGGACCTGGGTTGCATCCCCAGCACCGCAAAAATAAAATAAAATAAACCAAATAAAGTAAAAGTAGACTGCGGAGCTTGGGTTGCTCTAGGATTTTGCGCTTGATTCTTTCTGCCAAGTTTCCTCCGCTATCCGGATGAATGGGCTCCATCGGAAAATCACAGGATTAATAATTACGCCCCGAGCTCCGCAAACCCTTCTCTGTATCACTGCCATTTTCCCGATTTGATCCATTTTCCCAGGAAAATAACAAAGCCACCTCCGAGTGCTTCAGGCAGGAATGTTAAATTTAGCTGGTGCCATTTCCTCTCGCGGGCCGTGTGACTCACCCCACTTGCAGCCCGGCCTGCTGTGCGGAGCCACCGTGTGGCTTCCGGCCAGCTCTGAGCTCAGGCTTTCCCTGTGCCGTGAGTGTCCAGCAAAGGGCGCTACAAGAGGAAAACGGTCCCGGGGCCACGGGCAGCCACCTGAGCCCCCAGCCACCACAGGCCACAGCTCTGAGCTTGCTGGTGTTGCTGCCTTCAGAGGAGTCAGGCATAGGCTACCGTGCTGAGGCAGGAGGCAGGGGTTTCACACCTCCTGACCAGAGAGCAAGGGTGTCCTGCTCAGTGCCATCTGGCCCGAGCATAAGGCCTCCTCCTGCCGCAGGCAGAAGAGTCAGCAGCCTCGGCCATGCAGCCGCTACAGGCTCTGGTGGAGGAGGCGGAATTGTACAGGTCATGCGTGCAGCAGGGGACTTCAGGAGAATGAATGGTGGGTTGAATGCCGAGGCTGGAGGTCCAGGCTTCCTTTCCTCTGTCCCTCCTGTGGCCTAATAGCAGAGCTCCACTCTGTACCCCTGCTGCTGCCCAGGTGGGGAGGAGACCGCTCTGGTGGCTGGGGAGGCATGTAGGACAGTCCACCTTTGACACAGCCTTGGCGTGGGTCTTGGTTTCTCCAGAGCCACACACAGAGGGTGGGGGGGGACGGTGGCGGGGAGATTCTCCCACAAGGGGTAACGGAGTGAACACGGGAAAAACACTAAGCAAAGCATTTTCCAGAGAGGAGGCAGCCAGCTCTGCAAGCTTGGCTGCTGAGCGTAATGACAGCAGCCGAGAATGTGTGTGTGTGTGTGTGTGTGTGTGTGTGTGTGTGTGTGTGTGTGCTGGGGACTGAGCCCAGGGCTCTACCAGCCAGCTATATCCCAGGTCCCCCACCCCTTTTCTCATTTTGAGCCAGCACCTTGCTAAGTGGCCCGGGGTGGCCTTGAACTTCGCATCCTTCCATATCCTTCCGCCTCATCCTCTCAAGGCCTACGTCATTGTACAACACAAGATCTCTCACCCTCTCTGCCTTTCTCCCTCCCTCCCCTGGCTCAGAACTTGGGATTGAACCCAGGGCTCTCACACGGAGGGGCAGCCCCAGTCCTTCCTTGTATTGAGATAGACCTCCGCCAGGTGCTAAGTTTCCAAGGCTGGGCTCAAGCCTGCAACCCTGCCTCAGCCTTCCAGGGTGCAAGGATTGCAGGTGTGCACCACCACGCCTAGTCCCAGGCTCTGTTAAAGAGTTTCATGTTACTTCTGATCACAGGGCTGTGGGGACCATCCCTGGTGGCCTTCCTGGTTCTGAGGTCACTGGAGCTTCCTGGAGTGGAGCTGGAGGTGAGGATGGAGCGATGATCGCCTGGTCACATATTATCAAAAACCTTGAAGAAGAAATCATGAAAACCTCCCTTTTTAAAATCTTTTTGAGACAGCGTCTTGCTATGCAATTCAGGCTGGCTGTGAGCGCACAGCAGTCTGCCTGCCTCAGCCTCTTGAGTGCTGGCAGTACAGGCGTGCACCACCACGCCTGGCAAATTGCCCTTCTTGAACACCAATAAGGGACAATACAGAGCTGGAAAGAAATGTGTAGATTTCAGGAGAAATCAAATGGTTCGCGTGAGGACTGGCAAATGCTGGGGAGCAGGCATTTGGTGGGGGGCTCTGCTGTGGAGCTCTGTGGACCAGGGAACAGTGAGGCCTGTGGGCCTGCTGGTGATTTCTTTACCCACTTCTCATGCATAGTTTTGAAAACCCTGTTGTCTGCAGGACTCAGTGAAAAAGAGCTGAGCCCATGCCACGGAACATGGCAGGGCTCTTCCTGCTCAGGGCTGAAAGGCCCGCGTGCCCAGCACCGGGGCCATCCTGGAGCGTAAAGGGGCTCTGAGCAGAGGGGCTGTGATGGCCTTTGGCAACTGTGAGCCTGCAGACTCAGGGTCCACAGGCACACGGGGCCATCAGTGCTCTGCATCCAAAGCACCCAATCTGGGGGGACCCAGGGGAGGTGCAGGGGCTTAGGCTGCCACCCGGGAAGCTTCCTCAAGGCCTGGTGTCCCGGCTGACCAAGTCCTGCCCTGCCACTCCTGCTGGGATCTAGGTGGGCGCCCTGCGGTATTCGCTGTCCACACCCCTCCCTCCCCTGTGCTGTCCAGGGGCTGGCCACCCAAGGGTCTTGGCCCTCTGATGACAGCTTGTCCCCATTTAAGTGTTTCCACAGGAAGTTTGCTGTGGGAGTGACAGGAGACTGAACAATGGCTTTCTGAGGGAAAGTGCAAAACTTTACAGAAGTTCAAAGGAATTCACAGAAGATAAGAGAGGGGCCTCTACCTTTTCAGCCCTGCGGACAGTGCTGGGGGGCCTGAACCTGGCACGGCAGGGCTGTCACTGCAGGTGGTGGGCCCTGAAGCCCCCTTTCCCGCTGTCTGCTTCATCCAGGGCCCCCAGTGCACAGTGCTGCCCCGCTAGTCGGCTGCGTGTGCGTGGGTGGGTGGGTGTGGGGGTGGGTGGAGGGGTGGGTGTGGGTGTGGGTGTGCGCCCGCAATCAAGCAAGCAATCAAGCAAGCACTGAGGATAACTCCAGAGTCCCGGGCTCTCTCCCGGTCAGGCGGCCAGACCAGCCAGACCCGCAAGCTGGGGCCGGGACCCCAGCTCCACCTCCTGTCTCGCTGCGCGCTGCCTCTGGTGTCTGTGGGGCACCTGCTGTTCCCAGCTGGCTGCCTGCCTGGTTAGGTCCGAGGTTTGGGGTCCGAGGTGGGGAGGGAGGGGTTGCGGGCGGGCATGGGCGGGACTTTTCGTGGGCGGGGCGGCGGCGGCCTCGCGCGCTGTATGGCTGGGGCCGGTCCGGGGCGTGTCCATGGGCGGGGCTTACGCAGGCCCGTCCCCCTTCCGCGGCTCCGGCTCCCTCCGGTCCGCTGGAGCCGCGCGGTCGCGGGTGAAGCAACTTTGCTGCGCGAGGCGGCGCCGCTAGTCCCGCCGGTCCGGTCCCGCGCGGAGCCCCAGGCCATGGGCGCGCTGGTCGGGCTGCTGGCCCCGCTGCTGCTGCTGCTGCTGCTGTGCGCGCAGCCACCCCGCGGCGCCAGGTGAGCCCGGCGGTGGGGGTGGCCGAGATGCGGCCGCGCGGGTGGAGGTGGCGGGACCCGCATTCAGGCCCACCCGTGCCGACCCCGGAGTCTGCTGCCCTCGCGATGCCCGCGCTGTCCGCTCTCCGGAGCCCGGGTCCGGCGCTGCTCCGCGACCTCCGGGCCAGCAAGGCCGGAGTGTGGGGCGGGGGGTCGGGGTGCAGACCCCAGGGCTGACTGCCCACATCAGCCGGCCCGGGCCGCCTCCCGAGTCCAGGCGGAGTCGTCGTCGCTGGGCCCGGGCGCGCTTTCCATGCCGGGCCAACTCCTGGCGCAGGTGGGTGGCAGCCAGGTGCCCCCGCAGCGGGACTAGTTCTGCTCACTGGGGAGAGAAGGACAGCTGAGAGAAAGCCCTCTCCCTGCCGGCCAGCAGGCCCGGGCTCATTTCTTCCGCTGCCCTCTGAAGTGTGCTCTGTGTCCCCAGGACATTCTGGGTCCCAAACCTGAGCCAGGGCTCCTGCCCCAAAGGGGTGAGAGGGCCCTGAGAGAGACTTTTCAGAAATTATCTTGGTGCAGAGGCTGCAGAGGCAGCAGATCCAGGTCCCCATCATCTGGACCACAGGTCCAACCTGGTGGACATTGGAGACCATGAAGAGCCAGAAATGGCGAGTGTCAGTCTGCATCCTGGTTGTTGCTGGTCAGGGGGCCCAGGGCCAGGGTCTCCCTGTTGGTGGTGGTGTGGCGGGGGCTGGCCCAGAGCCACATGTTGCCCTGGGGCTGGAGAGTCAGTCCTGACCTTGAGCAGCCCTCTTCCTGGGGGCGCCCTGTGGGTCCCTACGGTCTCTCTCTCCTCTCGCACTCTGATTTCATGGGTTTCAGCTAAGTGTCAGGCAGAGCGCAAAAGGGCTATGCTGTAGGTGGGGGCTGCTGGCCCAGACCTGGAGTTACTTAGCCAGCAGTCTGACATCCAGGTGGCCCTGAGACCCTGAAGTGCTAGCCCAAGTTTGACACCAAGACTCACTTGGCGGCAAATCTCTCCTGCAGTGCCATGAGGCTAATTTTGTGTTCATTTATCTTATGCACAGGGCTTATATATAGATTTCCTGCTGGGAAATTCTTTAGGACCCCTCCCCTCCAAATCTAAGTGCGCAGTGTATATCTTTTTCTAAAATGTGGAAGCTTGCATGTCCTAACTGGTGTGTGGCACAGAATGTTGGCTGATGGGGATGGAACATCTCCCCAGCTTTTTGCAAGCCCAGGCCTTGTCCTCCTTCCTATCCTGGGGTGGTGGTGGATGCCACTGTCCTGCCCGGCTTCCACTTCCTCTGCCAACAGAGAATTGTCATCAAAACTCCACATTGTAAAGGCTGTACTTTAGCCGAATCTGCCCAAACTTTCTGCTCTTGGCTTTGGTCTGGCAGTGGCAGTGTGGGACAGGGATGAAGTCTGTCCCAGAGGTGGGAAGGTGCTGGGATGCAGCTGCCTGCTCAGCCCTGTGACGACCTTCAGCCTGGCATGGTACTGTCTGGATGGGCCTCCTCTCCATCAGCTCCCATGCCCCTGCTGGCCCCACTCTGCCTCAGGGTCCTGCCCTTGTGGTGCCAAAAGTGGTCCTCAGCCCAAGCCATGGCGTTTCCCCAGGGGAGTGCTGGGTGGGTGCAGAGGAGTGTGCTGAGCTGGCTCTTTGGGTCAGGCCCTCAGGCTCGGAGCTGGCCCATGAGCCTTGTGGGAGTCGCGCCTAAGCTCCTGGCACCTCCTCCCCTGGAGCTCTGGTGCGGTGGCTGTGGCGCTGTTCCTCGCCTTGGTAACCAGGATGCTAGTGAGGCTCCTGCTCGCTAAAAGCAGAGCTGTCGGATCCGTGGGCTTTGTGTGCGCAGCACTGGAGGGGGAGGCACCCGCTCCCTTGCTAAGCTGCGCCTCCTCCCTCTTCCCGGAACAGAGCCAGTGCCGGGAGGCTTTGCTTCTCGTGGGGCCAGGAGGCGCAGGAGCCCCAGGACCAGAGCGGTCACTGATGTGTTCCCCATGCAGGCTCTACCATGCCAGTCTCAATTCCTGGTCTCCAGAGTAGACCTGAAGCCTGCTGTGCGTCTCTGAGCCTCTGTGTCCATCTACCCAAAGGACACCCATCCCACCCTGATTACGAGGCAGGGTGGAGACGCTCCTGCCTCAGGCCACTCCCGGAGTGCAGCATTCCCCTCACTTGTCCTGTGTGTCCTGACCTCAGCGTCCAGTGTTCAGTGCCCTCCTCTGTTCCCTGGCCCTTCACATCTGTACATAGCTGGAAAAGGGGGCAGCCCACCTCCTCGGGGAGCAGTGATGGGGGGCTCTTCTCATCCCAGGAGATGGCAAAGGCCATCACTCTGCCCCTCAGGGTGAACTTGGCCAGGTACCGTGTGACATGCCTGTCGTCCCAGCTCTTCACGGGCTGAGGCTGGGGGACTGGGTGAGCCCAGGAGTTTGAGACCAGCCTGGGAAACACAGCAAGGTCTCCTTTGCTGTCTGAGTAAAATGCACAAATTAAAATCCACAGACTGAGACAGAGAAGCAGAAGTATTAAAAACAAAACAAAAAGGCAGGTGAGCATCAGGGCAGCTGGGCCCCCCTTTGGCCTCCAGCCCCCATGCCTGGGCCTGAGCAGAGCGAAGGACAGGCGTGTGTCACTGGCCTGAGATGGGCAGGGCATGGTGCCTCCTGCTGGCCTCAGTCCAGCCCCACAGTGGCAGCTGGGCTGGGCCAAAAATAAAGCTGAACTGAAATCCCTGTACATCTGGCTGTTGGGGCGATTAGCTTTCCTAAGCTTCACACCTTCCCATCCCACAGTCCCATCCCGGGGAGCCGAGTGGCCAGCAGACATGACACCTTGCCCTGCCCACCAGGGTGGTATGCAGAGGGACCAGAGATGCGCAGAATTTCCTTAGCTAAGGAACTTTCAGTTCGAAGACATCCTCAAAGGACAATTAGATGAAGCAGGGGAAGGTGCATTGGTGGGTGGAGGGGCTAGACACCCCTCAAACCCAGCAGCCTGAGGGCCCTCAGGGTTCCCCCCAGAGTAATGTTCCAGGGGCCAGAGGCAGGGAGAGCAGAGTCCTGTCCAGCTGCCCCCGCCCCTCCTCAGCTGGAGAGATGGAGCGGGCTGCTGCTGGTGTGGCAGGGACTGGGTCAAGGACAGAAGTGGACTTGGGCCCTGAGCCGGCCACCAACCCCAAGGAAACAGACAGCCAGAAAAGAGCCCAGGCAGCCCTCCTTCCTGTGCGCATTGTGCCCGAGGGCTGATGCGCCGCAACTGCTCCCTGCTCTCCCTGAGGGCTCAAGCCAGGCTCCGCGCCCAAGACGGCCTGCGGGTCACATCTGAAGTCACCCCAAGCCACTAGAGCAGGGACAGAGGATTCCAAGAGCATGCTCCTGAGTGAACATCACCACTGCCCCCTCTGAGCTCCGGGAGGACACCCTGGGCACAGTCCCCCTCTTGGGGCCCTTGCTGGGGACCTCCACCTTCAGACACTGACACAAGGCCTGTGTCCTTGTCAGGGTGCCCTGGCTGCTCTTTGGGGAGAACCCTGTGGAGACTCAGGTCAACCTCCTGAGCTGGTGGAGGAGAGAGCTGCCCGTGAGCCTGGGGTTCAGCCACACGGAGGCCATGGGGTGGCCTCCTGGGCAGGAGGGGCAACAGCCTGAGCAGAAAGATTGAGGAATCTGGGGTGTCCCTGGGCCCCAGGCTCAGCCCCTATGCCCAGCCAATCCACACCTCCTTGGCTTTGCATCCCCAGAGCAATGAATGACATTGGGGACTACGTGGGCTCCAACCTGGAGATATCCTGGCTGCCTAACCTGGACGGCCTGATGGAGGGCTATGCCCGCAACTTCCGGCCGGGCATTGGAGGTAAGGTGGGCGGGCATGCCGGGCTCTGGGCTGCCGGAGGCATCCCAGGCCTGGCTAGCAAGCGGGCAGTGACGCCAGGCTCCCTGCACAGTTGCTGGGCCGGCTGCGGTTGCTGGGCTGGGTCCCCCACCCTCCAGCCTCAACTCTCCAGCCCTACTCCTTCCCACAGGGCCCCCTGTGAACGTGGCGCTTGCTCTGGAGGTGGCGAGCATCGACCACATCTCAGAGGCAAACATGGTACGTGCCGCATGCAGCCCCACGCTGTGCCGTGCACCCTGTGGGGAGGAGCGCTGACTCCTGTCCCCCTGCAGGAGTACACGATGACCGTGTTCCTGCACCAGAGCTGGAGGGACAGCAGGCTTTCCTACAACCACACCAACGAGACCCTGGGCCTGGACAGCCGCTTTGTGGACAAGCTGTGGCTCCCTGACACATTCATCGTGAACGCCAAGTCTGCCTGGTTCCACGACGTGACGGTGGAGAACAAGCTGATCCGGCTGCAGCCCGATGGCGTCATCCTGTACAGCATCCGGTGAGCCCAGCGGGGCGGCTGCCCACAGGAAGCCACCAGATAGGCTTTGGGGCCAATGGGGCACCTTTTTGTGCCTTTGTCAGAGAAAGTTTGGGTCTTATTTGAGGTTCTTGACTTTTGTTTATTTGTGGTGCTGGGGACACCCCGGGCCTGGGAGCTGAGCTGTGTCCTCACTCTGCTTTTATATTGTTTTTTCCTTTTCCTTTTCTTTTTTTTTTTTAAGTTTATTTTTTTTT
>NW_004524689.1:888554-901972 GCF_000260255.1 Octodon degus
TTTTTTTTTTTGTGGAACCGGGGATTGAACTCAGGCCCTTGCGCTTGCCAGGGAAGCGCTTACTCCCCTGAGCCACCTCCCTGGCCCTGCATACATTCTTCTTAGTGGTTGCTTTTCTGTTTTTAAAGCAAGTCAAGTTCATTCAGTTTGATTAAGTGAAGAGCTCAGTGACCTTTGATATGCTCACCGCGCTGTGTGACTGTAGCCTTTATTCCTGAGCGTTTCATCGCCCTGTACCGGCGAACGGTGATGCTTATCTCTCCATTCTGCAATCCCTTGGCAACTACACATTTGCTCTCTGCCCCCCGAGTCGCCTGTTCGGAGCGTCTCCTATAGGGGTTGGGCCCATGTGGCCTTTTGTGCCTGGGTTCTTTCACTGGGCACTATGTTTTCAAGGCCCACCTGTGGTGCCATGCAGTCACTCCTTCAATTTCATGGCTGCATAATTCTCTAGTATGTGGGAGCTGAGGCAGGAGGATTGAGAGTGTGAGCCCAGGCTGGGCAACTCAGTGAGACCCTGTCTCAAAATAAAACATAAAAACTGGCTGAGGATGCAACTCAGCGCACAGGCCCAGGATGTCCCCAGCACCGTAAATGAACAAACAAAAGACAAATACTCCTGCCTCCTTATGTGGTCCACGTGGTTGTGTCTACTCTTGGCTTTGGTGACATCGCTGCTGTGAACACACTACATGTGTGTTTGTTTGAACATCCACTTTTCACTTTTCAGACACATGCCTGTACATATAGATAGAGAGAGATATATAGATAGAGAGAGAGAGAGAGACAGAGACAGAGACAGAGAGACAGAGACAGAGAGATGGCAACATTTTAAAAGTTTAAAAGCCAAGAACTGAATGGCTGGCCTCCCTAAAAGGCAGACCACATGGCAGACCTGAGCATTCTATGGCTGTCCGCTGTGCCTTGGGCCACGTGTGGGGAGCCGGGTGGTCCCTGCTCTTCAAGTGCCAACTTGGGCCAAGAGTCAGGCATTTTCGAGGATGAGGCATCCGAATCCGGTCCTCACAGCCTATAGGGAGAATTCGGTCACTGTGCCTTGCTGGGTATCGCAGCCCGGACCTCACACACTAGGCAAGGACCAAACAGTTCGCACCCAGACGCTGGGCAACTTAAAGCTCAGCCTGAGGCAGCCAGATGCAGGTGGTCTCAGCCGGGGGGGGGGGGGAATCCCCGGGGGTGCTGGGGTCTCTGCAGCCCCTGCAGGAGCTCCAAAGCCTCACACATGCCCATCCCTGCAGAATCACCTCCACGGTGGCCTGCGACATGGACCTGGCCAAGTATCCCATGGACGAGCAGGAGTGCATGCTGGACCTGGAGAGCTGTGAGTGGCCCTGCTGGCAGGGCCCGGCCTGGAGTCCCTGGGCCCGCAGTGGCCTGGGCACAGCTGGCTGGGAACGGATGACGCTGGGATGCAGGCACCCCCGAGAGGGTGGCCCAAGTGGCACCCCACTCTGGCCACCCTCTGCCCCTGTCCACCGGCCCCAAGCTGTGGGATGTGCTGGGGACCTGCCGTGTCCCCGCCAGACGCCCCCTCCACATGCTAGAGCTGCAGAGTCTGCTGGGCCAGGCCCCCCCAGCAGCCCCTCCCCCTGTGGGCTCCCTGTAGATGGCTACTCTTCTGAGGACATCGTCTACTACTGGTCTGAGAACCAGGAGCAGATCCACGGGCTGGACCGGCTGCAGCTGGCACAGTTCACCATCACTAGCTACCGCTTCACCACGGAGCTGATGAACTTCAAGTCGGGTAACAGCCCCTCCTGGCCGCACTAGCTGGGACCTCCTCACAGTACTGCTGCCCACTTGAGCGCCAAGGCAGAGGGCAGCCCTGAGCCAGACGCTGTGGGGTGACACGGCCAGTTTCACCCTCTCCTTCCTCAGCCCTTGCTCTTCCCAGCAGTCTGGGCTTGTGGGGAATGGAAGCTGTATTTAGGGTCCTCCACCCTGGGACTGCAGGCTCCGGGCTAGGCTTCCTTGGCCACTGTGTCCCTCAAGCTGTAGCTGTGCACAGGGATGACCCTTTTGGGCCTGCACCCTGGTCCACCTGCTGTGTGGCAGTTGGGCAGTGAGGGTTGGGTTCCAAGGTCTCCCTTCTGAACCTCATCATGGGCCAGTGCTGCCCACAGCCCCTCCTCCCCACGGGCTGACAGTGGCTGTCCCCACAGCTGGCCGGTTCCCTCGGCTCAGCCTACACTTCCACCTAAGGAGGAACCGAGGCGTCTACATCATCCAGTCCTACATGCCCTCCGTCCTTCTGGTTGCCATGTCCTGGGTCTCCTTCTGGATCAGCCAGGCAGCAGTGCCCGCCAGAGTGTCTCTAGGTACGGTGGGGGCTGGCCTCTTCCTGGGGGCTGGAGGGAGGGCTGCACAGCGAGCAGGAACTGGGGCGAGGGCTGCAGACCCTGACCCTGGACCCAGGCTCTCCTGAGCTGGGTGAGAGAGGAAGCAGTGGGGCTCCCACGAGGGCCTACCCTCAGCCTGTCTCCCAGGTATCACCACTGTGCTGACCATGACAACGCTGATGGTCAGTGCCCGCTCCTCCCTCCCACGGGCCTCGGCCATCAAGGCACTGGACGTGTACTTCTGGATCTGTTACGTCTTTGTGTTTGCGGCTTTAGTGGAATATGCCTTTGCTCACTTCAATGCTGACTACAGGAAGAAGCGCAAGGCCAAGGTCAAGGTCACAAAGCCTCGAGCAGAGGTGAGAGGTGGGTGGGCACAGGAAGGTGGTGCGGGAGGCGACACGGTCCTGGACTCCCAGCTCAGCCTGCTGCAGGCCACGGGGCCATGGCTGAGGGCATTGTGGGGCAGAGGTGGGCCCCTGGCAGTCGGGGCTCTGGGACCTTCGGTTCACCCTCAGCCTGTCCCCCACCCTATGCAGATGGATGTGAGAAACGCCATTGTCCTCTTCTCCCTCTCCGCTGCTGGTGTCACCCAGGAGCTGGCCGTCTCCCGCCGCCAGTGTCGAGTCCCTGGGAACCTAATGGGCTCCTACAGGCCAGTAGAGGTGGAGACAGGGGAGATGAGGAAGGAGGAGGCACCAGGGGGCCGTGGGGGCATCCGAGGCCGGTTCAAGCCCATTGACGCAGACACCATCGACATCTATGCCCGGGCTGTGTTCCCCGCGGCTTTCGCAGCCGTCAACATCGTCTACTGGGCAGCCTACGCCTTGTAAGGGCAGGTGGTGGCCTGGAAATGGCCAGGGGAAGGACGCACCGTGCCTGCTTCAAGGTGGATGACCAGATGCGAGAGGAAGCTTAGCCTGAGCTTTGCCCCCGCCCCACTTGCAAGAGCAGCCCGTGCCCTGCAGACCTAGCAACTCTGTGCCAGAGGCAGAGTCGCCAACCAGCGGAGCAGGCGCAGCTGCCCCAGGGAGCTGTGAATTTTTAGACTCAGACCATTCAGATTTCTAGGCCTTTGCTCTGTGGGATCAGAGAGCAGGAGGCGGCGGAGGTGGCACCATTCTCGGCCTCTTTGGTCCCAGCATGAAATAAAGCCTTGACCCGGTGGTCAGTTCTATCTCTGTTACTGCAGTTGGGTCTAGCCACGGCATCAGGCTGGAGGGACTGAGAGTGGGGGTGTCTGGGGTGGGTGCACGCCTCTGTGGGGCAGCAGTAGGATCCATCCTACGATGCGGCTGTGCTGGCCAGAGTGGGCTGAAGGGAAGGGAGGAGCCAGAGCCCGGATCCCACGTCAGGCACTGCTGTGCTTCCTGTCCCTGTCCCTGGGCTGGCTGGAAGCAGGATCTGGGTGAACCCACAGTCTTGGGCCTTTGAGACACCTTCCTGAGACCCTGGGGCTGGGGCAGCCTGTGAGGCCTGAGAGCTAGGTGCTGCGGCCAGGAAGTTTGGCCACGCGTGCAGGACTGGAGCACAGGTGAGGGTGGAGTGCAAGGTGTCACCGCTGGTTGGACCCCAGGCCTGGCGGCCCCACTGTGCCTTCTTGGAACTTAGGGCCACTGCAGGCCCCATGATCACCCTCAGCTCCCTCCCTCCTACTGCCACCACTGCCGAGCACTTGGGCAGCAACATTGCAGCCCAAGGACTCGCGGTCATTGGAGCATGTGACAGCAGCTCTTAAGGGGTCCAGCTTTTCCGGGACATTGGGTCATTCTATACTAGAGAAACAAAGGGTGCAATTAGCAGGACAGCTGTTCATCTGGGTCTGCTGCAGGACTTAGCCGGCCAGCACCAGCTGAGGCTGGCTTGAGAGGTGGCCATGGGTGGCCAGGCTGGCCCAGCACCCAGCCTACGAGGATGCCGCTGGGCCGTGCTCACTGGCCTGTGGTTCTGCTAGTGGAGGCTCCTGCCGGGCGTGGGCATCTCTCCAGGTTGTAGGGCCACCTGATTCCCAGAGGATAGCAGAGAGGGCGTCAGCACTGCTGGTCAGACCTCAGCCTAGTGCGTACCACTTCCCAGCTCAAACACCCCTCCTCCAGGAGACCTCCCACACCAGGGTGGCCTGCAGGCCCTGTGGAAGGACAAGGCTGTGGGTGAGGTGGCCTGGCCTGCGTGTGGCCTGCAGGCTACAGAGCGGACCTGGGTCAGCTGGGACCTCCTGCCAGTGGGGTGTGTGGGCTCTGCCCAGCTGCTGGGCCAGCACAGGAGGTCTCAGGCAGCCCCCACCCACAGCCCCTCTGCTCTGTAGGGTGACTGCTTCCTCCTGCATGGCCCCAAGAGTTGTCCATGGATGGGGAACCCACGCCCCAGAAGCACAGGTGGTAGCCACTCAGCTGGGCTCCCAGGAAGGCAGGCAGGCTCAGCCCCAGCGCTGGGCCTTCGGGAACGGGTATGAGCTCCAGTCTGCGGAGCCATTAGGTCACCTGGATACAGAGACCCACGGAAGGATGTGGCTCAGATGCCAAGTGCGGCCTCAGCCCAGGGCAACCCTGCCTGCCTCCTTGCCACCCTAGTCTGCCCTCTTTCTGCCACATACCCACGGGAAACTATTTAAAGCTGGCTTTTGCTACTGCCTGAGGTTCCCACGCAGCCGGGCCCACCCGGGCAGCAGCCTTTGCCTGATGCCGCAGCTAGCAGTCACTCCCTCAGCCTGCAGGCTGCAGTTTCTGCCCACGCGTTTGCAGGGCCAGGAGGAGAGCAGGAGGGTTGAGGCGGCGCACACACAACTTCCCTTCTGTGGTGATGACCAGGTGGTTCGAGGGCTGCACCGAGAGGAGCTGGCAGGCCCTGGGCAGAAGTCTGTGGGCCCAGGTGCTTTGTGCCGGCAGGGGCAGCTCTTCGGGGTTGGTGACTTCCTCTCTCTGCTCAGGTAAATGTGTGCCAGAAACAGGGACTTCTAAGGCCCTTGGAGCCAGACCCAGGCTGCCAGGAGATGGTGCCCAGCTTCTCTCCTCGGCAAGAGCAGGACAAGCCAACCCACAGAGAGGGGCACCTTGCTGGGTCCCTCAAAGCACAGCGAGATGACAGAGCAGGGAGGCTCTTGGGGGTGCAGGTGCCAGTTTCCTGGGACAGCACTAAGAACGTCCCACCAGCAGAGGCCCTAGGCAGCAGGCGGACCTCCTGTGGTCTGGAGACTGCAGTGCTGTCTGGGTGTGAGCAGGGCCGCTGCTTCCCTACCTCCTCTGCAGTGTCCCTGGCTGTGCCCTGGGCTCCCACCGCCACCTGCTCCTCTTTGCTGCTACACCAGCACCTGTCCCTGGACTTAGGGACCGTCTGCCTCAATCTGGTCTCATCTTAACCCGTCGCCAAGACCTTATTTCCAAGTGAGGTTGTGTCCTGGGATTCGGGGTGTGGGGGTTTGCATCCTAGGAGTGCTGTTGGGCAGCCTGGTGGTTTAGCCCAGAGCCAGGAGCCAGGGAGCATGGAGGGACAAGAGGGACAACTGGCACGTCTTCGTGACCCGGGCAGAGTCCCTGTCCTGCACTGTGCCTACCCTCCACCCCAGCTGGCTGAGGACTGCCCTTGAACAGAGCAGACGGCCCTGGCGCCGAGGCAGCACTGCCAGCAGGCACAGTGCCCTCCGCTGTGTCCCTGCCAGATGCGGCCTGCTGGGTACCGGCTCCACCCTGCCACCCACACTGCTTACATCTGCTCAGGCATCACATTTAGTTTGTCCAAGACTGGCTTTTCAAGGTGGTGCTGTCATAGCAACAACAGCCACCCAAAAAGGCAGCAAAGGGCTGTTGGGGACAAGCTGGGCTGTCCCTGTGGCTGCAGGTGGCCCTGCAGCATGAGGACACGTAGACTCTTCACCCCAACCCCAGCCAGCATTCCTGTGGGCTGTGACCTCTGTTGCAGGGTCTAGTCACGTTGGAGGCAAGCCTGGGTCACTGCCCTCGCCCTCCCTGTGCCCAAAGGGGAGGGAGCTCTCGAGGTGTGTTCCACGGTCCCCCTCAGCCACCCACCTGCTGGCAGGCTCTGGGAGGAGCCACAGTTTCTGGGCCCCCCTCTGTGGGCTGGTGGACCAAGGAACATTCTCTTGGTCCGTTTCTCCAATGGCACGTGGACATGGGGATCACGGTGTGACCCCAGTGCAGATCACAGCCCCGTTTATCAATAGTAGGACAGATGTGTGTCACTTGGTCTCTACCAGCCACTCTGTGCACGTGGTCAGTATGGCATTTTGGATCCCTGGTGCCATGCTGCCAGCTTGGACCCTGTATCCAGACATCCTTCAGACCATGGGTCGCTCTGCTGAGTGGCGGCTGACCAAGGCTCTGGGTCTTGGACACATGTGAGTGACAGAGACACATGTGAGTGTCATGGGGCTCTTCTCCCAGAGGACAAAGGTCCCTCTTCAAACAAAGGCCCTGGGGCTCAGTGGTATCTGGTTGTGCAGGTAGAGGATCTCCCACATGCCCACCGGACACTCATCCATCCCACGGTGGCCCACAGTGCTCCGTGGCATGCAGACTGCTTCGGTCTCAGCGCCTGCTTCCCTCCCTCTCCTCCCGCTGCTGTAACCACAGCCTCCTGGCTCAACAGTGCGTTGGGACCCAGGTAGCATTTGCCTGGTCAGCACGGGCCCTGTCAGCGATGCCAGTGCCCTCTGCACCCAACATCGTCCAGGCCACCTGCATGGGCCCCAGCTTCCCACCAGGACTTCAGTGACAAGCAGCAGGTTCTGTGTGTCCCACTTGGGCTAGGCTGAGGTTTGGCCTCACCTGTTGGTCCTGGATGGACTGAGAGAAGCACATGTGTCCCCCAAATGGTGCCCCTGGAAAGATCCTAAGTCCTGACCGTGGAACCTTCAAGGGGACCCTACTTGGAAATTGGGACTTGAAAAGTTAAGATGAAGTCAGCCTGGCTTAGAATGAGCCCTGGTGTCCCTCTAGAGGCAGACACACCGGGAAGATGGAGGTGGAGAAGGTGACAGTCCCCTCGGCACACGAGTCACATAGCACCAGAGCTTGCCAGCAAAACAACACACGCCCCTACTTGGCCCTCTACAGGAGCCGCTAGCCACACCCAGACCCCGGAGACCTCTGATCACCAGTGTCGGAAAACAAATTCATCACTCAGCACTCTTCTGGGAACAGTGGGCTGGTTGGTGGCTCTTCCGTGTCACCACCACCAGACATTTCCAGATCCTAGAGGTGGGACTGTCAGCTCCCACCTTTGAGTTGTCCTGCACCAGGTTAGAGAAAGTTGTGAGGCAGGACACGATAGCTGAGGCTGCTTGGAGCCATGTGCCTGTGATCGCCCACTCATCGCTCTAAAACAAGAGGGGGTATTCCAGGCCACCAAAGCATCTGTACCTACAAGGCCATGGGTTTCCAGGACAACACAGTAACTGGAGAGCGAGGTGAGCTCGGGTCTCTTTCCTGCTTGCACCCCTGCCTGTCGGGCTGAGGAGGTCTGCAGTGCAGCGGCCCAGGGAGCCCATGCCCCCATTCAGGAGGGCACAGCAGGGGAACAGCCGGGGGGTGGGTGTTGAGCCTGCCCCCAGGCCCCCCAAGGCTGAGGACAGGGCCCGGGAGGAGGCTAGGGGCAGGAGACAGCCCTGCATCAGTGTCTTCCTGCGTCCCGCAGCTTTTCTCTAGGTTCTCCTCAAGGATGTCTATAGAGTGAGCAGCTTGGAATTGCAGCTCAGGCCCAGCCCTCCTCACGAACTCCAGGTGCTGCACCATCTGGGGGCAGGCTTGTTGCTCCTGGAAGGATTTGGGGCCAGGCCTGGTGGAAAGGCACCCACACACTTGCGGGGCCATGGGGGATGAAATGTCTCTTACAGCACCATGAGGCTGAGGCAGGCAACTGCAAACTCTCAGGTCTCCAGGGCCCTAAATCCTCGGCCTCAGCACCTGCTGTGGGGCTGCGGGGACGCCAGGCACAGCCACCAACTGGCCGGGGCCTGGGGGGCTCTATGGATCCATAGCGCCCCGCACTGCCTCTCCCTCCACGCCCAGACACCCGTGGTTAGAAGGCTCAGAAGTAGGCTGGTTTGAGTGGTGGATTCAGAGGAACCCGGGCTTCTTCTACTCTCGCGTCACGGGGTCCAGGGCAGGGACATAGTCATTCCCAGGAAGGGCTAAGGCCTGCCCAGTCCAAGTCCTGACCTCCCCTGGACACAGGGTGCCAGGGGAGAGGCTTTGCCTGGGGCTCCCACAGCCTGGAACCCGGTGGCAGCAGCTTTGTTCACCCCGTTTCCTCAGGGGTGCACAAAGTTACAGAACGGCAGTGAGGCCGTCAGAAAGAGCTGCCCGTGTCCCAAGTCTGGCATGGAGCTGGCAGGCAAGGCGCGGAGCTTGGCAGGGCCCATGCACTCGGGAAGACGCAGCAGCGAGGAGCCGAGGTCCAGCCGGGCTCTGGCCCACTCAGCAGAAGCCGCCATGGCAGAGGGCTTGCTCTTTGTGTACCTCCCACTCCAGTAAGCATCATGCTGTCACGGGCCCCCACCCCAAGGACTCCACAATGCCAAAGGGCGGGGCTGTGGCGCTTGGACAAGTGCCACACTGTTCCCCTCAAGAGCTGCCCCCACACAGCTCTTGTGGACCCCTAGCACGCTGTGCCGGGAGGTGGACAGGCACCTGGGGAAGGTTTCACAGTTATGTGGGGCGCATACCCCGCTCCCCAGGGACAGTGAAAACCCAAGCAGGCTCTGGCTCTAGTGGTATCTGTCAAGGAGAGGGTGGCCAGCAGGGTCCGCAGGCCCCAGGTGGTGAGGGCTCAGGGACCTTGGCCCAAGAAGATGGGAGCTTTCTGAGGAGAGATGTAGCCGGACACAGCTAGGCTGCAAGGCCAGCAGGCCAAGGCCTCCCCACTGGGCAGGCCCTGCTGGGCCATCTGCTGCTGCTGCTGGGCCAGTGCCACCCAGCAGGGACCTGGCCACTCTGTCCTGGCAGAGCTGCTGTGGCTTGGCCCACTTGGGCACACGACACTGTTGTGTGCATGTGTCTGCATGTGTGTCTGTGCGTGTGTGCACACATGCATGCGTGTGTGTACATAGGCACAACTTGGCCACAGAGCCTGTGGGTGATCCTGTCTCTCAGGCCATGGAGCTGCTGCTCAAGCAGGGTCCACTGAGGACCTGGGTTCTTCTCTGCTGCTGGCCTGGTCACCTTCTGCCCTGGACTTGGAGCCACCTGCAGAGGTCGGGTACAAAGCTGCCTGTTTTTTGAGTCTGCGGCCTGAGCGATATGGACACCTTCAAGGCTCCAGCTGCCCTCTGCCAGCCTGCTGCTTAAGGACAGTCCCTGAAGGACAAAGCCAGGTGGTCTTCGTGTCTGGGGCCTAGAGGCCTGACCCCCAGGCAGCTGGTCACTCTGTCTGCCCCAAAGCCTGCCAGGAAGCCAGGGTGGGTAGGGCTTAGCCAGCAGCACCCCCGCCCCCAGCAGGGCTCTGGATGGGACAGGGTGGTGTCCCTGAGTCCAGAGCTCAGCTCAGTGGAAGGGTTCAGAGGCCACCCTGCACACCGTGGTATCTCCCTGTAGTTGTTCAGTTAACGCGACTATTTTCACCAGGCGAAAATAGTGCAGCTCCGCGTGTGCTCGTGTTGCCATGACGACGCGGCTCTGGCCAGCTGCTTCAGCCTCTACGCATCTTAAATAACCCAGGGCCCAGGGGAGGAGCCACGGGCAGCTCTGCCTCCCAGGCCGTGGGCAGGGACCTGTCTGAGCACAGGCGCTGGCTATCCAGGCCCAGGCCCGGGTTCTGTCCCCAGGGATTGAATCCCATCTCGGCAGCACACCCAGCCCAGAGGCGGAGACAGGGACGCCCTGACCGGGCACTGGGCACCGAGCCCTGCCCCTGAAGCTGCACCAGCCCGAGGAAGGATCCTGGGCGCCCTAGGAAGGTGACATCGGGCACTGAGCGTCCTCCACGGGGAGACTCGGTGTGCGGCAGCAGGGACAGGTGCCACCTTCCCCGTCCAGCTGCGGTGGCACCGCGGCCCCCGCCCCCTCCCGGCTTCCCCGCCCTGCAGCGTGGACAAAACAACTAGCCTTTTCTCAGCTTCCTTGCCTAGGCGGCAGGACTCGCCTGTCCCGGCCCCTCTCGTCCCCATGAGCGCGCATGGGGTGGGCACGGATGGTTTCGAGACTCGGGCGCATGCGGGCGCACACGCTGTGTCCTCGGGCGCAGTCTGGGGATTTTAACCAGGACAGGTGGCAAATGGACACGTTTCGGGAGACGCAGGACCCGGCCTGCTGCTCCGGCCGCGGGGAGCAGGCGCAGTCGGGCGGGCGCCGAAGGGGACAGGGCTGCGGGGACCAGCTGGAGCCAAGGTCTCGGGGACCAGGAACGGGCGCCCCCTGCAGGCCGCCCCGCGTCTCCTTGCTGCCGGTCCTTCCTTGCCCCGGGCTCCCGCGCCTCCTCCTGGGCACAGGCGGCACTGCAGCGCCTTGGGGCCAGCCTGCAGCGGGGACGGCCCCAGTCTCGCGCCACGTGAGGCATGCACAGCCCTGGTCACAGGCAGGACAGGCTGCCTGGACACAAACGCGCACACGACGGACGCACACGCCCATGCTGGCGCTGCTTCTTCATTCCGTCTGACACCATCCCTGCCGGGTCTCTGGCGCCCGTGCCCCTCACTTCATCACCTCGGTGGCCTTGGCTTTGTGACTTCCCTGCTTCCAACCACCGGGCCTTTGCACTGCCACCCCGTCTCCCGCCATGTCTGAGCCACCCTCTCTCTTGGCACTGCTTCTCTTTTCACCAGCAGAGCTGCCACCCCAGGACATCTGTCTCCACCAGAAAGCAGGGCTAGGACAAAGACAGGAAGCATCTGCTTCCCGAAGGCTCTCAGCTGAGCGCCAAGCACCTGTCAGCACAGGCTCTGGCCAGTCCTATAGCCAGCGGACCTCACCGGGTCAGCCTCACACCTGGGAGGCCCGGAGGGCAGGGTGCAGGCGGGTCAGGGAACCCTCCTGGGGAAGTGAGTCAGGGGAGCTTACACGCCTCTCCCCTGAGGATCTTATCACAAGGATGTCAGACAAAAAACCCACAATAAACCTGGCAATACCTGTCTCTTCCCTGGTGCCCCGCCCTGCCTGGGGGGCACACTCCACCCCTGCAGGGTCCTTCCCAGCCAGGGTCTCCTCCTCAGCCCTTCTCCTAGGAGCAGCCCCAAGGCCGCCATCACATTAGAAGGCTGGCAGAGGCGTGGCAGCCCCTGCTGGGAAGAAGCAGCCAAATTGCCCTTGTAACCTGCTATTTCAAATAATCCACTGTGATTATAGGAGTCTGCAAAACCAGGAAGGGCAGAGGCCACCAAGAGGTGCAAGGACCTGCCCTCCATCCTACCCAGAAGTCTTCTCAGGTCGGCCAGTCCTCACCAAAGGTCACTTCCGCTCTTGCCCGGTGTCTGTCCCTCTGGTTTCAAGGGCCACCTTTGAGTCCTTGAAACCTCCATTATACCGGACTGTGACTCCCAGGTGGTTGCAGTGAAGGGGGAGCTGATATCAGTGACCTTGAGCCCTACCCTACGAGCCCTGCTTCTCCTTCTCCGTTAGGATCCAGCAGACTCTTCAGGACAAAGAGCGTTGCAAATGTGCAAACAAACACTTGTGCCTGTCTCTAGGCAACACAGGGCTGGCACTGGAGGGTGCTGCACTCCCTCATGACTGCTCCCTCCGCTTCCCAGGCACTGGCAATTCCCAGGCACCCAGCTTTGCACCTGGAGGCACAGAAGGGCCAGGGTGGGGCTTTGTGTCCTGGACTTGTCACCAGTCAGATCCAAAACACTGAGGCTTTCACCCTCCCAGCCCAGTGTAGGACAGGAGGGACCCTTCACCCTGACAGGAGCACTCCCTCCTGGGTGGGTGTCCTCTCCCTCCACAGCCTCTGTAGAAAATTGGGCCCCACCTCCCAGCCCAACCAGGGCCCCTTGCCCTGTCCTCACCAGGAGTCTAGGCAGGGATGACCCCCAGTAGCTTCCAGGAAGCAGGGTTCCACAGGGACCCCTTTAGCTCCCCCGCAAAATCTCTTGGTTAGAAAGGGTTCCTGGCTAGGTTCAGGGGCTAGGTCAAGTGGGGTCTTGGGTGGGGCAGAAGTGGTATCTGGTGGACAGAAGGGGACACACCCGCTGACCCCTTTGCCCTTCTCCCCAGATCAGACACCCTGGGGGAGATACTGGTGATGCAAAGGCTTTCTCCCCAGGAAGACCAGTACCCCCAAATTGCCCTTCCCAGTCCTCAGGGAGTGCTGAGGCTGGTGCCAGAGTATCGTCCTGATGTCTGGGGAGCAAGGCCACAGCAAGCACAAGGGAAGCGGGACTGACAGCTGGCAGGACTCCTCCCGGCGTCACCTGCGCTGCTGGGTGTGCAGAATTTCGGGTCTTTCAGTAGGGGATTGGATTGGCTGTCAACAGGTGTGTACACCGTCTGCCTCTTGATACAGCACCGAATCCGGACCACTGGGACGGCGTCCACCCTGCCCTCCAAGGCCACCTCCGAGATCACGAAGAAGGCACCAGCAGAATCTTGCATGAAAGCAAAACGCTGAGAAGTCTACAACGGCACAGGATCCGCCAAGGCCAAAAAGTAAACTGAAGCGGAGGCAGCGAGTGTGGACAACTCTGCTCTGCCTGGGTCTGAGGTTGGCAGGCACGGAGCGGTTAGGGTCTTCTCCCGGATTCTTGGCCCTCTTCCCGACGTCTATCGTGCTGGACCACTGCCTCAGACCTGCGGCCGCAGGGACCGCCCGGCGCGTGGCCTTCTCACCCGGCGGGCCCGGGGACGCGCACCTAGGGCCGCGGGCTCGCAGCCGCTGCGTCGCCAGGCAGAGCCGCGCCGCGCGCGCTCCCATTGGCGGCAGGTGGCCCCGCCCCGCCCGACAGGTAATCTGCTCCGCGCTCCCATTGGGCAGCAGCCGTCGGCGCCCCAGGGATTGGCCAGGTGGAGCCCCTTCTCGCCCTCATTGGCCGCAGGTGCCGCGCCCCTGGCACACCGCCCGCCCCCGATTGGCCGGCGCCCGCGCGCCTCGCGTCCCCGCCGGAGTCCCGCA
>NW_004524689.1:909367-912828 GCF_000260255.1 Octodon degus
GGAGCAGGTGGGGCTGGGAAATCCTCCCCTGGTGCCGACTGCAGCCTGCAGCCCCCAGCAGGGACAGACATCCGGGAGGGTGTCTTTGCGGGAGAGAAGGAGAGCCTGTCCTGCCGCTGCACCCCTTGGCCTCAGGCTGCTGGGCGGCAGCAGGGCCCTGCCTGTGTCTGCTGTCAGCTGGGTGGGTGGACATATTTTTTTTTGCTGATTTTGCAGTCTTGGAGGTAGAACCCAGGACTTGCGCAGTGAGTTGCATCCCCAGCCCACTTTTATTCTTTGTTTTGAGATAGAGTCACGTTAGGTTGATACATTTCCTCTGAAATTTCATCTTCCTGCCTCAGCCTCCAAGTGTTGGGATTACTGGCATTTAGCACCATACTGTGTCACCACCTGGATGACTTTTGACCAAAGTGCCAAGACTGTGTTTGTCAGCTCCGCTCTGGGCCAGGTGGCCGCAGCACCCTTGGGCACAGGGGCTTTGTGGGCTCTTCCCAGCCCTGCAGGCTCCTCCGTCCAGGCTGATTCGGGCCACACCTGGCCTGAGTAGGGAGCTGAAGTGGAGTCCCAGGATGCCCTGGAGGGGCGCTGGGGGAGGCGGAGTGGAGTGGGCAGGAATGCAGAGTGTGCTCCGCCCAGCCGGGCCTGCCCCTGCGGGGTCCTCAAGGGCCGGGTTTTGCAGTCCTTCACACTGGTTCTGTTCCTGTAGGGCCCGTGGGGGGCGTGGCGGGCCAGTGTGTGCCTCTGCTCTGCTGGCTGGGGCAGCTGCTGTGTCTGGGCCTTGGCGCCAGCAGTTAGGGGTCTCCAGGCTCCGTGCCTCTAGCACCTGACGCTTTGGCCTGGCGGTCAGCCTGCAGCAGCCTAAGAAAACCCTGCTCTGGTGACCCGGGACCAGTGACTGTGACTCTTAGGCCTTCTTGGTGCTGGCTTGTGATTTGTTATGCGTTAGTGACCAGGGTCAGTCTGGCAGGAAGTGGACGGCAGGCTGAGTCGAGCCCCTCCATGAGGCTCATGAGGAGGCTGGGCGGGCAGGTGGGCCCCACGCCACAGCCTGCAGCATGGTGCCCGCCAGGCGCGCTCCCAGGGCCCTCGGGACATGGCTGCTCAGAGCTTCGGTCCCCGCTCCCCTTCTTTCCTCTCCCCTGGGGCTGGCTCACCCCACAGTGCCCAGTGTGGGCCCAGACCCTGCTCCTGGCTTGCACTTGGGAGACTGTTTTGTTTTCTGTTGGGAAGTGCACTCCGCTCTCGCCTTAAGCACCAGGAGCAAAGAGCTCAGCGCATTCACGAGCTCGGCAGCCACTGCCTCCACCAGGGCCAGGATACGGCGGCCGGGCCTGTGATGGCCTGCTCGGTCGGTCTGTGGCTGGCCTCGAGGACACTTCTTGTGGCAGCCATCCTGCGCGCTCCCGAGCTGCACACGCCTGTGTTTGCAGTACTTAGGTCTGACTGGTCCTGGGAGTTGGCCAAATGCACAGGAGCTCCTGAGTCTCTGCCTCCCAGCCCTCTCGGCTTTCCCCTCATTTACAAAAGCTCTAGTTTTGTTTTTTCTTTTAATTCTCTTTTTTTTGTTTTTTAATTTTGGTGGAACTGGGGATTGTACTCAGGCCCTTGCACTTGCCAGGCAAGCGTTTTATTCTACTGAGCCATCTCCCCGGCCCCTTAATTCTCTTTTTCTAATTCCTTTGCCCTCCTTCCCTCCTCTTTCCATCTTTTTGTTGTTGTTGTTCTTTTTTTTTTTGAGACAGGGTCTTGCTATGTAGTCCAGACTGGCCTTGAATTTACAGTGTTGCTCAAACTGGTGGGAATCCTCCTGCCTCGACCTTCTGAGCGCTGGGATTACAGGCATGTGCCACCATGCCTGGCTCCTGTCTTCAGCTCTTACTCCTGTTCCTATTACCTGTCTGATATTTTACGCTTTATTATACAGTATTTTGATCTTCTCATATGAAAAAAATCCCATGATACTTAGGCTTGTGTTTCGAATTTATCGCTCAACATGATGGTGTCCTAACCTATAAATGATTCAAGTTTATCTTGGTGGCTAAGTAGTTCTCCACTGTTTATAAATAGATACTCCCTGCTTAGCGACCTGCCTGTTTAACAACTTCTCAGATTTACGACACAGCTCTGTGGACTCAACAATCAGTCTTTTTCTGTGCTATGCTATACTTCTTTTTTTTGTATTTTAGGGAAGGGTCTAAGGGTGCTCAGGGTCTCACTACTAGATCAGACTCATAGTGATCCGCCTGTTTACAGCCTCCCAAGAGCTGGGATCCAGGCATGTGCCCCACACACAGTCTCAATGGCCTTCTCAGCCTGCCCTGGGGGCAGGGCAAATGGGGATTGAACCTCCTAGGCCTGCTTGCAGGCGCTTTAATCCACTGAGCTATTTAGCCGGCCCTCTGAACGTCTCTTTTTGGTAGAGCACACTTGAGTCTACACAGAGCTGTGGTTTTTGCCACTTGCACCGTGCAGTGCAGTGTTGTAGTTTGTTCTGTTTCACTTGCAGCGCTGCATGTAAGAGTCATGTGGGTGAAGCCAGGCGGGGTGGTGCACACCTGTGATCCCAGCGCTCGGAGGCTGGCCGCGCGGCGAGACACTGTGACAGTTGTCATGTTGGAGTTTCCTCGACCGTTTCTTTGTTGTGACTATGGAAATGTGCATACTGTAGAAGTTCCCCGTTTAGTGACCAGGCCACTCGGCGCTAGTCGCAGCAGCGTGGCCTGGCCTTACGTGAGGACTGTCTGTGCTGCATCCTCCTCATCCGTCCATCTGTCGATGGGCAGGTAGGCTGTTTCCAAGATGTAGCTGCTGTGAGCTGTGCTGCTATTTCTGATGCAGCACAGAGCCCAGCCGCTTCTAGGAGACAGTGACAGGAAAGGGACAGGAATGATTACCTGGGCAGCTAACAGACTGGCTAGGTATTTCCTGCTACAGTGCACATGGGTGTGCATGTGACCCCGTGTCATGACAGCTGCAGCTGTTTTATTTCTTTATTTTGTTGGTACCAGGTATCAAACTCAGGACCTTGTGCTTCCAGGCAGGCACTTAGGCCACTGAGCTATCCTAGCCCTGTAGCTGTTTTAGAAAGAGCCCCAGAAGGGGAAGTCCTGGGTCCAGTGGGGTTTCTGTTTTTAATTTTCTAAGGAATCCTCACACTGACATCCATGGTTGTTGTACATGTCCAACACTGCAGAAAGGGTCCTTTATGTCCCCGTAGCCTTGCCAGCGTTTGTTATTATTAGACTTGTAGTTTGGTTGGTTCTTTTTGTGTGTGTGTGTGTGTGGTACCAGGTATTGAACTCAGGACCCTGCGCTTGCCAGGCAGGTACTTATTCTGCTGAGCTATCTCCTCAGCCTTAGTTTGGTTGCTTCTTGACTTTTGTTTTTTTGAGACAGGGTCTCACTACATAATTCAAGCTGGTATTGAATTCATTATGTCCCTCAGACTGACCTCAAACTTG
>NW_004524689.1:913528-914872 GCF_000260255.1 Octodon degus
GCTGGGGGCGCGGCGCTGAGGGGCGCCATGCCCGGCAGGATCGGCCCCAAGATGGACGGGCGAGGCGGCCGCGTCCGCCTTAAGGCGCATTTCGGCGGGTGAGCGCGGGCGACGGGCGGGCTCGCGGGACGGGGCGCCGGCGCGGACCAACGGGGGCCCCGCCCCACGCTGGCGACCTCGGGGAGAGTTGGTGGCGGAGCGAAGGCCACAGGCTTGTACTGATGAAAAGTTCCTGCCAGTTGAGAAAACTTTGACGACTTTCTGTTGTCCTGGAAACTGAACCGGGGCGCAGACCCCCTCACTGCAACCCTAGCTAGGGCTTTTGCTTATTTTGAGACCCTGTGTTAGCTAAGTGACTTGCGATCCTCCTGCCTCAGCCTCCGGAGAAGCTGGGATTACAGATGTGCACTGCGCGGGGCCCGGGTTTAAAACTCGGGGTCATCTAAACTGACCCTGGATTTAAGGCGCCTCCCTTGAGAAAAGCCTGGGAGCCAGGCGAAAGCTGCGCGCGCGCGGCAGCGTCCGCCGCTGCGGCCGGTCGGACTTTGACAACACCGGCTGGCTGACCTGGCATCGGGGCTGCGGGCGCTGCGCCGTGGACTCGGGCGGCCGTGCTGCGGGGACCGGCCAGGGCCGCGGGAGGAGGGCTGCCGCGCCGGCGTTGTCTCGGTGGGCCTGGGCCGGGGGCACGCAGAGCCACCCGGCAGCCAGGGCCCAGACACCCCGGAGGCGGGAGCCCGACCCCCGCGAGCCTCTCGGCGCCCGCGTCCGCGTGGCCGCTGCCTGGCCACGGGTCTGTCTGGGCGCTTGGCCGTCCTTTCCTTGGGACGTTTCGGGACTCCAGCCCTCGCCTCTCTGGCTGCTGGAGGCTTCGGGTGCGCGCAGCGACACGGCCCGGAGAAAGAGGTGGACGAGGACCGCAGTCTCCCCTTCGGTCCGCGGAGGGGAGCGGCGGCCGGGGCGGCGGCCCGACCCAGGCGGCGGGCGCAGGCGAGGCCCGGAGGGTGGTCGGTGACGGCAGCTCGCGGCTTCGCGAGATGTTGCCCCCTCCCAGCCGGGGACCGCCAAACTGCGGGCAGACGCCCCGCGGGAAGTCCCGGGACCCGCAGCCAGGACCCCGGGAGCGTGCCAGGGCTAGGCCCTTGCCCGCCCGAGCCGCGCCCCCGCGCGCCGGCCCCGGGGAGCGCTTGGGTTACTCGGCGTAATTCAACCTGTTGCCTCCAGTTTCCCAGGCGGCGAGGTGGAACCCCCGCCCTCGGGTTCCGTGCCTCCCGTCCCAGCCTCCGCCCTGTTCCTCCCTTTCCCGGTCAGGGACCTCCCGTCCCTCCTCCCCTCCCCCTCCCC
>NW_004524689.1:914972-919639 GCF_000260255.1 Octodon degus
TTTTTTTGTGGTTCTGGGAATTGAACTCAGGCCCTTGAGCTTGCCCGGCAAGTGCTTATTCTACTGAGCCATCTCCCTGGCCCTTAATTTTTATTTACTTACTTATTTTTATTTTATGAATTTAGGACAGGGTCTCCAGGGTGTTCAGGGTCTCACTATGTAGATCGTCTTCGTAGTGATTCTCCTGTTTTCAGCCTCCCTGCTGCTGGATTACAGTCGTGCCACCGCGCCCAGTCTCAATTGCATCCCAGCCAGCCCCGGGGCGGCCCACACCACACGCTGGGGCTGGAGCCCCGGCCACTGCGTCCCATACTGTATGTTGTCTCTTCACTTTTTGGTTGTTCAGGCAGAAGCTTCTTCTTCTTTTAAAATGTTTTTTGGAGGAACAGAGGATTGAACTCAGGCCCTTGTGCTGCCAGGGAAGCACTTACTCTACTGAGCCATCTCCCAGGCCCCTGAAGCGTCTTTATTTGATGTGGTCGCTTCTGTTGATTTTTTTGTGCTGTTGAGATTCTTTCCAGAAATTCCTTGCCTATGCCTGAGTCTGTGAGAGTTTTGCCTGTTTTGTCTGCAGCAGATCGTTTCTGTTCTAACACTTAGATCTCTGGTCCGTTTTTAATGTAGTTTAGTATTGTCTTAGTTACTTTTCTCTTTGTAGCCTGTGGGTTAGCTCACTTGTTCAAGCGCCTGCTCATGCAGACGTCAGGCGTAGGGTGCCAGCAGTTCAGTCCCTGGCTCCACACGCCTTACCAGACCCACCCTTAAGGCAGCCTGAGCCAGCCCCCCACCAAACCCCCCCCCCAAATCCTTCTCATTGCTGAGACAAAACGCCTGAGGCCCAAAGTCAGGGAGAAAAAGTTTATCTGGCCCAAGTTTCCAGAGGCTTCTGTTTGCAGCCACCTGGCTCCAAGGCAGGGCAGCATGGCAGCAGAGCCTCCGAGAGGGGACAGGCCATGGCAGGGCAGGCAGGGGGTGGCAGCAGGCAGAGCTGAGGACAAGCCATCAACAGGGCTGCTCCGTCTGCCCTGTATCTCCCTGTCTGCACGTTGGGGGGGCAAGTAGCACCCACTCCCGCGGTGGGTGCCCTTAATCCTAGCCACCCGCGGTGCGTGCCCTTAATCCTAGCCAGAGCCACCAGTGGACTGATTTAGTAGCTGTACACCTTTGGCCCAGCGTCACACTCTACACCCAGCCACCTCTGAAAAGCCCTGCCTATGACTGCATGAGGCTTTGGTGTGACATCCAGACACAGCCACAGCAAATACGAGGAGACCGAGACAGGAGGAGCACCACAAGTCCGAGCTGTGTAGTGCGACCTTGTACCAAATAAATCAATGAATAAAATATATTTAAAAAATGAAAATGAAAAAACAAATATGTGGGGAGATACTCAGATCTAGATTCAGTCTTCGTCATGTGGCTGTCCCAGTTTCCCCGCACCACTTACTAAAGAGGCTCTCTTTCCTTCAGTGTATGTTTTGGGCTCCTTTGTCAAAGACTGAGCGCTTTCGTGTCTCCAGGGCTGTTTCTGCCTCCTGTCCTGTGTACTGTTATTTCCCACCGATCCACGTTTCTGGTTTTCAACAGGACTGTGCCGCTTTTATCACTGTAGTGCTGTAACGTACCTACGTCTGGGATTCTGATGCCTTCGGCTTTGCTGTCGTTACCAAGAGCTGCTTGTGCTATTTTGGGTCTCTTTTGGTTCTGTCTGAATTTTTGGGTCATTTTCTCTAGGTCTGGAATGCTGTTGGCATGTTGACTGGCGTGTTAAATCTCTATCTCAGATTTGGGAGAGTGGCGACGTTAACTGCGGCCTTCCGCCCGTCCTGGGTGCCGGGTGTTTCCACGGCCTGGTGTCCTCTGCACCAGGGCTGGGCAGGGCTGGTGCTGCATGTGGTGCCGGGGATCGAGCCATGGTCCCTGCACTTGGCCTAAGCTTGCCCCAGCAGGCGTTTTAGACTGCTGAGCTATCCTGCCGGCCCAGGGTGATATTTTTGCTGTAGAGCTCTTTCACCTTCTTGGTCAGGTCAATTCCTAAGCAATTTGTTTTTCTTCATACCACGATGAACGGTGTTGTTTTCCCAATTTCATTCTCAGTGAGTTAGTTATTAGTGTGTAGAAATGCTATTGATTTCTGTGTGTTGGTTTTGTGTCCTGCCCTGTTGCTGAATTTGGTTACTGATTCTGGGAGTCTGTTAGTGGAGATTTTGTGTCTTGTAGGTAGAAGATCGTGCCATCTGCAAAAGACGGTTTGGCCTCTTCCTTTCCTGTACATATCCCTTTTCTTTCCTTCTTTTGCCTGATTGCTCTGGCTAACGTTTCTGAGACTGTTGAACAGGCGCAGTTATGGTGTGCATCCTTGTTCTGGTCTGGGAGGGAAAGCCTTCAGTTTTCCCCATTTAATAGGATGTTGAGTTGACTTCCCTTCTTTTTCCTGAGGCGAGATGCCACTGTCTCCCAGGCTGGCCTCTGTTCACGATCCCTCTGTCTCAGCCTCTCAGGTGTTAGGTGTGCTCCACCGTACCCAGCTTCTTTCTCATTTAAAAAACTTCTGTAAAATACACACAACACAGTTTACCGTGGGAGCCATTTCTGGATGTGTAGCTCAGTGGCTGTCTGCATTCCAGCTGTAGGGCCATGCCCCATTCTCTGCAGAATACTCTGTCCTCCTGAGCTGAGAGTCCGTCCCCATTAACACCATGCCTGTCCTCTGACCCCTGACCCAGGAACTTACACCCATCTTGCTCTCTGTGGGGCTCTGACTCCTCCAGGGACCTCCCAGAAGTGGATCCAGGCCATTTCTGGCCTTTAGCCATGGTTCATGCCCCGGCACTGTGTGGCAGCCAAGCAGCGGCTGCTGTGTAGGGGGCACTTCACACAGCATGAACGTTGCTCCTCTGCAGTCCCGTCTGCCAGGCCGCCCTGTCTTGGGGCCTCTGCCAACTGTAAGGCAAAGAACCTTTTCCCGCTTAAGTTTGGGCGCCAGGTATTTGTCCCAGCAGTGAGAAACTGACTAAGACAGTGGCCAGGCTTCCCTCTGCCTCCCGGGCTCTGGGTGCGCCTGCCTCAGCCTCTCAGGGTCCACAACTGTAGGGCTGTGCCCGTTTCCTCTGACCTTCCCTTCTTATTTTTTCTTTTATTTTTATTTTAAAAAAAAATTTTGTTTATGTGTGTGTGGCCAGCTCAGCCCACCACGTGGCGGGGCTGGCTGGCATGTGGTGCTGGGGGATTGAACCGCGGTCCCTGTGCTTTGCTGAACTTGTTCTAAGTGGGTGCTTTAGACCACTGAGCCATCTCACCAGCCCCCCTCCGCCCGTTTTGTTGTGCCCGTTTTGCTGCGGTCTCGCCATGCAGGTCGGGCGGGCTGGCCTTGAGCTTGCTTTTAGCCAAGGCTGGGCTCAAGCTCAGCCGCGACCCTCCCGCTTCAGCCTCCACATGCTGGGATTGCAGGTGTGCGCCATCACGCCTGGTTCTACCCGTTTCTGGAGTTGGGTTATTTTTTGGTTGGTGTAGGGGTTTCCTGTAGGTCTGGATCGTAGTCCTTTCGGATATGTGATTTACAATTATTTTCTCTCCTACTTGTTGCCTTCTTTGATAGTAGAGCCCTTTGGTGTCCATTTTTAAAATTTTCCTGGAGTCTGGGTTATCTGGTTTCTCTTTTCCCTTTCAGCAGCAGTGCGTGCAGCAGCTGGCGACCACGCTCCTGCGGGGCACTGGGGGCGGCCTTCGCTCTCCCCACCTCCTCCACTTCTGGAGAAGCTCTAGCTCCCTGCTTCCTGTTGTCCTTTCTTCTCTTTATTTATACTTGGAGCTTCTCATACAAGAGAAACAGTGCGACGCGTGCGCTTGTGTGTCTGACTTCACCTAACACGATGGTTCCAAGGTGAATCTGGTCTCGTGCAGATGGTTCAAGTTTGCCCTCCTTTGTGGCAGAGCCGTGCTCCGCGGTGCCTCAGGGCCACGTTTTCTTTACCCATTCGTAGGGGCCTGCCCCTCAGCTCAGCTCTTTGAGTGGCTGCTCCAGCAAAGCAGTCAGGCTCAGGTGGCTGTGGTTTGATCCCAACTCAAGCCAGCCAAACCTGCCCTGAAGGCATTGGGAGAAAAAAAAAACCAACTCCTTCTTTACCCATTCGCCTGCTGATGGACAGACTGCTTCTCAGATTTAGTGACTGTGAATCACGCTGCTGTTCCCTCGTGTCGCCGTAAGGCAGTGTCTGTAACTAGAAGGGAAGTAGCTGGGGGGATGGAAATCGTAGTTGGGGTTTTTGGGGGACTGTCCACATCGATCTCCAAAGTGGCTGTACCAGTTTCCATCCCCAGCAGCAATGCCCAGGCCCTTTCCCCTGCAGCCACACCAGCGTCTGTTATCATTTGATTTCTGCATGGTGAAGTGAGAGAATCTTGCTCTTTCTAGAGTGTGATGGGATCTCAGTGTGGTTTTTTTTTTTTTTGCTCCGAATGCCTTCAAGGCATGACTGGCTGGCTTGTGTTGTGGGGATCGAACCACAGCAACTTGAGCCTGATTGCTTGGTTGAAGCAGCCACTTAAAGAACTGAGCTAAGGGGCAGGCCCCCTCAGTGTTGTTTTAACTGGCATTTCTCTAATGCCCAGCCAAGCCGAGCCTTTTTTTCATGTACTTACTGGTCTTTTTCGTGTTTCTTTTATTT
>NW_004524689.1:919739-924256 GCF_000260255.1 Octodon degus
TTGTCCTCTCCCCTCCCCGGAAGTGACTGTGGGTCTCCTTCCAGGGGTTTGACTGACTCGGGTAGTGCTGTGGGGAGGAGTTTACAGTGGCCACCCTTCAGAATGGAAGCCGTGGATTTGGGTGACCCGTACAGGGTCCAGGTCGCCCCGGTGTCTTTCATGAGATGGACAATGTTATGGGTCACTCTGCATAGGAACCAGGTCAGCCAGATAGAAATTTGAATGGAGCCTTTTATTTGCTGAGCTCAGGTCTGCTAGCCACTTCTCTCGCAGGAGGTAGGTAGCAGGGGGTAGTTGTAACAGAAATCACATCCAGCTTGGTAAGCAAACTTGTTATCTAGCGCAGAACGACAGAAACTGCATTTATTTGACACAGCTGCAAACTGTTTATAACTAAAAGGTCTTTCAGGCTCAGTGGGATAAGCGCTTCCCTGGCAAGCGCAAGGGCCTGAGTTCAGTCCCTGGTTCCGCAGAAATAAAAGGTCTTTCACAGCTCAGTGATAAGTGCACATCACTGTGGTAAACTAAAGACCTTTTAGTTATATCACTGTGATAAACTATAAGCTGTGATAAAGACGCATCACTGTGATGTAACTAGAAGGTCTTTCACAGCTCAGTGTAAGTGCACATTTTTGTAAGATACATCTTAAGCTGACTACGTCACAGGAGATGGTTGGGGAGGGAGTTTGTTGTCCCATCCCCTTCCTGTCCCCCAGGCTGCCCAGACTGGAGATAAGCAACCACCCCCCATTGAGTGCCCAGCTGTCCCCTCTGGGCAGGACAGGAAGAGGTCAAAGGTGAAGGGGTGCAGACCCAGACGTCTGGAGGCTGGGGCCAGGCAGGGCTGGCATGTGCCATGCAGGACGGACACCAGGTCTGAGCTAGGCCAGCTGCCAGGTCTGGGGCGCGAGCCTGTCTGATGGTCTCAGTGTCTTCCCCCTCAGATCCCAAGGTTGTGGGCAGGACGGGGTCAGTCCGTGTGGAGAGCGCTGGCTCTGGGGCAGGCGCCAGGTGCTGTCTGTGGTTGGCCGTGCAGTAGCCTGCTGGGTGCCCTTCAGGAGGCACTGGGTCTTAATTGTTCTGTGTTTATTGTCTTGGGACAGTAGTTTTATGTACAAAAACTTGTGACGCCCAGCGCCCCTAACTCCTGCTCTTGCTGTCCGGGGCATTCCAGAGCGGTCAGGCTCCGGAGAGCTGGGGTTGCTGTCTGGGCTGGGGTGGTTGGTTCCTGGCCAGTGGTAAAGTGAAAATGAGTCGCACCTGAGCGAGTCCCTCCCTGCCTGGGACCCAGAGGTGGCAGCAGGGCCCTTCAGCAAGGAACGGCAGGCCTGCACAGGCGCCTGAGAATCTTAGCGTCCCCTGACATCCTGGCTCTGATTCCATTTTGAGGTGAAAAGAGAAAGGGGCATGACAATGGGTGATTCAGCTTTCAAAAAAGTTCTTGGAATTTTGTCACAGTTGAGACGCTGAGATCAATCAAGTCTTTCCTCGGAGGGCTTAAATAATGCTGCCTCTGGGATGCAGATATAGCTCCGGGCACAGCACCTGTCTGGCAAGCAGGAGGTACTGATTTCTGTTCCTGGTACTCACAAAACAACAAACCAACGAAAACACTGCTTCTGAGAAGGGACAGGTGCTAATCGCCTGTAACTCTAGGGCACTGGGAGGTTGAAGCCGGAGGGCTGCAGGTTCAAGCCCACTCTGGGAAATTTAGGAAGACCCTTTCCCAAAATAAACGCCTGTAATCCCAGCACTCGGGAGACTAAGGCTAGAGGATCGTTGCAAGTTTGAGACCAGTGTGGGCTACAAAATGAGCTCAAGGCCAGCCTGAATTGCACTGAGACCCTGTCTCAAAAAAGACCGAAAGCAAAAAAGGGGCTGAGGTATGATTGAGTCAGTGTGCTAGAGTCCACACCTGGGCCACCTTTGTGAACTGGAAGGAGGTACAGCTGCCCGGGCTACACTAGGGGGCGCCACCCAGCGGACCCGCTGACATTTCGTGTTGAGGGCGCCGCTGCCCTGTTGTCTTCGGGAAACCTTCATTTCATTTTTCCAGCCTATCATTTGGTCAGAAGTCAAGTGTGTGGCCCTGATTACTCCGTGTCCTCTTTGCGGCAGGGACATCCTGATCACCAGCGTGGATGCCACCATGACCTTCCACGAGCTCTGCGAAGAAGTGCGGGACATGTGCGGCCTGCACCCACAGCACCCACTCACCCTCAAGTGGGTGGATAGTGAAGGTAGCCCGTGCTCCCCAGCTGACCTGCAGAGGGTGTGGGGCTGAGGCAGTAGGGCTGCTTCTCCAAGACTGCTCGAAAGAGAGGCAGCTGGGCATCAGTGGAAGCCCAGGCAGGAGAGGGGAGGCAAGGTGGCCCTTGGGCAGGATGTCCCTGCTGTGAGCACACTGGCCTCGAGTGCACAAGAGGTGGTGAAGCCCCATGTGGGAAGGTCCTTACCCACCCCTCGCCCCTCCCGGGGCTCCTGGCTTTCCTGGGAGGTCGTTTTGGAAGGGTGAGCTCTTGCTTCCACAGACAGAGGCAGCCACGCTCAGCCAGGCCGGAGCATCCACCTGTCCATTTTCCTGGCATCTCTCGGTCTCTTTTTCTCTCTCTCTGTCCTCTCTGTTTTTCTCCATCTGTTTCCTTTTCTCTCTCCCATGATTGTCCTCAGTCCCAGACACATGTCTAAAGATGGTTCCACGTGGCTGACGGCACGGACCCACGCAGTGTGAGCATCCCAGGGTGGCCGTGTGCGGCTGTAGTTGCCCAGAGGGCAGGAGCCTCTCCTGTGGTCTGGACTGACCCCGGAGAAGGGTCTCTGTCATGCTGGCTGCTGTGCTCCCCAGGCCCCTCCAGGCTGCAGGTGACCAGGCTCCCTTTTGGGACCAGCTGGCCCTCCCCTGGGTTCCTGAGCTGGCCACTAGCTGGCCTCTAGGGCCTGCACCGGGTGGCCAGTCATCAGCCGTGGCAGTGGCCACCCTAGCCCGTGGCTGAGTGCAGAGCCGGTGCTACTCCACCCTCGCTGCCCTCACCATGGTGGCTTCATTGTGCTTCTCGCCCTGCCCAGGGGACCCGTGTACCGTGTCCTCCCAGATGGAGCTGGAGGAGGCCTTCCGCCTGGCCTGTCAGCACAAGGATGAAGAGCTGATTCTCCACGGTGAGTGACGAGCCCACCTACTCTGAGAGGGGACAGCGTCCAGCCAGGCCCTGGCACGTGCGGGCGGTGTGGGGGCCCCGGGCAGCTGCCTGCTGTTTTCTGTTTTGGTGCCAAGGACTGAAGCTCGACTTTCTAAACCAGCGCCGTGTGTGCCCTTGGGGAGCCTTCAGTTTGGGCATTTCAGTGTTGGGCTTAGGGCTGGCCTGTCTGGTTCCATGGTGTCTGGACTGGCAGTTCTGTCCCCCGACCCTCTTGTTCACTCCGTTTCTGTAGGGTCCTGTGCCAGGTGTTGAATCTGAGTAGTTGGTTAGCTTACCTATTTAGCCCTCATGTAAATGTAGTTCTAGAGTTGAGCCCTGATTGAGGCCACTTATTTATTAGCATGACAGATGCATTCATTTGGCCTCCTGCCATAGAAGCTAAGGTACCTTAAAAGTTTTATGAGTAAGGAAATACTTGTTTTAACCGAGTTATATATATAATTTTTTGTGCTAGGAATTGAACTCAGGCCTTGGCACTTGCCAGGCAGCTGTGGTGTTGCTGAGCTATATCCCGGGCCTAGGGTGTATCTCGAAATAGTTAATTTTGAGCTTGAGTATGTGTGGCGGTGGGGCCTAGTGGCACCCTGCAAGGTGACTGCACCGCCTTCCCGTGCTGGTCTGCGCAGTCAGCAGCTGCACGCTGGCAGCGGTCTGGAGGCCCTGACTGCCTTCTCCCCTGGATTTTCAGTGGCTCTCAGAACCTCCCAGAGTGGGCTTGCCGGACAGGAGGCTTCACCCAGGAACTGCCCCGGGGACCCTTGCAGGACTAGGAGGCCTGTGGGGCACCGACAAGTCCACTAATGCTCTTGCCCGCCTTCTTTCTGCCCAGTTTTCCCGAGCATCCCCGAGCAGCCCGGCATGCCTTGTCCCGGAGAAGACAGTGAGTGCTTTGATTTTCTCTACCAGGTGTCCAGAGTGCCAGGGTGAAGCAGAAGGGGGTGGGCTGGTGCTTGTTGGCCCAGGAATGGGACCGAGAGTGGGGCCCTCACTGTGGCCGGAGTCCTCAGCCACCTCGTGTGTAGGCTCTATGTAGCTGCTCATTTAGCAGCAGCAGGAGCGTGCCAAGGACAGGGGCACCAGGCGGTGGTGGCATCGCTGCACCGTGCTGGCTCTTCCCTTGGCCAGCCGGCGCCCGGCAGTCCCTTTCTGTGCGAGTCTGCTGTGGCCATGTGGCAGCTGCATAAGGGAGCCTGGTGACTGCCTGGAAGCTACCCCGGAGGAACTTGGTCACCGGGCAGAGGGGGGCAGAGGGAGAGGGCTGGGACCTCACAGATGCCTTTGCCCCAGGGCGTGGGGAGGAGGCCAGCTGTGGGCGGCGGC
>NW_004524689.1:941012-942257 GCF_000260255.1 Octodon degus
CTTTCACCAATGGTGGGCAGGGCTGAACTGCCTGGTTCTCCTGCTGCTCACATCTACATTTCAAAACTTAAATAACAATGACCTTCTTAATGTAAACAAAATCTAAACGTAAGACAGACATTTTTACCATTTTCTTACATCATCTTTCGAGTTATAAACTAGTATCACAGTTGATATTTTTCTCTTCATTTTATTTAAACGGCTCTTTTTAACATGTAAGAATCAAACATCTTCTGGTGCCTGATGAAGCACACTCTAAAAGAGTAAGAGACTTTGACTGTGAGATAACCTGGAATTCAATAGAAATTACCCTTCTGGGCGTCCCCACCTTTTCTCTAATTGATTCCTCCACCCAGGCGTCCCTGAGTAGGCCTCTCCAGAGCAGGTGGATGCTCCTGTTGGAGAGAAGGGAGACAAGATCCCACCAGCCTATCCAGCCTCGAACGGGCGCATGATTCCTATCTCCTGAAATATCTCACAAACCCTTTACTTACTCTTATTGACTATGTGTAAGTTACAATTGGTCTGGTGACCTGAATGTCCACAGAAGGAAGCATTAACTAACTGTGGCATGAAAGGTCGGTTAGAAGCGAGCACTTCTCAGGCTGCAAAGATCACTTTAGAGAGAGAACCATTGACTGGAGAGCTTTGGCCCCGTGCACTGAGCCAGTCTCCAGACACTTGGTTTCCATCTGATCACCCAGGTAAACATTTCTAGCAGCTGAACAAGACTGAACCTTGCAGCTCACAGGTGAAACACTTATCATCTGGCAGTTGTGTTTCACACGTTGGTAAAGACAATCCAGCTGGCACAAACCTTACTCTTAGTTAACACATCGGGCACAGATGTGAACTTCCCCGATAACCACTATTGTAAACTGTCTCTGCCTTATTTCTGAAATAGTTTTTACCCATTAACTTGTTCTACTGAAAGCTCAGGTAGAAGTCCTACTTTACTAGCAGGGAGAGAGAAAGTACAGTAAGCGGAGACCTTTCAGTGGTCAGGAGCCAGTTTCCACCAAGGAACCTTCGGGTTTGGCGCCTTCTCCCCTCAGGCATTCTCGGTTTCTTCTGGCCCACAAAACCAGAGATGTCTCCAGAAAGGAATCGAGCAGTTTCTCTGGTCACCATTCCATCAGCCACGGGCTTCAATGGGGATTCCCCAAAGGACAGCTGGGGAAACCTGTCCTCTGCTTCAAAGAGTGGCAGCTGCTCTAAGAGCATTTGCTAGCTGGCAGAGTAACC
>NW_004524689.1:943847-967128 GCF_000260255.1 Octodon degus
GACTCACTTGGGCCTTTCCAGGTGATTGATACCTATTTAGAATATCAATCCCAGGTGCTACTCGTTTAGCATTTGTTTGGCCTTTAGGTCTGGCTCACAGCAGGAGCACCCGCCCCTCCCACAGCTGTGAGGCATCTCATCTTGTGTGCCGTCTCCTTGGAGGGCCTGGCCCTGTCTGACTGCCTATAATATTTTTGTCTAACTCGCCTGCCTACAATATTCCCAGCTCCGAGTACTTAATGATGGACACAAGCTGTCCAGGAGCAGAGCAGTACAGGGACTGACCCCTGCGGGTGTTGGTTTGGGGCCACCATGGTGTCAACTGCTGAGTGGGTGTGGCACCTTGGGACGCTGTGCAGGTGACTACGAAGGCTTCAGTAGCGCACACATGCGGCGCCACCATCCTGCCAGCGAGACAGTGTGTGACTGAGCAGGTGTGGGAGGCACCGGGGCCTCAGCTTCACCCTGTAAAAGAGGGGCAGGTAAGGAGTAATGGCATTTGGAAGGACCCTGGAGCACACTCTGTGCTCGGCGAGGCCCGCGCGCCTCTGCTGGTGGTGACTCAGCTGGTGACTATATGGGACTGCGTCCCGTGCAGGGCACGTGGCCCTCCTGTCCTCGGCCAGCGACATGGCGGGGAGGCCACAGCATGGGTTTCTGCTTGGCTCTGCCGAGAGCCCAGGCAGGTGGGCGCTTATCTGGGGCCCTTCTCACCAGCCCAGCTTGTGGGTTCCCTGATATTTATAGGTATGCCCGTTGTTTCATTAAAAATACAGTTTCATTCAGCTTTGTCTCAAATTATTTGCAAGAAACTGGAAAAGCTTTTTCACCTAAAATAAGCTTCCCACAGAATTAGCAGTCTGCCAGTTCTGCAGTCTTTTGGACTGACTGGGGAGAGCACTTGGCTGAAGGGCAGTGATTGTGCGGAAGCCGATCACATACATGCCTTTCCCAGTGGCCGGGATGAACGCACGTTTCCTGCCAGGCCCTGGCCTGGCCCTGGCAGTGTGGGGATGTGGGCCTTCACAGTCGTGGGCGGAGCTGCAGGCCCCTGCGGGAGGGCAAGGCACTGGGTACAGCGGGCAGGAGGTCTCCCTCAGAACTTCACCGTGGTGTCCTCGTGACAGCTCCGTGAATGGCTGCAGCCCCATGAAATGTTGCCTTCGGACACTGATATCGGCGTTTCCTATGTTTTTTCTGCATTTCAAAATGTTATTGTTTTAATATTAATCAGTCAGCTGAACATTTAAGATCCACCCTGGCTGGTTGGCTTAGAGCCCCAGGGTGTGTGGCTCTCCAGCACCCTTCCTGTAGAGGCATTTGGGACCTTCTGCTGGAAGAAGGGGCCCCAGGACCCTGCGTGCAGTGCCGCATTCCCCAGAAGGCGGTGTCCGAGGAGAAGGGATGCTGGCCCCAGGCAGTGATGGCGTGCGGGGCCCTGACCCAGAGTCCGCACTAGGGTGCTAGTAGGTCATGCATGCCAGTGTCATGCCTGACTCAGGTATGCGAGGCCGCCACACAGAAGCTGGCCGGTGGGCCCAGAGAAGCCACACACCGTGCTGGGCATCGGGAGGCCTTGGGGCAGCCAGCAGGGGGAGCAAGGCAAGAGTGGCCTGAGCCAGGTGGGCAGGGGGAAGGGAGGAGCGGGTGGGCCGAGCGCAGGCTCCACGGAGGTGACCCCCCTGCTCTGTGTTCAAAAGTCCTGCACTATCTCTAGGACTGGCCACCAGGGAGGGCACCAGCCCCCCAATGCCAGTGCATCAGAGGTGCCCTGGCACCTGCTTGTAATGGCAGCAGTTTGTGCCCTGCTGCCCCAAGCCATGTTTATCACTATATTATCTTTGCCAAGGGGTGGGCTGCAGGAGTCACCCCTGCTTCCCCGGTTCCCCTTGCAGCGCTGGGCCCTGTAGGGCACCGTGAGCATTGAGGTGCTCTGGGAAAGGAGGTGCTGCCCTATTTACAAGAACTGAAGGCATTCTGAGTAGCTGGGTGTGTTGGGGGACCAGGGTGGAGGTCAGTTCTGGCCCAGCCAGGCAGAACCCCTAGGGCCTGGGGTCCAACAAGGGGTGCAGGGTACCTCCGCCTAAGGCTGGGGTGTGTAGGAGCTCTCCCTGCTCCTACCCTTGCAGGCGTCCACCCCTGCGCACTGTGAAGTCAGGTGGGGGCGGCAGCAGCGGCCTGGAAGGCCACTGACCCTGCGGCTGGAGGCTGGCCCTGGGGCGCCTGTGTGGGCATCTGCCTGAGGCCGGAGGCCACTCCCAGGCCCGTGGCAGCTGCACCCCAGATGCCCGCTGGGGCTGACCCTGAGGACCGTGTCCGCGGGTCTCCCGGATGTTTCCAGAGGCCCCCTCGCGGCGCCCTGGCCCCCCGCCCCCGCCGCCCCCTCCGAGCGGCTCGGCGCGGAGATGCGTGTTTGGGTGTGACGTCAGCTCCCCGGTATCCATGCCGTGTTTTAGTTTGCGCCTCAGCTGCCGGCTGCAGCTTCCCAGGGGAGCCGGGTACCACCCGGGCTTGGAGACATGAGGAGGCAGGGAGGTGAGAGGCGCGGAGAGGGGCGGCCCGCCTTCCCGTAGAGCTGCGCCTCCCGCGGCCCACCCTGCCTATTGTCGGTGGGTCGGAGGCCAGAGGGCGCGCGGCAGCTCCGCTGTTGGGGACAGGAGATGCCTCGCCGCACGCCCACCGCCCGCAGCGCGTAGAGCGTTCGGTGCAGAGGAGGCCGGGAAGAAAGCTGGTGAGTAACGCGCGTCCCTCCGTGGATTTTCCTGGCCGCGGCGGCGGCGGCGGCGGCGGCGTTGTTGGTTGCAGGCCGGGCGCTTGCAGCGGAGGAGCTGGGAGTCGGCGCCCGGTCCTGCGGTCTGGCTCTGCCACAGCTTGCGTGCTGCACAGCTGTTCCCGCACCGACTCGGCAGCGCCTGGCCGTGAGCGGCTGTTGTTTACCTGGGGCGTCAGATTTTCAGAAAATACGCCGGAGGATCCCGGAGCCGGCTGGCCGTGCGAGCGAGCGATGCAGCTGAGGCGGGCGTGAAAGGGGAGATGCACGCGGACGGTATGTGCGAGGCCTTGGTCACGCAGCCGCCGCAGAGGCTGGTGCGGCGCAGGAAGCCCCGTTTCCTGGCCACCCGGCCCTGGGGATCTCTGGCCCTGGGGAATGTTGTCCTGGCCGGTGGCGGGCGGTCCGGAGTCTCAGAGTCTGTCGTGGCTGCAGAGGACCGGCATGTCCGCCGCTTGCTTTTCATCCTGCGCTGCTGCGGGCAGGGGATCGATAGCACCACAATGGTGAGAGCCGAGCGCCGGTTTGCAGGGCCAGTGCCGGCAGCCAGCACCTGTCTCCGTGTGAGCAGGCTCCGCGGGGCAGCTGGCTGCTCAGGGCGAGCCTGCGCTCCAGCCTGCCCCAGCTCCTGCTTTGTGTTGACGCCAGTGTCTTGTTGGTGTCGGGTGGTACCGACGACATGATAACGTGCTCAGCCCGCTCCACGGGGTCCTGACAGCCAGAGGGGAGTGTGGCTCTTGGTCTGGCCTTCTGTTCTGCGACAGTGGAGGTAGATCAGATGGGCCTGGGGGCTACATGGCCTTTGGTGTGGACCTGGGAACGGGGTGCTTTTCTGACGTCCATTTTGCAAGGTGTTTTTGTAAAAAAAAAAAAAAATAACAAGAGGCAGCTGTCTGTTGCCGGCAGAGCTCAGGCCAGGGAGTGATGGGTGCAGGGAACGGGCAGTGGATGGCACTTCCTCCAGGCAGGGCGAGGTGCTGGGTGCTGGGTGCCAGGGAGGGGGCAGAGGCCGCATCTCCCCCGCGTCTTCCTCAGCACAGGCTGCTGCGGTCAGCGGTCATCAGCCAGTGCAGGTCGCAGGGCGAGCCAGGTCCTTTTGATCTTTGGATCATGGAGATTCTGGCGTAGGGATGGGTGGGAGGAGAGAGGTCCAGCAGAGTGTCTGCGCCGGCTGCCTGCCAGGGAGAAATGAGCTGTGTCATAGCTGCTCTGGGTGCCTGGTGCTGTGACCTCTTTCCTTCCTGTGACCGTGAGCTGGCAGCACGCACAGACGTGCTCCTCCGCGTGTGGATGCCCTGCCAGCCTCTCCAGAGCTGAGCAGCTGGTGGTGGCTTCCGGCCCCTCATCTGTGTGTCCTCGGTGGGGCCCAGGCTCCCGCCCTGCGGAGCTTCCACCTGTGCTGATGCTGCCCCCCGGTGTGGCTGCGGGCGCCTGTGTTTGTCTTAGCCAAATGTGCACGGAGCCACCACGTTACTGTCCTGGCTGCAGTAGTCTTCCTGAAGTTGGAGCTACCACCATTATGCAAGGAGTACGTGCACGGTGTGTACCCCAGGTTGCCTGTCGCCGTCCGGTTGCACGGGCTCAACCCCAGAGGCCTCCACTCTGGCGCTGCAGTGGGGCCACCCTGGCCTGGGCTTCATGCTGTGTCGTGCAGGCAGTGGCAGTGTTATCTGTGGTCACAGTGGAGACTTCCTGCGTGCATTCCCGGAAGTCCCCTGTCACTTGGTCGTCTCTGATGTCCCTGCTGAGGTCCTGGTCATGGCAGAGGGCCACTGGGGAATCTGTAGGATCCCAGGATAGGTGGCCGTGGGCCCCTGTGCCGGCCTTGATCTGTGGAGAGGGTACGAGGGGCTGCCCTGTAAGACTGGGACCCACGTGACGCACATGCTTTTAGGGGAAACCCTCTTTAGAAAGTCAACGGCATCTGGAACGTCAGGAACGTTCCCCTTCCAAGCTCTTGCCTGCCGCGTAGGGGACCTGCTGGGTCTGGCCTCATCTCACTCCACCACAGCCACTGGGCCTTTGCTCCTACTGCACCCTCCCCTCTGGCAGCGGGGTAGCACTTGGGGCCACTGCCCCTGCCACTGTCCTTCCGCACCCAGGGTGCCCAGGGGCCCCGCCCAGAGCAGGTGTTCTGTTTGTTGCCCTGAGATAGGGCTGCAGCCCAGACCAGCCCCTGCCCCGCACTCAGGCTGGTTTTGGCGATGACAGCAGCCCCGTTGTCTGGAAGACGCCCACAGAGCCCCCAGCGTGCCGAGGCACACGGTTCATTTTTAGAACTACCCTAAATACGAGGAGTAGGGCACCTCATTTATGACTGGCTGCTTCTCCTGTCCTCTCTCGGAGGACTCCGGGCAGAACCAGCTGGAGTCCAGCCCTCCTCAGGAGCCACGGAGCTGGCCACGGTCCCACAGTGGCTCAGCCCAGGCCTCTCAGGCTGGTCAGGTGCAGCGCCTATGGGGCACGAGGGCCTGGCCCACTGTTTCGTGCTGCGTTGAGGGCTTCAGGTCTTTCCAAAGTTTGCTTTCCCGTCTTCCCTGTGGGAGATACGGAAAGATCCGATTTCCAGATGACGGAGGTGCCCTATGTGGGTGAGCGGTGTGGTGTGACCTGGGCAGTGCAGGCAGCTGGTCCCGCTCTGCCACCCCGTGCCAGGCCAGGGCAGCCCCTCTGTCTGCTCTGCTCAGCAGTGGGGTTGTGGGAGAAGAGCTGAGCCTTGGAAGTGGAGCCTGTCTCCTCCCCGGGAGCCACGGTGCAGTTGCTGCCGACTGCTCTTTCATAAAGTTTGTACTGTGCAATATATATATTGTTTTTTATTTATTTATTTATTTGTTTGTTTATTTATTTTGTCTTGTTTTTGTTTGGTGGAACCGGGGATTGAATCAGGCCCTTGAGCTTGCCAGGGAAGCACTTATTCCACTGAGCCATCTCCCGGGCCCCTATATATTGTTTTTTAGATTTTTTTTTTTTTTTTTTTTTGCGGTACTGGGGATTGAACTCAGGACCTTGCGCTTACCAGGCAAGTGCTTATTCTACTGAACTATTTCCCAGGCCCTATATTTAAAATTTTATTTTGAGTTATGGTGCATTTTGGTTCGAAGGTGGTAAGGACCCCCGAGTGACTGGAGAGAAAAGCAGACAGGCACCCCGGGCTGCATCCAGCCCAGCCCCACTAAGCCCGGATTCTGGGCTCTGTGCGCCTGGCCTGGGCTGCTGTCCGGGTCCAGCTCCTCCATCCGGCTAGCGCCTCGCACCTGTCCGGGATCCAGCAGGCAGCCCTCCTTCCTTCCTCCCCATCCCTGTTTGGCGTTGTCAGGGATCCTACACATTCCTGCGAGCCGCTCCTGCGCTTCCACTACGACCTTTGGTTTCCTTGGAGTCGATGCTTGTGCTGACGCTGTGTCTGCGAGACTCCCAGCTGGAGGCCACCTGCCTGGACACAGTGGCCGAGTGTGAACCCCTGCATGGCGGTGGGCTGGTGACATCTCCCTGTCCAGTGTCTCCCGGGACGGGGACCCACTGGCGAGCCACCACAGGGCAGTGGCAGGCAGTGAGGCCTGACTGGCCCCCTCCTGGGGCCTGCCTCGGTGGCGCCGCTCCGGGTCCCAGGCGCCCCACTGACCGTAAGGCTGCAGCTGGCGGGGCTGCCCCTCATTCCCAGTGCCAATGCCTGGCTCCAGCCTGGCACACTTGGTCTCTGCACAGTCTGCTGCCAGCCTCACCACTTGGGGACTGTCCATAGGTCCACAGCACTGGCCTCGAGGGGCTGACACTTGCCCTACATGTCCCGCTGTAACCACTCAGAACAGCCACCCCCTTCTGTCACGGCTGCTCTGTCTCCCAGGGCCGTGGCACCTCAGCACCAGCCCCCCCCTGCCAGCATCCTCTGTGCTCGCCCATGGATGTGTTCCCACGCTGCCGTTCCCACTGGACATCTGGGGTCATCTGCCCCTCAGTCCCTAGCCCCTGTCCCTGCCTCAGCTTCCCCTTGCTGTTGTGGGTTGTCAGAGCTTCTCTTTCCTGGACGATGGCCTCAGGTGGGATCTCAGGGAGGCAGTCCTGTGTCTGTGAGGCTGTCTGCCCAGGGCATCTGGGTGGCATCATCTTAGCTGTTCTGGGTTCTGGAGAGGCACCACTGAGGCTGTGGTGGAGGGAATGGAGAAGGGCAGCTGGTGGCTGTCCGTGGCTATCTGGAACCATTAGGAGCACTAGTGTCTTCTGAGGTACTGAGGGTAGACCCCAGGGCTGTGAGGCGAGCCTGTGCCCCGCCCCCAGCTACACCCCGCTGCTCCCCAGCCTGGTTGTCATGGGAACAGAGGACAGGCTGAGGGTGACAGATTATGGCCTTATAGTGGCCCTGGTCTGTGGCCCAGCCCGGCAGTGTGCAGGTGCCTTGGCTGTACAGCGGAGGTGCTCCCCTGCAGCCAGGACCCCGAGCAGAGGGCTTTGCTGGGCAGAGGCTGACTACAGAAAGGTATGGTTCACGGGAGGCTGAGCACACCTCAAGCGTTGCCCTGTTGCAGTTGCCTTGGTCAGCACTCCCACTGCTGGCCCTGTGCCGTGGCTGAGGGACCAGTGTTGACTAACCGACGTCTGCCCTGTCCTGCAGTCCCTGTGCCTCCTGTCCTCTCTGCCCAGAGGCAGGTGATACCCACCCCCTATCTTCTCGGGCTCCTCTGCTGCTCCGGACGGTGTTGGGGTGTTGGCCAGCTGTGTGGGTGTCTAGGCAGGGCTGTGGACCGGGGCCTCCTTGCGAAGGATTTTCCTGTGGGTGTGCTGGCTCTGGGCTGTTCTGCACCCTGCTGACCTGGCCCCCGAGGCCCTGGCTGTGCCCTCACGAAGGAAGGGTGCTGCCCCACAGGCCGTCCACAGGGGCAGGCGGCATGCTGCCCTCCGGAAGGAGAGACCTTCGCAGTTGTGGGGGCTTTGCCACCCGGTCTGTCTGTCCGTCCTGGGCACTGTGTCTGTGAGGATGGACAGGCGCTGGCCCGCGGGGCCCTCTTGGTGCTCTGTGGGTGTCCACGCATGGGGCCTTCAGGTCAGACTCGGTGTAGTGTGTCGTTTGAGCAGCTGTTTGTCTGCCTTAAACAGAGAGGCAACAAGGAAAATTGGATTTGAATGGAGACTATAATTAATCATTCTGTGAATATAAGATTACTTCATTAAGCATGCCTAGCTGGTAGATAGATGTTCAGCACGGGGCTCTGGGGAAGACAGAGCAGGCCGATCCTTAGTCACACCCATGACTTTGGGCCACCCTAGGTAGGGGGCGCTCGGTCAGCATGGAGCTGAGCCCCTCTGCTGGGAGCCCCCTCCGTGGGGGAGGTGCCAGGTGGTGACCAGGCTCCCCGTGGCTCACTGCATGAGTGTCCACGCTCACAGTGGCCACCACAGCCCAGGAAGTGACCTCTGCCCCTGTGACCCTGCACCTGCACCATGGTGCTTGGGCAGCAGGTGGGGTGCCGGTGCCTGCCTTGTGGTGTCTGGCTCTTCACTCCCAGCTGGGCCCAGGGGGAAGCCGAGTGCAAGGCCACCAGGCTTCAGAGGTCTTGGGGTGCCCCTGCGTTGCACCTGTGGGAGCAGAGAGCCCCCCTGCTTCTAATGGGCTAACTGAGGTGTTTTCAACTTGAGGTAGTCCACAGGGCAGTGACTCCTGGTCCCAGGGGGACAGTGGGGCTGGCACGAGGCAGCGGTATCCGGCCCGTGCAGAGTCCAGGCGCCCCCCACCCCCAGTCCTGAGTCTGACCCGCACTCGGGCAACAGCAGCCCGAGTTACCTCAGTTTACACATGTGAAAGTGGCTGAGACCCTCAGAGATCTTTTAGGTTCTAGTATTTACAGTATGAGGAATCGCAAATGGGAGAGCCACGAGCTATCCCCTGGCCCTAATGGGAGAGATTTATTCGACTAACCGTTAGAAGCCCACCATGTGCAGCCATATATTGATGAATTTTCGTCACCTGCCGGGCCCCATGTGGGCCCGCCCTGGCTTTGGTAGCAGGAGTACTAGACAAATGCAAGTCCTCACTTGCTAGATGTCGGTCGTGCCGAGTGCGAGGGCTCCCCATGCCAAGGTGAGCAGTCACAAACCAAAGGAGGGAGTTAGGAGCAGTTCGTCGGAAGCAGCAGGAAGAGCGGCTCTGGGTTCCGGGAGGGGTCCGTGTGCGTGGCCCCCGAGGTCTTTTCGGGAGTACTTATAGAGCAGAGTGACAGCTTGTGTACAGTGGGTCAGACTGCTGTCCACCTACAGGAGCAAGGACCCCGCTCGGCAAACCCAAAGCAAGGATCGTGGGAAGAACAAGGCGTTGGGAAGGGCGCAGTGCACTGTGGACGTGCTGGTCGCTGCCGTGTGCCCTGCGTCCGTGTGGGCCCACCAGGCCAGGTGGTGCTAGTTACAGTCTAATCCCAGGTCGCTGGTTCTCTGTAGGCCTGGCTGTCATACCTTCGCCTCCAGCCTGAGGCCTGCTTCCTGAACTGCCTCCAGACACAGTTTGATGTCTTTATTTTTGTGCTGACTTGCTTAGGGGTTGGTCCCTCTGACTGCTGGTCAATTTCTCTAATGCGGCTGCCCATAATTGAGGCTCTGGGTGGGGGTACCAAGCCACCCTGAGTCCCTGTCATCTCTGGCAACGAGCTGCCCCCTCCCCCTCACGTGCCCCCGCCCTGCGGCCCAGAGTTGGTACTCTGTGGCCCCAGGCTGACACCACATGGCCAGGGTCACAGGCCAGACCCTGCACTACCGGTCCAGTGAGCTGCGGCCCTCTCCGCCTCCTCTGTGACCACTCAAGGGCGGGGTCCTCCGTCTGCCTGCCGAGGAGTTCAGAGTAGACCAGCTCCAGTGGATCTCTGTTGGGAACAGTGTGGCGGGAGCCTGGAACAGCCTCCTGGAGCGGTGAGCACCAGCCCAGGGCCGCGGGAGGCAGGAAGGGTGTGTGCAGGTGTGCACGTAAGCTTTTGCTGCCCGTCACTCAGGAACCTGCCGGGATTTTGTGCTGTGCACTTGCGTTGTACTTCCTTGGGAGATGTTTGTTGTAGCGAATATTTATCGGTAGCATTTTCAGGACTTTTGTGGGTTCACTGAAGGGAAGGCAGGACTACAGATGTTGCTGCTAGCCCTGGGCAGGCGCACGCTGGTGTTCCGCCCCATGCGGTCCCAGGCCTGGGAGTGGAGCGCGGGCTTCGGCCTGGCAGCTGTGGGCCGGCAACAGGTATCCAACTCTCAGTCCAGCCACTCCGGCCACAGCCGAGGGTCTGCCATGGGGGCCCACACCCTCTCCTTTGCCCATATCCGCCTCCTGTCTTTTTCAGAATCTCCGCCCTAGAAGGAAGAGCCATCCAGCACCACTGTTCAATTTAGTGCCAGTATAAATCGGGTGCATAGAACCCAAGGTCATTGGGGTGCATGGCCGTCATCTTCCGCTCCAAGGTGCTGCCTGGTGGGGATGGCTCCCAGGGTAGCTGGTGGCACCTGATGTGGGGCCTGAGTCTCGCTTTCCCCCAGGTGCCTGCATGGGTCTCTGTTTTCTATTTTTTGGTACCAGAGATTGAACTCAGGACCTTACTTACGCCACTGAGCTATCTCCCCGGCCTGCGTCTCTGTTTTCCACAGTGATGGTCACCTTGTGCTCGCCCTGTCCCAGGGTGGAGTTGGCTGTTTCTCCAAGGGACCTGTCTCCCTTGGAATGGCGCTGGGAAAGGGAGAGGTGTTCCGAGATCATCCTAGTGTGTGTCTGGCTGAGGCCTGCGGCAGCCACAACAGGCTGGGTGTGCTGGCAGCTGCCTGTCCCTGGGGCGCGTGCTCCCACGCTGGCTCGTGGGGTGCAGCAGCGCCCAGGAAGGTCCAGGCCTGCGTGCCACCTCTGCGCAGGTCGCCTGGGTTGTGCGAAGTCCGTGTCGCGCTGGGGACGTTGTCCCGTTGTTCCCCTCTTGAGAAGAGAGAGGTCTCGCTGTGTATCCCACGCTGGCCTTGAGTTCAGCCGTCCTGCCTCAGCCTTCACCGTTCTGGAGTTAAGGGGCCAGGGCGACCACACCTCACTTCCCAGCTTACTGTGGGGTATGTGAAGCAGGAACATGGTGGGAAAAGAAAAATTCCTGTCTGCATACATTTGACCGCGTGTTCATCAGATTTGCTTAATTTTCTGGTTCATTCTTCCTGGCTTTTTTTTGAATTTAATTTAATTTTTTGTGGAACTGGGGATTGAACTCAGGCCCTTGCGCTTGCCAGGCAAGCACTTACTCCACTGAGCCACCTCCCCGGCCCCCGGCTTTCTTCTTGTTAGACTCGGAGGGTGCACGTATGTAAGTGAACACATGTAACTTGTGCTTTTGTTGCATAACAGGCAGCGTGGTGTGTATTTTTTTCCTGCGCTTTACTTTTTACTCTTGCTACCTTTTTTCTTTAGACATAAATGTTTATGTGTATTTATGATACAAACAGAAGTGAAAATCACATTAAAAATAACAACTACCACTGACGTCACAAAATCCAAAGAAGTATCATTAATCGGACCCCGATACCATACTCCTTCCTGTATTTCTCAATCTTGCCCAGTATTTTCCAGCAGCAAACACTTTGGTCTCCTTCTAGATAATGGTTTTAAAATAGCCTCCATGAAGGACTCTCTGGGGAATCCAGCTTTTCTTCTAATGGGGTCAATTAGAAAATTTTTTCTGACTGACCATTTAGAAGAGTTTACTCCAGCTTCACACCCCCGGGGCAGTGCAGCACGGCGCGAGGGTTGCTCCGGCCCGACTCCCGCAGTCCCTGGGCCGGCAGAACCCCTCGTCCTGCGCGAGGGCTCTGCTTATGCATCTTCCGCTCTGCCGTCCACGTCTTCCGCATGTCAGGGACTTGGTGTCCCCTTCTCCGCGCTGGCTTTGGGAGAAGCTGGAGGAGACGGAGCTGCAGTCCGGCCCTTGGGAGAGTGGTCCTGCCTGAAGAGGCCAGGCAGGGCGCAGGGAGCATCTTTGGGGCTCCCAGTCCGACAGCCAGATGCACCGCCTCGGCATGTGTGTGTACGGCTCGCGGTGTGACTGCTTCCGTGCGTTGTGCAGCAGGGCTCTGGAGTACGCCTCATCCCCTCTGGCACGTGCGTGTTTGTGTGTCGTGTGCACGTGTGTGTTGCTGGAGACTGAGCCAGGCAGCCGTGAGCTGCACCTGACCTTTGCATTTCACATTCGAGGGTTTGCGGTTCTGGAGCTGGAATCCGGGCACTCTGCCCTGACCTCCATCTCCAGCCCTGCACTTCTTACTTCAAGGCAGAGACTCTAGAAGTTGCCCAGACCGGTCTCACGCTTGCGGTCCTCCTCCTCAGCAGCCTCTTCTGTTGCTGGGATTACAGGTGTGCGGCACGTGGCCCTGCCTGCGATCTGTGTGTAAGCAGCGGAGGCTCTGTAAAGAGCAGGCTGTCAGGGTGGGCTTAGGGCCCGGCTGTGGACTGTGGGGGGCAGCTGGTGCGGGCGGCGCTGCGTCAGCACCTTGGCCGGGCCCCAGGCGGCAGCCGGCGTCCGGCTTGTGTGCCTGGAGCAGACCTCTGCTCGGATTGTTGGTGATGCCTCCTGTTTGCCTTAGTTGTTTGGTCTCATCCCATCATGCAAATGCGTCGGTGCTGAATTCCTGGGAACACGGCACTGGGCGGCCAGCCGGGCAGGATGCGAACCTGCTGGCGCCTGTCGGGCAGAGGATGTGGAAATGGCCTCGAGGTTTTTCTTCTTTAGAGCAGTGTCGCTGGGGAAGGACAGTTTTCCGTGTTCTTGGGACTAGCCACTGAGGAGGGGGGTGTAGAGCCGTGGTTCCCACAAGCCTCCTGGGGACCCAGGGCTTAGTCTTGAGGTGGCAGGAGCAGCAAGTGGCCCGGGGACAGCCAGGCTGCTTGCACCCGTGCCTGAGGGAGGCCTGGCCTCAAGCAGGGGATGCCAGGGTGGGTGTGCGGGTGGCTGTGTGGTGACTGGCACGTGCTGGCTGCCAGGCACTGGGTTTGAAGGCAGCCTTTGTTAGGCTGTGGTAGAGCCGGCTCTGAATAGCAGCTTTCTCTGCTCCTGGACTCAGTGGGGGTGGAGTGGGGGTGGGCGTGGGGTTCGGGGCTCTCTGGGTTGGAGTGGGGTTCTCACCCCAGTGTGCAGCCTCAGGAAGGCACCATGCACAAAACTAGAACAAAAGAGGGATGCCCTCCAGAGAGGACCGTGAAGACAACGGCACCCTGTCCCTCACCCCCTCAGCCTGTGCAGGCAGCGCCTGTTGCTTTTACAAGCACTTGCTCCACTCATGGGCATGGCGGACCATGCAGTCCCCAGTGTGGCCCAGCCTCCACCTCCCCACCCAGCAGGGCCGCCTGCCTGCTGCCTGGGTGGCTTGCTCCCCACTCCCACTGCCCCCGGTGCCTGGGAGGCACCCCAACTGCATCTTACTGTACCAGGGGCTCCCCAGAGATGGGGCACATACGCCTTGACGCTGGGTGCACCCTTAGGCTGAAAATGTTGCCCAGCCTCGTGTCCATGGGTGAAGTCACTGTGGTCAGTGGCAGCCATGTGGCCAGTGGTCCCCTCCTGCCCAGGCGCTGCTCCCAGTGGTCTCTCGGGGCCAGCGGAGTTTCCTCCTCCCACGCACCCATGCAGCACCGCCTCCCAGTCTGGGCCAGACTGTGGCCGTCCCTGGGGACATGATGGTGGTGCAGATGGGGCCGCCATGCCCATGAGTGGAGCAAGTGCTTGTAAAAGCAACAGGCGCTGCCTACACAGGCTGAGGGGGTGAGGGACAGGGTGCCGTTGTCTTCACGGTCCTCTCTGGAGGGCATCCCTCTTTTGTTCTAGTTTTATATCTGTATTAATTTTTAATGAAGATGCTAATAAAAGGTTGGGCAAAAACCTCCCATCCCCATGTGAAGGTGCCACCACAGATCCACGTGTCCTGGCCCAGAAGCACAGAACTGTGACGGGGCAGAAGCACAGTGCTTAGGCGGGATGTCCATGCTCACTGACCTTGTCCACCAGCAAGCGGGACTGAAAGTCATCCGGGCCGGGAGCCTGAGCATGCCTGAGGTGGCTTTCCAGGAAATCTCCGTGTCTGCTGCCTGTGTTTCCTCTTGAATTTGGTGACAGTGGCATCTGCTGAAGTCTCACCTGCACACTGTCCCCTGCTGGCCTCTCTCGTGCCTGTCATCTGCCGCACCCATGGGTGGACCTTGGTGTTGCAGATTGGCTGACTGGCTGTACCCCATGTGGTCCAGCACTCCCACGGCTCCTTCTGGTTTCTTGAAGCATAAACTGCTGTAGGCACTGAGGCAGGAGGGCCTGGGTGAGGAGGGGCCGGTCCTGGACATTCAGGGGTGGTTTCCACACCTGTGATCCCAGGACTCTGGGAGGCTGAGGTAGGAGGATTGCAGTCTCCACCCCCTCCCCCCAGTTGACTCAATAAATCAAAAGGGCTGGGGATGTGGTTCAGTGTGCAGGCCGTGGGCTCAGTCCCCAGTACTAAAAGCCATGTTAGGGGCCGGGGAGATGGCTCAGTGGAGTAAGTGCCTCCCTGGCAAGCGCAAGGGTTTGAGTTCAATCCCTGGTTCCGCCAAAAAAAAAAAAAAAAAGGAAAAAAGAAAAGCCACGTTAACAGCTCAGGCCTGGTCGGTGCTTGAGGAGACCAGCCTGGGTGGCTGTGCTGATGGGCTGGGGCTTCTGTCCAAGCCACAGGATGATGTGAAGGCTGCAGAGCTGTGAGCTGAGCGGCTGCATGGAGCCGAGCTGAGGATCCCCAGCGGAGGGCAGGGAACCGCAGCCATGTGGGGACAGACTGGGCCATGGCAGGGAGAGTGCACCGTGTGGCTGTCTTGGGCTTCAAGGGCGGTGGACTGTGGTGTGCTGGATGCTGCCCAGGCTCCTGGCAGTGTGGACGAGGTCCCTGGGCAGGGCCCGGGTCTGGGGTCTTGGGTTAGTGCGGGAGTGCAGGTAACAGCTCTGCGGTGGTTCCAGTGGGTTCCCTCTTTGCCCTCCCTCTGGCTGCGTGGCTTAGACTGCCTGGACTCCCCCAGCCTCTGGGCCCCCCAGAGAAGGCAGCGAGGGCCCCGTGTCCATTGATTGTTCCCTGTGTGGTGGCTGGTGGCCGTAGGAGCTGTGTGTGGCCAGGTGGTGTCACGCACAGTCACATCTGTCTGCTCTGTCCCCAGGGAGGCCAGGCAGGGTAGGGTGGTCCCAGCAGGGCCCATAGTGGTATGGGTGGCCCCTCTAGGGTTCCCACAGGCTCGTGTGTAGATGGGGATCCAGCCCTCACTGTCGGAGCTCCTGGGTCCCTGCTGGGCCTAGGGTCCACTGACATTGGTGTCGCTGCCTTCGGGTTTGAGGGCAAGGTTTGAGCCTGGCTTTTGGACATGCCTCATCCTGTCCTCTGGTCTCAGGGAGTTCTGCCCCTGAGGGACTGCGGATCCCACCCTTGGGTGCCCTTTGTCTGACATTGGGACGTGGGGTGTGAGCAGGATGGCAGGGTGCATACAGCGCTCCTCAGGGGCTGTCCATCCCTGCTGCTGCAGGTCAGGGTCATCCTGTGGCTTCCACAGGAGGTGCCAGCCTGGAGGCGTGGAAACTGTACGTGCCAGCCAGCAGGCAAAGCAGCACTTAGCTGCAATTGCAGCCACTCGGGGGAGGAGGCTGGAAGAGCAAGTTTGAGGCTGGCATGGGCGACTTGGCAAGACCTGGGTTTGACTCAGAAAGGGGTGAGGTATGGCTCCGTGGAGCAGCATCTGCCTGGTGTGCACAAGGCCCTGGGCCAGTCTGCAGCTGAAAAGAAGGAAGGGGAGAGGGAGGGCAGCGCTGGGGAGAGGACCTTCGTTGCTTCAGTTCTGGAGGCTGGAGGGCCCAGCTCAGGATGCCTGCAGGCGCGGTGGGGACCTGCCTCCGGGTCCAGAAGTGGTGCCTTTGTGCCCAGCCAGGAGACAGCTGCCTGGTATGTCCTGTCCAGCGCCAATGCCCTTCCCAAGGCCCGGCCTCCTCTTGCACCAGCACCTGGCCTGGCTTGGACATGGGCCTGTCCAGACGGCAGCTCCAGGGCCGGCTTGAGGCAGTGGCAGATGTGCTGCACACGGCAGGTGCTGGCCCTCCAGGCCAGAGCCCGGGCCTGAGCCAGAAGTCTCACCTCATCCTGGCGTCCAGCTTGGAGCACGCTCTCCTTCCGTGTGTGCTGAGTTCTATTTGAACAGTGGGGTCTTGGGTTGGAGTCCCTGTCTCTGGCCTCATGCTGACGTAACTGCCTGTCACCTGAGCTGCACAGGGGCCGCAGTGCCAGGGCTGGGCACATGGTGTGCACTGGGGGCCACAGTTCAGCCCCTAGCAGGGCCCTCAGGTGGCATCCTGGTCTGGTGCCTGCAGGCTCAAGGCTGGTCCCAGGCTCTCAGAAGAGGCCTGGGGACTCACTGGGTGCTGGTGGCAGTCGCCCAGCACTGGGCTGGGCTGTCCACCCCACCCCTGGCCAGCTCCCTCCAGGAGCTTGAGGCCCTGTGAGCCCGCCTACTCATCAGGGTGAGAGCTCACCCTCAGTAGTTTTGTCCTGGGTGTTGGCGTAGAAACGAGGTCTGGGTCAGCCTCAGACTGGTCATCCTCCTGCCTCAGCCTTCTGGATGCTGGGTTACAGACACGGGCTCCCGAGCCTCACTTCTGCTCACATCTTTTCCTTGCAGTGCTGGGATCCAACGCATGCTTGTGCGTGCTGGGCAGTGCGCTGCCTCGGGTCACAGCCCAGCCGGGCCCAGTGCCCGCAGCCCCTGGTCCTGCCCAGGCCTGGGAGAGCCGGCCTCTGCGCAGATGGCACCCACAGCCGGGGATTCCAGGATCCTGGTGTGGGCCTTTTTTGGTTTGCTTTTAGCCTTTGTCTTCTTTATTTTCAGATTTTTATTTTGGTTCACTTGAGGGGGTAGCGATCCCGACAGGGCGGAGGTAGCAAGCTAGGCATCAGGACCGCCAGCCAGGCCAGAGCGACTTGGGTTTCAGTCCCAGCGGCACCATTAAAAACAATCAGTATCTAAACTAGAATGGTCCTGGGAACCGCATAGGGCACTGTGGGGATCAGGCCCGTGCCAGCTCCGCGCAGGTCCTGCCCCAGAGGCCGGGAGGGGCTCTGAGGGGCCCTGGCTGGGGTAGGTGGTGGGGCCACCTGCACAGGACGAGGGGCGCGGCCAGCCACGGGCCCTGCGGCCCCATGCAAGTGGGGCAGTCCCGGACCCGGGCTTGATAGAGCCTGCAGGCTGCCCCGGGGGCTGGGAGCCCCAGCCAGGACGTCCTGGTCTCCCTGGCGAGGGCTGCTGACCACAGGTCTCCGGAGGATACACAGCAGCAGCCCACTCCCGGCAGTGTTGTCCCCAAAGGTCAGCAAGGACGGCAGCAGGAACACAGTGCACAGATCTTGTGTGGCTGCCCCAGGGCCAGCGGGCCGGAGCTGTGCGCTCCCCGGCAGGGGCAGGGCCCACGTGCCTCCCCTGCAGCACCTGCTCCTCAGCCGCCCAGCTCCGGCCTCAGCACGAGCGCCACCTGCTGGGAGCTCAGGACCAGCTGCGCGGAAGCGGCTGACTGCAGGCCTTCTGCAGCTCCTGGGGAGGCAGTGAGGAGCCTGAGCAGCGGGGGCTCCCGCCGCCCACGGGAGCGGGGAGCGGGTCCAGCCGTACTTGCCACTGGCCGAGTGCTGTGTGCTGGCGGCGCCCCAACCAGCAGGGCCCGCAGGGCAGGGCCAGGCAGCCATCCACGCTGTGGAGCCCAGCTCTGGGCATACTCTGACCCCTGCGTCATCCAGGGGCGGAAGGGGAAGCTCCGAGAGTGGTGGCATCAGGGTTGGGGTGACGCTGCACTGTCAGTCGGGGCACTAGGATCCATAGCCTGGCTCCACTGTCCTGAGTGTGCAGGGTACCATGTGGGGCTGCCTGGGACCTTGTGGGCATCTCTCAAAGCAGACTGGGCAGTGGAGGGTGCAGGGACCAAGTATTCTGCCTTGCCTGGGCTCCTGCATCCCAGGACTTGTCAGGTCCACACTTCTCACCCTGGGGACAGGCTTCCCACAAAGACATGTTTTCATTTAGAAAACATCTGGGAGGGTATAACCCCGAGATGCCCAAGTTTAATCGCACAGACCTCCAAGCAGAGCCTTGTGCCCTGTCCCTGGGCTCAGAGCAGTGCAGGGCAGGCACCTTGCGTGAGGGGTGGACAGGGCGTCAGGAGTCGTCCATGGGGACGAGCACAGTCTATGACTGTGGCGGCTTGGGTTTGGCATCAGCAGCGGCTCCCTCTTCCGCTCCAGGCTCTGGCGGGGTTCCCGCAGGCAGCTGAGGTCGCAGGCTACTGAGTCGGGGAGAGGGCCAGTGGGCCGGTGGGGAGCACAAGGCAAGAGCTGCTCGTCTGTCAGGCTTGAGCCGTGCATCGCCCGGGTCACATGCCTGTGCCATCTCCCTGTGTGGGCTGTGGTGACTTCTGTGACTGGCCTGCTGCTGTCACCCTAGAGCTACGCCAGTGAGAGGCAGAAGCTCCTCATCTGTGTCCTCTGGGAGCAGCGGCACCCTGCTTCCCAGTCAGGAGGCAGAGAGAGTAACTGAGGCAGCCCCTGCACCACACCTCACCCCTAACCTCCAAGATCATCCCGGTCACTTTCTGAGGCATTTCCAGCCACTCGCTCACCATGCACCGGGCCTCGGCCAAGGCCCCCAGGAGCCTCCGGCCCCCGCCCCAGGAACGGGCGTGCAGAAGCAAAGCGGCCTCGCCTGTGCATAGACAATAATTTAAAGCTCCAACTTGCAATTAACGTGAGCTGCCGCCTCCAAGGAGCCCAGACAGGACAGCTGCGCAGGGCAAGTAACATCGGGCGGCAACAGCGAGGTGAGGCTCAGGGTGGGCCAGAGCAGCTGTGGCAAGAGAAGACAGCTGGGGGGGGCTTCAGGGACAGACCAAGGGCCACGGGGTGAGGGAGCAGACACCAAGGCGAGGCTGAGGCTGAGGGCAAGGGCGGGACGTGTTAATCTGGGGCTCAGCCCACTGCCTGCTCCCTGGTCATTCATCCCTGCCCAGCTAACTGGCATCGCTCGCAAGGAACAGAGAAGCTCGAGGCCCGTTTTCAAGTTAAGGCAGCACCTGAAGGGTCCCCGTGTGGGCAGGTGGGGCGCAGCCCTTGGTGGCAAGGCTGGCCTTGAGTGTCCTGGCAGGAGGCCCTGTGGGGCTGCCCCGCCTGACCGTGCCCCGCGCAGGCCCGGCCCCTGGTCTTGGAGTAAGTTTTATTTTGCAGGGGTAGAGGTTGTTTTGCTAAAATAACTTCAAAATCTGCCACGTGGAACATCGTCCCTTAGGCCAGCTGGGATCCTATAGAGGCAGCAGCTTCTGTGCTGCCGGCGCCGCTCTGTCGCCCTGCTGTCCTCACGTCCGCTGTGGCATCCCCGCCGTGCCCTTCCCACCTCCTGTCCCTGAGGCCCTACCTTAGTGTCGATTTTTATGCTTGTGGAGCTGGGGGCCGAGCCCGTGTCCCCGGTGCTTGCCTCAGTTTCCAGGCTGCCCGCTCTCCTGGCATGGCCTCACCTGAGCACCAGCTCTGGGGGGGTCAGCACGGGGGACGGTGGCAAGGATGGCAGGAATCCTCAAGCTCATGGGAGATGGTGGGTACCTGAGGGCAGGTGGATGCAGTCACCGTGAGGGGGGCCTGCAGACAGAACCCCTGCTCAGCGGCCAGAGCGCTCCATTTGGGGGCAGTGGGTGGGCAAGCCAGGCCGTGGGGTGACCGGACCAAGGGGCAGCGGAGCCTGGGGTCTGTGCCAAGCAGGGTGAGCGTCCAGGGCACAGGCACCTCCTCACCCTGCCCAGATTGGGGCTCACCCAGGCAAACCCAGAGGAGAGGCCCTGGGCCATGCAGCAGCAGGTGGAGCCCTCGCCTGTCCTCATCTGCTGCCCGCCTTCTGCAGCTGTTGTTGGCCTTCCTGTGCCCGACGTCCCTACCCCTGGGACGCAGCCTGGTGCTCAGACCACCCTGGAGAGGTGCCGGGAGACCTTCGGGGTATGAGTGATGAAGGACTCACTCCTGGCTGGGCGTGAGGGCGCCCCCTGATGGCCAGCCGGGGATCGGCACAGCTCCGTGTCTCACTGAACTGCGGCAACGCTGCTGCACGCTTGGACGTCCTTCCAGTGGGAACATGGTCCTTGGCACCTCCAGCGCCGCCCAGTGACACCGCATCCCTGCATCTGATTCCTGTTGTGACACTAAAGCCTTTCCCCCAGTACACGCTTGAAACCCTCTAAGACATAACTTCCGAGTTCTTATTCTACGTTTAGGTCAAAGCTGTTCTGAATTTCACATGACTTTAAGGAACCTAGACCAAGGCACCGGCCAGGTCCCCTGCCCAAGACCCGGTGGCCCCCTTCCCTGCGCTTCTAGCCCCTGGGACTCGTGGTGAGCCCTTCGCCCCTTACCTCCTCTAACCTCTTTGCTTTGACTGTCACAGTCTTCAGGCAAGCTCAGTGTGGTGCTACATACCTATAATCCCAGCAGTTGTGCAGGAGGCTGAGGCAGGAGGACCACAGGTTTGAGCGCCGGCTGGGCAACTAGGTGATTTTGTGGGACTCTTGACGTCAAAGGGCTCGGGGTGCAGCTCCGCGTGAAGGCCCTGGGCCTTCCCCTTGCGAGAGCAAGTCCTGCTGCTAGGACGCCTGTTCTCTTGCCAGTCCTTGTTGCTGTTTCCTTCATGCGCTCATTCTAGCTCAGGTGCTGACTCGGCCCGTGGCATTGCCCGAGTTTGTTCTGTGTCAGCCCTGGTTGCAGGTCCCCTGGGTCTCAGCTCGCCTTCCACAGGACAGTGTCTGGGGCCTAGTGGTGGCTCAGGCCTCCGCCCTTTGCCCCAGGCCCCTCCACTCCAGCAGTGATCACTTCAGCTGCCCCTTGCTGACCACGTTTGGATAGTGTGTCCTTCAGGCCACCAAGGTAGGGCACCCAAGCTGGAGGCTCCGCCAGGCCAAAGGAGGTAGCTGGGCTATGTTCTTGTCCGTGTGGGACTCGGGCTGCTGCTTGTGACTTGAGGCTCCGAATCCAAGTGGACTGACCCAGAGCCCAGGCACCACTCCAGTCCGGCTGCAGGAGAGTGCTGAGGTGGGGACGGGCATTGTGGTGTGCGCCGCACAGCAGATGTGCTGTGGAGACAGTGCGTGTCCAGGCGCTGGCAGGAGTGCATTAGGGAGCACAGGAGACGGAGGGGCAAGCTCCACAGCCAGTGTGTGATGGGCACAGGACGCATGGCAGGATTGCTGTGGTACGGATGGCATGGATATGTGCTGGTCCTCAGGGTGGCTGTAGAGGCCCACGGGGTTGGGGCTGGACTCTTCACGCTGGGCCTCAGGGCTCAGGGCCAGGACAGCTCCCTAGGCCTGTGAGGAGCCTGTGCTGTGTTACATCATGACAGGGAGGAGACACTACATCGAGCCATAGAGCGGACAGAACCTTCAGGGAGGCAGCCTGTGTCATGGCCCACAGTAGGGGGCCTCGGCCCTGTGGCCGGGAGGGGGCAGAGGATAGGCCTGCCTGAGAGGGCACGGGAGAGAGCAGGCAGGGGACCCCGGGGCTGGACGGGCAGGGGCAGCACTGGCTATGGGGTCCTTGAGCCAGGGTGGCAGCACAAGGGGCTCAGGACGGGGATAGGAGCAGGCTAGGGATGGCTGGCAGGACCCAGCTGGTGATGTAGCCATACAGGGACAGTGACGAGGGCAAGTCAGTGCAGACAGGGCAGCATGCCTTGGGGGCTCCACCGGGGGGAGGGGGAATTGCCCCACATACGCGCCTGCGTCAGTGCTGCCAGGACCTGCAGACTGTCCTCGTGGGGGATGGTGTCACCTGCCTGCACGAGAGCCATGAGACCACCAACTGTCCTGTCCTCAGGGACCTCTCCATGCCAGCCTGAACTGCTGGCTGCTGCCCCTGATAACCTCTGACCTGTCCCATGGCCTCGGCACTCTTAGAAGGTCACAGTGGAACTGCAAGGCGTGTGGCTCAGGGAGCCTCACCAGCCCACGCCAACTCTGCTGCACGTGGTTCCTTCCCACAGCTGCTCTGCGTGCTGCAGGTGACGTGGGGTGGGGTCATGTCCCCCTCCTCAGAGCAGAGCCTGCCACATCTGTGTGAGCCGTCTGCCCTCACCTGCCTACCCCCACCCCAGCCCCGTCTTAAAACAAGCAGTTGTCCAGTCTCTTTTTTTTTTTTTTTTGGTACCAGGGATGGAACTCAGGCCCTTGCGCTCGCCAGACAGGCGCTTCTGCTGCTGAGCCACTTCCTGGCCCAGGCTTTTCTTTCAGTACCAGACCCAAGGCCCCCACTGGACTCTGCCCCAGCCCCGTGTCTCACATAAGGGCAAAGTCCCCACTGCTGGCCTGGGCTTGAACCAGTCCTTATGGGGCAACACCGAGGGTGGGCCGGTTGACAGCCTGGAGCTCGGGGGTCAGGCCCTCTGTAAGTGTCCACTTCTCTCGAGCTGCCCAGTGTCCCCTGGGGATGGCCCTGTACCGTAGGGGCCTCAGTTTCCCTGCCGGCACAGCAGAGGCCACAGCACCCATCACAGTACTCTGACGGCTGCGCAGGCGGTGGGTTGTGCAAGCACACCGCTGCAGCAGCCCACTCTGGACCCCTGGTGGTCAGGAGATGCTGGCATGGGGCTGGGCTGCAGATCAGAGCAGCATCCATGGTCCAGTGGTGGGAGGACGAGTCTGGGGGACAGAAGGAGCCCCGGGAAAGTGATGACACCTCACAGAAGCTGGGCCCAGGCCTCATATGCTATGCCCCGCTGCCGGGCCAGTCCCGAGGTAGGGCGTTCAGGCGACAGCCTATGGTCCTGCTGCACCTCCCAGATTTTCCAGGGCCTGTTCAGGAGCCATCCAGGAAGATGCAGAGTGGACAGAGGTGGCTGCCCAGGCCTTACTCCGCAGATGCTCAGGGACCTGGGGTGGAGCCAGCACCTGGCGTTGTGGCCATGGCTAGGAAGTTGGAGCTGGCATGTGCAGAGGCAGCTGGCTTTTGCAAGGCGCCCAGGGCAAGGGAGCAGACTGTCAGCCTGTGCCCCTTGGGGTGTGACCCACAAAGGGCAGGAGCCGGAGTGTGGGACCCAGCTTCTTTCTCAGCTGCAGTACCAGCATCCTCCGTGTGGGCTGCCCTTGGTGGCAGCAACTGGGCAGTGGGGCATGGCCAGGCGCATCCAAGGTCCTGCCAGACGTGGGCAGTGTGCCCACTGCAAATCACCCCACCAGAGGAAGGCAGTTCAGACCGTGTTGCAGGCCCTGCACTTCTGCTGGGCAGCGGGCTGTGGGGACCGAGTGGGGGGTCAGGGATGGCACAGCTAGAAGCTCCCCAAGGGCAGAAACTGCTCCTGAGCACAGCCTAGTGGGTCAGTGGTTGCCCAGAGATTCACACCGTCCTTTGTGGTCCCAGTACTGAGGAAGGCTAACTTCACCCTGAATGGTTCAGACTGAGAGTGGGGAGGAAAGTGAGGGGCGGTGGAGACGGCTCAGCGCACAGCAAGTGGGCAGTGGGGGG
>NW_004524689.1:968563-970443 GCF_000260255.1 Octodon degus
CCGGCGCGCAGGAAGTGGGCAGTGGGGGGCGGTGGAGACGGCCCGGCGCGCAGGAAGTGGGCAGTGCGGCGTGCGCGTTGGCAGACGAGACTGTTGCACAGGCTTAGCGTCGTCAGGAAGGCATCCCAGAGATTATGGGAGTCTCCAGGGGCAGACAGAGCTGCAACCAGGGCTCACAGGGCTGACATAGGAGAGCGTGATGGTGACAGACGGCGGGTGGCCAGCCTGGCACTGCCACACTTTCCAGTCCATCTGTGGAGCTGGCCCTGGGGCAGCCTGGCTTAGGAGAGGCCAAGGTTCCTGCTGGGCTTTAGGGGTGCAGCAGGAAAGGAGACAGCAGGAGCCAGGCCAGCAAGGACAGGTGGGTGACCTGGCACCTGGGGTGGGCCAGGCAATGGACAGCAGGTACCTTGGGGGCTGGCAGAGGGCAAGAGAAGCTGTGGCATCCTCGTTGGTTATGACATGGGGAGCCCCGTTGCCTTCCTACCTCCATCCCCAGGGGTTCCATATCCTGAGTGGGGGCAAGGGCCTGGGTGGCCCCTGGGCTGTGGGTCTCTGCAGTGCAGCCCCGGCGCCCTCCCCCGGGCAGCAGTGCCCTTTCCTCATGCTGCTCCGTAGTTCCGACCCCTGCCGTCAGGTCCACAGCGCTTGTGCAGCCACTGCTCGTCACGGTGCCCGGCACCTCACCACAGGGCCTGGACCGTGCTGGGGAGGCCAGCTGCCTTCTGCCAGGGGGACCTGCAGCCAGGTGTAGTGTGCAGCCTCACGGCCAGCCTCTGCCGTCGCTGTGGCTGTGGTCACGCCGGCCTTCTGGGCAGAGCCTCTTCTTCCTTTCAGGCGACTCCCCCGGAGTCAAGTGCGTGTAGATTCTGTCCTGCATGTCTGTCCTCGCTTTCCTGGGCCAGCTGCCTGGGGATCAGCAGCTGTCCAGCAGTGAGCACAGGTCTCCAAGTCCCTGGCAGTGCTCCTGCACAGCGTGGGCTGTGTGTGGACAGGCTCATGGCGCAGGAAGGCCCCAGAAGACCCCAAGCTGGGGCTTGGGCCAGGGGGCTGGGGTCAGAAGTCCCCTGGGCACACAGTCCTCCTTGGTGGGACCCTGCCACTGCCACCATGGAGCACTGGAAGGGAAAAGGCAAAGCGTCTGAGGCCAGGTGCAGCGAAACGGTAGTCAGGATGTCCACGTGTCCAGCCTATCTCGCTTAAGAGTATGGTCTCAAGCACCCACTTAGGCAGAGCACAGAAGCCAGCGTTTGATCCCCAGCTTGCTGTGCTGGCCCCGCCCCGGGCACGCAGAGATGGCAATTGAGACTGGGCGTGGTGGCGGGCACCTGTAATGCCAGCGCTTGGGAGGCTGAACACAGGAGAATCACTACGAGTCCGATCTACATAGTGAGACCCTGCAGACCCTGTCCTAAATACATAAGAAAAAAAAAAAAAAGACTGATCTCAAGATGCGTCTGTTTAGCTACAAATGTCTCAATCTCATCCTTTATGGCTGAGTAGTACTCCATTGTATTTTTTTTTAAAAAACCATGTCCTTGTGCATTCCTTCGTTGATGGGCATTTGGGCTGTTTCCAAGATTTTGCTCCATAAACTGCTGCTATAGATGTGGGTTGGGCACGTAGCATTGTAATGTGATGCTTGCTTTCTTTTGAAGCGATATCGGAGAGGGGAGTAACTGCCAAAGGACCCACATTTCTAGTTGCTGCAGGGATCTCCACACTGATCTCCGTAGTGGTCGCACCAGTCTGCACTCCCACCAGCAGTCGAGAAGCGTTCCTTTTCCCCACAGCTCCGCCAGCATTTGTTACTGGTTGATTTCTTGACAATAGCTGTTCTTTCCCCGGGTGAGAAGGGAACCTCAGTGTTGTTTAATCCG